>NC_137937.1:1187500-1635000 GCF_963969265.1 Rhamphochromis sp. 'chilingali'
GGACATGCCTGGAACACCTCACCCAGGAGGCGCCCAGGGGGCATCCTTGTCAGATGCCCGAACCACCTCAGCTGGCTCCTTTCGATGTGGAGCAGCAGCTGCTCTACTCTGAGCCCCTCCCGGATGGCCGAACTTCTCACCCTATCTCTAAGGGAGAGGCCAGCCACCCTTCGGAGGAAGCTCATTTCTGCCGCTTGTATCCGCGATCTCGTTCTTTCGGTCACTACCCACAGCTCGTGGCCATAGGTGAGGGTAGGGACGTAGATCGACCGGTAAATTGAGAGCTTCGCTTTTACACGAATTTCAGAGGTTTATAGCTCTGTTACCCTCCTCTGCAGCCCCTAATCTCTTCAATGTGTTCAGCTGATGCTAACTGGCCACACCTAGTCAGGTGTGGATAAAAGCATACCTGAGGCAGGCTTTTTACGAAGCTCACGCAACAAGCTCAAAACTGTAAATACAAAAAAGTTGCACAAAATAGTTTCCAACCATAGGAGATTTATTCTGAGTGTCTTCATAGTTTTATTTTTGACATGTACCAATTTTTATATACTGCAGGAAAAAGGAAAATAAATATTATCATGCAAATTTACAAAAAAGAGGATGTGCATCAAAGTAAACTACTTCCAGCAGTGCAATTTGAGTTCTAAGCATCCCAGAAACTATTCAGAAAAGCATAAAGTCAACATGACTTAAAAACAGCAGTATAGGTCTATAAGGCCCTGAAGGTAAAAAACTACATTTTCCGTGGAAACTTCCGGTTTCAGGCAGGTAATGGCGGACATGCGATAGTTTGCGCTGATGTCTATTCCAACATAGGAAGTGCTATGAACAGCTGATCGGATCGGCAAAGCGTGTTTCTGGAATATTATGTTTTTGTTCCTGGAGTGCTTTTTATGCAATTTTTGCAAAGCTATATGTGGAAGGGAACTGTGACTTAGGACAACCTAATGGCATAAGATGTAAGTACAACTCCTCCGGTTTCTTATTCCAAAAAAAATATTGCGCTAGCTTGCGTGGTTCCAGTTTTACCGGGATTTAAAAATAGTTACGCAAAACGGAGCGTGCTGGTTACAGTGAGGCCTCAACCTCGTGTTGTGCGCCTCAAACATTCTAAAACCGGCTTTACAATAAGACTCCCCTTATAGATGGCTAATAAATAGTTTATAGCTATATTATTAATTAATCTGTAAATGCATAATAAACCATTATTAATGGTTTATTATGCATTAGTTAAGGGCAAGAACGAGAAAAAACTGACCGGTTTCTTGCCAAATAGTGAGCCAAATGTGTTCACCTATATATTTCATCGAGTTGCTATATTAAACATTTCAGACTAAGTTACTATCCTGTAAGCACAATCAGCATTTGTAAACATATTTTTTATCATATAAAATTGTACTTCATAAATACATTATAAATATCCACAACTATCAATCGGAGCCTTGTTGTAAAGTGTCAAGCATGACACCATTTATTAATGACTACTAAACATTTATAAATGACAAAAGAGAGTCTTAAATGTATAATGTCACCGTTTATAACACTTAGACCTTAATTACAATCAGTGCTTGAAATAACATTTAACTACTGTCAAAAATGGCAATGTATTGTAAGAGTAACACATGTAACATTAAATGTGTTTTTTAAAACACCAAACAGTCACCCACTCCAAAAAAAGTTCATGCCAGACTGGTTCAAACTGGAAATACTTTTTGTATGTCCTTAAATAAGCGTCCCAGTGGTCCATCAGGGTGTCGCGAACCAAGACAAGATGACCACTCAAGAACCATCAGGTGTTCCTCCAGCAACTTCTCAGTGCGATTTCCTCTTAGTCTACGGACATGTCCTTTGATGGTCATCCAAGCCCTTTCGATATGCTGTGTATGACTGCCAGATTGAGGATCTACAAACCACCTGCTGTGATTTACAGTGTAATGTCTGTACCCTATGTTTGTCAAAACATTCTTGTAGGCTCTCCACTCATCACTGATAAGGGCACTACCCAACTTAACATGCTGTCTGATCAGAGGAACAAGGTGGCGCCTTGATCGTTTTTCAACAAGTTTTAACACGAGCCTTCGCCTTTTGTCTTTAATTCACATCATTCCAAATACCCATTTCTTCCTTTTCCATGCATTTCCAAAGCGTCCACGTGCATACTGAAAACAAAAAGAATAAAATTAAACAAAGAAACATTCAAAAAGATGGTTGCTTCTTAAAACTTTAGTCATAATCCTGTTATTAAAGTAAATTGGAATTTAACTTCACTACCTAACAGGATGGCCAAGATGTTGGTTGAATACCTGTTTTCTGTACTTTAATTTCCTTTTGGGATTAAAAGTATTTTTTGTTGAAATATTTTAATTCTTACTCGAATGTTAAAATATTCAAGTAATTATTAGAGTAAATATATATTTATTAACCCTTTAGAACCGGTCGGAGCGGGCACGCTCCATTTTGCGTAACTATTTTTAAATCCCGGTAGCACTGCAACCACGCAAGCTAGCGCAATAATTTTTTTTGCATATGAAACCGGAGGAGTTGTACTTACATCTTATGCCATCAGCTTGTCCTCGGTCACAGTTTCCTTCCACATATAGCTTTGCAAAAACTGCATAAAAAGCGCTTGCAGGAACAAAAACATAATATTCCAGAAACACGCTTTGTGTGACCGATCAGCTGTTTGTAACACTTCCTACGTCCATCAGCGCGAACTATCACATGTCCGCCATGACCTGCCTGAAACCGGAAGTGACGTCATTTTGCGGAAATGTAGTTTTTTTTTACCATCGTGGCTTCATGAGCTTATACTTGTGTTTTTAAAAGTTATGTTTGACTTCATGACTTTCTGTGTCGTTTCTGGGATGCTTAGGACTCAGATTGCACTGCTGGAAATAGTTTATTTTGATGCATATGCTGTTATTTTGCAAATTTGCACTATAATATATTTTTTCGTTTTTCCTGCAGTATATGAAAATTGGTGTATCTCAAAAATAAAACTATGAAAACATTCAAAATAAATTTGCTTTGGTGGGAAACTAGTTTGTGCAACTTTTTTGTATTTACAGTTTTGAGGGATAAACCTCTTAAATTTCTCTAACTAGAAATATATGTTAAAAAACAAAAACGATTTTCAATTTTTTTGTAGTTTATTGCACTTTTTTGCAATTTATGTAATTACTATGCACTTAATGCAGACATATTATTAAAATTTGGGCTATAATGGTTGTATTGATGTATAGCAACTTGAAATGCTCCAAAAAATGGCTCCACAGCATGTAAACATATACTATAAGCTCTGGCGGACTTGGTTCTATGGTCGGTCTTAAAGGGTTAACTGATTTTTTATTGTATTTGTTGCACTAATAATATAGTTACTACACTGAAAACTAATTTTTGTACTTATGGTAAAGGTTTCCATGTTTAGAGGACACATTCAGATCTGCATTGATTCTAACAAACCTGTCTGAGAGTTTACCAACCTTTCGTTGATGACGGAGACAGCTTTCATCTATAACCACATCTGTGTCTTTTAATTGCACGTATGCAAACATGTCAAATGTGTCTTGCCATGCTACTTAGTGTTCTGGAGCTGCCAGCCACTTCATCATTGATCATATCTATTTGTCTGAGCCTGAGCCCTTGTGAAAATCTGTGATAGAAATTGAGACAATTATTACTTACTGAGGCCCTAATTGTATTTCACAAGTCTTGTATTGGTGTTCAATTATGAAAGGTGCATTGCTATTGATGTCTACATCTACATATACCTGTAAATGAACTTCATCCAACTGAAAAGAGATGTTTTTGATTTCTCAAAGAGGGAGCCAGTTCTATTTGTTCTGGAAACTTTCCTATGACTTGCTCATTTGCAGCACCTGAGAACATACAGTGGGGCAAAAAAGTATTTAGTCAGCCACCGATTGTGCAAGTTCCCCCACCTAAAATGATGACAGAGGTCAGTAATTTGCACCAGAGGTACACTTCAACTGTGAGAGACAGAATGTGAAAAAAAAATCCATGAATCCACATGGTAGGATTTGTAAAGAATTTATTCGTAAATCAGGGTGGAAAATAAGTATTTGGTCAATAACAAAAATACAACTCAATACTTTGTAACATAACCTTTGTTGGCAATAACAGAGGTCAAACGTTTACTATAGGTCTTTACCAGGTTTGCACACACAGTAGCTGCTATTTTGGCCCATTCCTCCATGCAGATCTTCTCGAGAGCAGTGATGTTTTGGGGCTGTCGCCGAGCAACACGGACTTTCAACTCCCGCCACAGATTTTCTATGGGGTTGAGGTCTGGAGACTGGCTAGGCCACTCCAGGACTTTCAAATGCTTCTTACGGAGCCACTCCTTTGTTGCCCGGGCGGTGTGTTTTGGATCATTGTCATGTTGGAAGACCCAGCCTCGTTTCATCTTCAAAGTTCTCACTGATGGAAGGAGGTTTTGGCTCAAAATCTCACGATACATGGCCCCATTCATTCTGTCCTTAACACGGATCAGTCGTCCTGTCCCCTTGGCAGAAAAACAGCCCCATAGCATGATGTTTCCACCCCCATGCTTCACAGTAGGTATGGTGTTCTTGGGATGCAACTCAGTATTCTTCTTCCTCCAAACACGACGAGTTGAGTTTATACCAAAAAGTTCTACTTTGGTTTCATCTGACCACATGACATTCTCCCAATCCTCTGCTGTATCATCCATGTGCTCTCTGGCAAACTTCAGACGGGCCTGGACATGCACTGGCTTCAGCAGCGGAACACGTCTGGCACTGCGGGATTTGATTCCCTGCCGTTGTAGTGTGTTACTGATGGTGACCTTTGTTACTTTGGTCCCAGCTCTCTGCAGGTCATTCACCAGGTCCCCCCGTGTGGTTCTGGGATCTTTGCTCACCGTTCTCATGATCATTTTGACCCCACGGGATGAGATCTTGCGTGGAGCCCCAGATCGAGGGAGATTATCAGTGGTCTTGTATGTCTTCCATTTTCTGATGATTGCTCCCACAGTTGATTTTTTCACACGCTTGCCTATTGTAGATTCACTCTTCCCAGTCTGGTGCAGGTCTACAATACTTTTCCTGGTGTCCTTCGAAAGCTCTTTGGTCTTGGCCATGGCGGAGTTTGGAGTCTGACTGTTTGAGGCTGTGGACAGGTGTCTTTTATACAGATGATGAGTTCAAACAGGTGCCATTCATACAGGTAACGAGTGGGGGACAGAAAAGCTTCTTACAGAAGATGTTACAGGTCTGTGAGAGCCAGAGATTTTCCTTGTTTGAGGTGACCAAATACTTATTTTCCACCCTGATTTACGAATACATTCTTTACAAATCCTACCATGTGGATTCATGGATTTTTTTTTCACATTCTGTCTCTCACAGTTGAAGTGTACCTCTGGTGCAAATTACTGACCTCTGTCATCATTTTAAGTGGGGGAACCTGCACAATCGGTGGCTGACTAAATACTTTTTTGCCCCACTGTATCAATGAGTAAAATAAAGAAATGGACCCTTAAACAAGAGCATTCATTGAAAAGATAATCACAAAATTAAGTATGAAGAAAATAATAATGAAAAGGGGTTACTGCTGCCTCTTGCATTGATAACAGAAATATTTTGTAATATTTAACATGCACTACATTATCATGCATTATACATACCACATATATTGGTCTTTCTTCACCACGAAAATCATTTTCATCTTATGGTGACAAACAGGGCATCTAAGCTTCTTTTTTAGCAGGTGTTTCTTCTGCAGCCATTTAATGAGCCTGAGTGCCTTACATTTAGTTTGTTTTCCTTCTATTCTGGCGCGCAATCTCATTCCCAAAGACATTCTGGTGGAAAACATGAGTAATTAATTTTATTATCACCTCGAAACACCGTAAAATACTCTATGGGAGTCTAGTGCAAATCGGTTCAGAGTTAAAGAACTTCACATGCTATATAAAACAAGCCCTATAATCAAAAATAGTTCCACGCAAAAAAGAGGATTGTTTCACCTGTTATAATGTATCTCCGACTTTGTTATGTAGATCTACCTGCTGGATTCATGCTAAAAAATATGTTCTGCCGCCAAAGGGAGGGAAAACAAACTTAAAAGACTATGTGCACGTTAGCATATGCTACTTCCGGTGCGGAAACTCCTGTGGGGAGCTTTGTTTCCGGTGTCCTATTCGCGCCTAGTTTACGGTCCAAAACAAGTTAAGCGAATGAATGAATCAAGCGGCGATTTACATTTCTATAGATGTCTCGGGCATTTACCCAATATATCTGTAAATGATGTTCATCGACTTGTCAATATTTTTCCCCCGCGCCTCAGAGCAAAAGAGAAAAGGATTCAAATGTTATATTTCTCAGCTGTCTCTCGTTTATCGCGGGTGTTATGTTCTAAAAATAACCAGCGAGAGGTGAAATCAAGCAGCCAATTTTATTTTCAGACGGTACAAAACGTTTGGTGGACATCGTGGACATCCAGCACTGCACTTCAGAGTCACACTGCTAGCATCGATGCAGCGATTCTGTACTGTACAGGAGAGACGTCACGGAGGAGATCGTCTGCAGCGATCAGGACGCAGGACACAATGTGACGTAAAATAAAGCATGCAAACTTGCACTAAAAAATCTGCGAAACAGCGAGGTGAAAGGTGAACCGCGTTATAGCGAGGGACCGCTGTAATTTTGAAGGTAAGTCAAAACATACCCTTCGTACATACTAATGTATAGAAACCCTTATCAGCAATCATTCATTTTTTGTGTGGCTTTTTTCACGGTTTGTTAACATGCTGTGTAGGTGTGTACTGGACTAGCTGATCTCGACATAACGGGAAACATCTGGTTTGACTGTTCTTCACCTGTAGTTTGAATGCTGAACATTTGCCTGTTTAAATCATAAGACCAGTCACTATACAGAGATGTGCTTCTGCATGTGGACGATGTGTCTTCTGCTGCAGTGATGCAGTTCTGCTTGTGTTGAGTGATGTAAACAACTGATCGATCGAAACTCTTTAAACGTCAAAATTGATCATTAGATTTTTTATGACACAACAGCGGTGAGTGTTCCCACCTTCTGCTCTTTGTAACTCTTTCAGTTTTCGAGTTTTGGATTTTGGAGTATATCTTCGCAGTAGCAAAGCTACCGGAAATGTACAACCCCACATCCGGTCTCAAACCAGGAAGCTAGCATTTTCTCGTGCACAGGGTCTATTTAAACGCAGAGGAGCTTATACAAACATCCAATCACAGTTAACTTTATTAAGGAAATAAAGCCCCTCCTATCAGAGCGCGACAGCCAGTGGAGCGCTCTGGAAGGTCAAGCCACAGGGGCACGAACAGACACACTGAAGGCACTCGTTCAAGTTGCCGCGCCATGGATGGAGCAGAAGATAAAAATTTGTTAGCACATGTTCGAAGAGATACAAAAAGATCTAGATTGCACTAAGCCAACGACATCAGCAGTTAGACATGACGGTGAGTATATTGCTAGCTACCTAGCTACCGAGCCATTTGGCTGCTAGCTACAGTGGCTAACTAACATCACATAACATGTGAATAGCTCTATTGCTATTGGTTATTCCAAAAATTGATATCACTTAGTTGTATATTTTTAGTTTTGTTTATGTGCATCATTAAATTTATATTAACCACCCCAGTAAGGCAGTACACATAAGAATTATTTGCCTTGATTTAGAAACGTCTGAACCACCATAGGTGTATATAACATAACTTTTTTTACAAAGTGGCTTTTTATAAATTCAAGTTGTGAGCGTTTTAATCAATATTTTTCCCAAGTTTAGATTATAAATTATTTTAGTATTGTCATTTAATAATTGTTTGTACTTTAGATTCTTCTTCTAATCCTGCCCCTACTGCAACTGCCCTTCTTAACAAGGAGTGAGAGAAACTGACTTTTCTTAAGGAGAAACTGGAGTGGCAAAAGAAGAGAACTGAAGAACTGGAAGGAGAGAGACATTTTCTCCGAAGTCAGCTATCATCAACACCTACACCCTGCCTGTGATCAGGTACCCTGCTGGGGTAATAGGCTGGCCAAAGGAGGAGATAGATGATAGGTTTGTAGCTTGAACCTATTCGCTGGAACGTTGAAGACAATATAATTACACAGCAAGCAAGACACGAAGTAGGCAAAGTTCTTCTTCTTACTCATGCATGAGGAACACCTGCCTGGAGCCAAGTGTCGTTCCACCACTTGACCTCCGTCAGACTCTTAGCCAGGTTCCCCATAGCACTCCTTTTATTGTGGTTTCATGAATATGCATAGGGTCATTAACATATAACATCTTACATAGGTATACATGTGAACAAAGAATACTGTGTGTGTGTGTGTGTGTGTGTGTGTGGGGGGGGGGGGGGGGGGGGTCAGAGTGTGACCCCATAAATGACTTCCCTAAACCTGCTGGTCTGGAAGTCCAACAGTTCATCTAAACAAAAGGCACTTAGCCTAAAACAGATATAGCCACATTTATCCTACCAAAAAACAATAAAACAAGGTATGACCTCTTCTCATGCTCCCAGGATGTAGGTGTGCATTCCAGTGTGGAATACACACCAAGCCTTTGCAGCCTGTTAAAGATCACACATCCTATCACTACACAATCGATTATACACCTCTAAGCATATATGGTTAAATATTTCTAAGCATAAATGACAATCAACAATACAAAACCTAACAATAGAAGCCACTGACATAAAGACAAGAAAGCTCCTTACCATGCATGGAGGGTTTCACCCCAAGTCCAGCACCCTGAGGCTGTACGCTAAGCGGAAGGAAGGGGGCCGGGGACTGGTGAGTGTCAGCACCACAGTCCAGGATGAGACAACAAACATCCAAGAATACATTGGGAAGATGGCCCCAACTGACCGAGTGCTCAGTGAATACCTCAGGCAGCAGAAACCCAAGAAAGAGGAGGGAGACGAGGAACCATCATGGAAGGACAGGCCCCTGCACGGTATGTACCACCGGCAGATAGAGGAGGTGGCTGATATCCAGAAATCCTACCAGTGGCTGGACAAAGCTGGACTGAAAGACAGCACAGAGGCACTAATCATGGCAGCACAAGAACAAGCTCTGAGCACAAGATCCATAGAGGCTGGGGTCTATCACACCAGGCAAGACCCCAGGTGCAGGCTGTGTAAAGATGCCCCAGAGACAATCCAGCACATAACAGCAGGGTGCAAGATGCTAGCAGGCAAGGCATACATGGAACGCCATAACCAAGTGGCCGGCATAGTGTACAGGAACATCTGTGCCGAGTATAACCTGGAAGTCCCGAGGTCAAAATGGGAGATGCCCCCAAGGGTGGTGGAGAATGACCGAGCTAAGATCCTGTGGGACTTCCAGATACAGACGGACAAAATGGTGGTGGCTAACCAACCGGACATAGTGGTGGTAGACAAACAGAAGAAGACGGCCGTAGTGATCGATGTAGCGGTTCCGAATGACAGCAATATCAGGAAGAAGGAACACGAGAAGCTGGAGAAATACCAAGGGCTCAGAGAAGAGCTCGAGAGGATGTGGAGGGTGAAGGTAACGGTGGTCCCCGTGGTAATCGGAGCACTAGGTGCGGTGACTCCCAAGCTAGGCGAGTGGCTCCAGCGCAGTCCTGGGAACAGCTAAGATACTGCAGGACCCTCAAGCTCCCAGGCCTCTGGTAGAGGACCCGAGCTTGAAGGATAAACCGCCCGCAGGGGCGAGTGGGGAATTTTTTTTTAATACACTTTATTCACATGATGATTTTCTTTAACAAAATTGTCATTCTGTTTAAGCACATAAGCTTACTAAATCATCAATTGTGTAATTGAAAAGCAGGGGGCTTTGAAGTAGCAGCTACTCTGCACATCTTTGTCACTCAGTGTAATCTGAGTGGTGTCAAATATCTTGTTTCTAAAAGCAGCCATTTTGTTGTTTGCATCCTGCAGAGCCACCTAAAGACGAACCATTCAATGATCCATTTTCCTCGAAGGGTTCTGAAAACTCAGATTCATCTTCCGCATCTTCATCTGTATTGTCTGTGTGGTCATCCTCATCTTCATCCCCAAAGAAGCGAAAGCACAAATACAAGAAAAAGCATTCAAGAGTCAAGAAACCCAAGAAGGAGCAGAAGAAGCTCCGGCAGCGTGGTGAGCAAAAGATTTTGGAAGAGAAGATTTTACAGAAGAGGATACTATAAATGTGACATAAAAGATAGTATTATGATTTTAATTTGTTCTAAAAACTACTCTGTGTTTGCTACGTCATATATACATATCTGTCTATGTGTGTATATATATGTATAGATTAGTATGCTTTGTGCATTTGCTTTTCTAATTATTTGCTTTGTTTTCATTTTCAGTTCAAATGCTAAATGACATTGTGCAGCGATACAAATCCCTCCTCAAGACATTTCCAAAGACGAAGACCATGACCAAAGCTTTCCAGAAGCATGGGCTCGACAGGAACACTGTTGTGTCCACTTCATCAGTTGGGGAGCTTGCTATTGCGGTCCCCAATGTTTTCCAGGAGCTACTGTCCAACAGGCCTAGTGGAGAGACGGTACTAGCTTAAGCGATGTGAGGCTGCAATTCAAGGCAGTGATGAAGTAAAAAACAAAATAGAAGGTATGAAGGCGGCTGGTACTTTGCTTCCAATTCGAAGAGGGAAATCTGTCGGAAACCCTAATTTGTTCTAAGTGGTTTTGTTTGTTTTGAACATATTGAACTGAAGCAAAGATCTGCAAAACCAACCGTTTTTCAAAGATCTGTTCACATATGTGTTGAGTTTCCACACAACTAAGAGATTTACCTGTTAGTTTATTTTATTGGGTTTTTTTAATATTTTGATTTGTATAAATGTGTGTAGAGTAAATAATACAGCTGTGCAGTTTCAGTTAAGGTATAATCATTTATTATGTTATAATTATTATAATTTTCCTTTGTTTTATGCCAGTGGTGGATTTAGGGATGGGATTTGTTTCCTTAATATAGTTTTAGTTATCTTTAAAATGCTTGTATATAAGTTTAGCAATACTAAATAACTGTTGGTGCTTTATACTTTTTATAATAATGCCAAGTAATACTTAGAAATGTTTGTTGATCATAAATAAATGGTGTCATGCTTTACACTTTACAACAAGGCTCCGATTGATAGTTGTGGATATTTATAATGTATTTATGAAGTACAATTTTATATGATAAAAAATATGTTTACAAATGCTGATTGTGCTTACAGGATAGTAACTTAGTCTGAAATGTTTAATATAGCAACTCTAGATGAAATATATAGGTGAACACATTTGGCTCACTATTTGGCAAGAAACCGGCCAGTTTTTTCTCTTTCTCACCCTTAACTAATGCATAATAAACCATTAATAATGGTTTATAAAGCATTAATAATGGTTTATAAAGCATTTACAGATTAATTAATAATATAGCTATAAACTATTTATTAGCCATCTATAAGGGGAGTCTTATTTTAAAGTGGTACTTTTTGCTTGGTGGCGCAGTGCATTATTCTTCTCTAATAGTCGAGTGCAGGGGTGGAACTAGAGAAATCTTCTTAGGGTGGCATGAAAATCAAACGAGGTGGCAAAATCAAAGCCTTTTTAAAACACATCTGCAGGTGCTACATATGGTTCAAATGCAGTAAATATACACGTTTCATATAAATATATTCTATAACTTCATTATTTTTTGTAGCCCACAAAATTAAACATTTCAGTTACATTACACATGTGAATTTTGAGTCTATGTACTGTGTAGCCTGTACAGTAAAAAAAAAAAAAATCACACACTAACATAAAATCCTAGTCGTAGTTATATTTGTTTTACTGTAAAAACCACAAACATGCTTAGGGAATGATTTTCATAACTTGAGATGCAAATAGAAATTGTACATTTTAAAAGTCATGCACAAATTTTGAAAACAATAAAATTATATACAACTATTTATCTAAAAATACAGCCAATGCCTCTGGTGTTTGTTTTTTTGTTTTGTTATAACCATTTAAAAATACGACTGTAGCTTAAATGAGAGAACAATCAAAATTCTCCCCTGATAACAGCACTGTTGTCAGAACTCTTGGGTCTTGGGTCTCCAGTGGACCCACCTTTGTCCACTGAAGCCCATTTCCTGAGGGTTTTGAGATGGAACAGGTTGCAGACTGACCTGCTAGTGTCCTATCGAGCCACATTCAAGAGTGTGCTGGTGCACGCCATCCCCGTGTGGTACGCTTGTTGCACAACAACCGATAAGAAAACACTTCAGAGGGTCATCAGAACTGCACAGAAGGTGATCAGCTGTCCACTCTCCCATAAAGCTCTCCACCTGCTTGCATCCTCGTTTTTACTGCCATCGTCTGCAGGCTGCTTCTCACTGTGCTATCACTGCTCTGAGCTCAGTTACCATCTGCACTTTGTGTGGAAACAGCTAGCATTAGCAAGTAAACAGGCTTCAGTGATTTATCATCGTAACAGCCTTTCCTATTGGTAGCCACCTTGGCCACCATGTATGATGTAGAGAAGCGGGAAGAAGTTGTTAATACGTTAGCAAGAAGAGCTCAGATGATGATGAAGCAGGGATGCAAGCCATATCTGATCTAATAAAACAGGCAAGTCTACCTGGTGCAAGCATCACCAGTGCTTTCAGATTAGCATCTATGAGAAGGTCTGAATCTAATAAGTTTGACCGGGTGTTGATATTAAGAGTTAACCATGTCAAACGCTGCTCAAGCCTTTGTCTGATTCATCTGATATTTTGTTTTTGCTACTGTGTTAAGATACTTTTACAGAGTCAAGATGTAGTCCTGTGTTTCTCAGCTTATGGGTGGCTGTAGCCTGAATGGTAGAGCATCTACTGTAATAATGGGAAACTTGGTGGTTTGATCCCTGGCTATTGCTTCAGTCTGCATGCCAAAGGATCTTTGAGATCCTGACCCTGAAGTAGCTCTCCCAATCATACAAATACATCAGATTGTAGCTGTTAGATAGAGAATACTGAGGCCTAGATAAAGGCGGTGGCATGAATGGATGAATGTTCTATAAACACTAAGTTTTCATGTAGAGTAGAAACGCGTTTTATAAGAAGCATGATTTATAGAACTCGGACATTGTTGGACATTAAATCAAATAAAGTATTTAAAATGAGCTCAACCTTAAACATAAGCAGCAGTAATATTAATCCATTCAATGCTGATACGAACGCCAAGATACGAACGCAAAGATACGAACGCCAAGATACGAACACCAAGATACGAACGCCAAGATACGAACGCCAAGTCACTCTGCGATTCGTCCATCGGAGTGTGAATGTCAGAGACCAAGACTATTCGCCTGACCTACAGAAGAAGAGAGCTAGAGTATACGAGGTTATCAAACAACTTAAAAGAAAAAAACGTGCAAGAAAAATGTCTATACCCAGCGAAGCTGAGAATAAAACTGGACACTGGAGAGAAGACCTTTGCAACATTAACAGAGGCTGCGCAACAGTTGAAAGAGATTGGAGTCGAAATAGGTTGCAGAGAAAGACGGCACATCGAAGAAGAGCTGAAAGAAGGTTGGAGAAACAACAGGAGAAGGCAAAGGGAGGCGGCGTTCTCGATCTCGGACCTCAGGGTCCTCATGCAGGAAGGACATTAAATTAACTAAACGTCAGAGTGATTTGAAAGTGTGTGGAAAAGGGGGAGACAAAAATGTAAGAAGTACACCACATACACTACCTGTTCTTACCAAAATATAGACGGGAATTCATTTTGGGTAGTAAAATGTCACTTATCTTAGAAAGTTATATTTTAGTCTGGGCGGAGGTCATGCTTAGGATTAATATGAGTGGACTACACTTACTAAGACCTCTTATACACAATAGTGTAATATTGGTTATTTGTGCATTAAGCACTTTTCCCACAGAGAAAGAGGGTCACACTTCTCTGCCCCGTACCAAATGGGGGTTGCCCACAATGTGGACGACTGGAAGGATGGAAGTCTTGTTCTTTTTTAGCTTTAAGTTTTCTTTCTCTCTGACATATGTTATAGACCTGAGTTCACATTTTCTCTTACAGACTAAGTATATATATACTCGGTACATACAGGAAAGAAAGGGGAATATCCAATTATATAGAGAACGCGATATATGAACTTTGTTAGCTATAATGTAAAAGGAATCAATAACCCAATTAAGAGAAAAGAAATCTTAGGTCAACTAAAGAGATTGCAGTCCTCTGTAGCCCTGATTCAAGAAACTCACCTCTCTGAAATAGAATAACTAGCAATAACAAGACCCCAGTCCAAAATGTCTAGAAGTCTCTCAGGCATGATGGCAGAACTGGGACTCGTAGATGTTTGGAGGCATCAACATCCTACGGATAAAGATTTCACATTCATGTCTCATGTGCATGGAAGCTACACAAGAATAGATTTTTTCTGTATGTTAAAAAAAGAGCTATTCAGGGCAAAAGAGACAACAATTCAATCAATTACTATATCTGATGATAGCCCAGTTACTCTGAACATTGATATGGGAATGTTTGATTATTTTAAACACTGGAGACTGAACGTCTCATTGTTAAAAAACCCACAGGTCAAACAGGAAGTACAGTCTGCTCTATCTGAATACTTTGCTATAAATGATGATAGTAGTATCTCTCCCTCAATAGTATGGGATGCCAGTAAAGCCACGATAAGGGCAAAACTTATCTCTATTGGAGCCAGAATGAAGAAACAAAGGCTTGCAAAACAGGTAGAACTAGAAAATGAAAAAGAAGATTGGAGAAGGAACATAAACAACAAGGTAAAGATGACATATTTAAAAAGCTAAAATGCAAAACAACAATTAGATGAGATATAGATAGACTATTCACATATCTTTTGGGACTGTCCAATAATTCAAGGTTTCTGGTTAAGAATCAAAGAATAAATAGAGCAAATCCTACAAGTAAATACTGCACTAAACCCAACCATATTTGTCTTTGGAGTTATACTCAGGGAGAGGTACACCTTAGATGAAAAATATATTCTACGGATACTCTTACTGATAGCTAAGAAAATGATAACAGTGAATTGGAAACAAACAACCTCACCATCCACAGCATAATGGAAACAGACTGAAAAGAGTTCATACAATGGACCGAATGACAGCAAGCTTGCAACTGAAGGTGAAGATCTTCTACCAGGAACTGTGTGGCCAGATTTGGGTGAACGAACAAGAACTCTGGAACATTGTAATATTAAGCTATAAATCTCTACGACATGTTATTGTATTAATCTTGGTCTGGTTTTTTTCTTCTTTCCTGTCTTAAATGGTCTCATGTCAGAGAACGTTAACATGTTGTTTGTTTGTTTGTTTATTACCACAAAAATTACTAAATAAACAGTTCTAAAAAAAAAAAGTGCTGTATAAGAACCAGTCCATTTAATTCTAAAACTAATTATTATTTTTACTTTTGATGCACAGTTTTCCAATAATACAGTTTTATGTGTATTGTTGAGGAAAGGGGGATAGAAAGAGATGAGCACACCTGTCATCACGTCCCAGAGAGGGTTACAGGTCTTAACATCTTAATACAAAGTTCAAGAACAGAGTTTATCTATTTGTGCTTTTGCTAATAGTAAGTCATCTTTATTCTTAATCAAAGACATAAAGTATGAGGCTGATACCTAACCTCCTGACCTTTTACTGTGATTTGGCCTGTGTCATCTGTACTGGGTTGGTTGTACCAGCGAGGAATGCAAACAGGGCATACAGCCCAAATCTTGCCTGCTTTTAGTTCTTGGACAGAATGATTAAGCAACGATTCAGAGAATGTCTGACAATCATTAAAAATAAATAACTGAGTATACTGTGATTGACACACAGAGATTTGAAGGAAACAAGTGAGAGAAAGTATTTCTATGTAACCAGATGTTATCTCAGAAGATGTGATGCTCCGAATGAAAGAGTGAGAAGGGACAAAGGATGAGCAGCTATGAAAGTTGTGCAGATAAGAGATGCTGCCTTTGTCGTCTGTGAGATGAGTGGTTCAGAAGGTTCACAGTTGGAAACTGCTGCAGAAAAAGGGATCAACCGCTGCCCAAACTGTGCACTTACAAAGTGGTTTTGTCATTTATGGGTTTTTCTCTGCTCATGTTCGCCGTGTTAGATTAGAAATTTAAGAGGACTTGGATTCCCATTGTCTTCCTGTGGATTATAACTTTGACACTCTGTTCCTGGGGATTGAAATCTCCGAGGGGTACTGCTTTCCTGTTGGACTATCGCTATCAACATGAAACAGATAAGTGCATCTTCAGGTCTGGATGTGCTCATTCTCTTCTCCAACCCGTCTCCTCGCTCCATCAGGGGCCTCCCACTTCCCTCTGCTGGGGTGGATGCAAAGCTGTCACAGAGATGCGTGGCTTCAGGTTTCAGCACTCCTGTTTGTTAGTGTGTTTCATTGCAGATGCATCATTTGGAGACCCAGCATGTCTGATGGCTTCCTGCTAGACGTTTGTCCCTCCACCACCCCCTTCCTGTCACGCGTCACTCTTTACCGGTCTCTCGCCAACCTAGCCTTCACCACCTTGTCCACTCTGCCATTATACCCACTCTGATGATAACATGAAAAATAAAATAAATACACAAAACGTAAAGATTAACAAGAGGAGGATACAGACAGTTGATAACGCTGCTCTTGTGTGCGTGTTTGGCACAACAAAGCATTCAGACCATTGTTCTGCTCCCCGACAAGAAATGTTATTAATCCAAACAACCTTATGTGAAAGTAAAGGTAAAACTCTTAATCCACATTAATATAAACAGCTGTTAGGTCAAAGCTGGAGTTTTCCAAGCCAGGATTGCATCGCCTTTGAATCGTCATTTTTCATTAGTTTCTCTGCCCTTTTAGCTCCTCGTCAGGCTGCCTAGTAAATTTGGCTGTTGCCTGATATAAAAAAGAATATGCCTTTTTTCCAAAAAGGACAAAACCTAATTTAAACTCAGTTTCAGTGACCTTGTGGTAAAGAATTTTTAATGTATGTATATTTTAAATAGTTATATCCTAAAAAAAATAAATCTTGGAGACTTCCTGCGTACCACAGTTTGAGAATGACTGCCCTACAGAAACTGGCGAGCAGGGAGGCTGACCAGGAGATAAGCATGGAAGACCTGGTCCACTATGGCAGTGAAGTCGAGGTGAGTGACAGAGCAAACTCATGGCCCTGACTCCTTCAAAGCAACTGAAGACCAGGACAGAATGGAGACTGTGGAAAAGCGGAAGAGTTCTTGCTAAGAATATCCATAAGTGCCAGTCCAAGAGAAATCATCCTTATACCTGTGGTCCTGTGAATGCAGCTGGAGATCTTGAGCAGTCTCTTCAGTTCCTGCCTGTACTCCAACAGCTTTGAGTTTAAAGGCTCATGTTGTTCTGTCACTGTTTGGCTGTGTGGTAAGCTGTGTGGTGTCAGTGTGCCGAGGCAGACTGTATGAATTGTGCAGAGTGGACCCACAATGCAGACACAAAGGAACATGGAACAAAACTTGAATATCAACGAAATGTGAGCCGTTTTATAAGGCTGATAAAAAGGGTACAAAAACAAGAGGCAGTTGCACACTGGGGAGAAACTAACTCGAACTAAACTGGGAAAACTACACGCTAAACAAAAACAGACAAAGAACAAAACCTTGAATGTGATTTTTTTTTAAAAACCTGAACATGGAAAATCCAGGCAACATGCAGGCATGGAAACACGACGAGGAACAAGAGACGACCCAACACTGAACAGAGGAGGAAGATAATGAGAGGATGGGGAACAGCTGGGACAAGTCACCTGGCTCAACTAAACGGGGAGATCAGACAACCACAGAGAGCAAAGAGAGAGCAGAGCGATACAGGAGGCGTCACCAAAGGGAACCAACAAAACAAAGGCAAAGTACAAGACAGGACAACTAAAAGCACAAAGGAACAAATAATCAGACCACTATCAGAAGACTATGAAAATAGACATAAATCCCTTCTTCAAACCAAAATAACTCCTCAACTCACAAAAAGCTCAAAACCCTGACATATGTATTGTGTATACTAAAAATGTGCTAAATATGATGTTAAATACTAAAAGGCTGTTATTTGTTTTCATATAAGTGGAAAAACTGGAAAAATAAGGTGAGAAACAAAATACAGTAATTGTAAACAGAAAGGATATATTCAGTTGGTTCTTTTCAAAAATCATGTCGTCATTGTAAAGAAGGAATATTTGTTTTTTCACCTTTGCTGTTGTTATGAATTGTGACTTAAAGGTTTCACATTAACAAATGATCAGAAGATGGACAGTTTTATGGTTGATTTAAATGCCAGGAAGAGGGGATTGAAATGATACTACAGACGGAGCTCGTTCCACAACCACTATCCTGCAGCAGGGGCAGATCTAGAAGGGTGGCATGGGGTGGCAAGTGCCACCCTAAAATGATCCCTTGCCACCCCAGTTTTGCATATGACAGTGTTGTTTATTAAAATAAGACAGCATTAACAGTTTGAGCGTAGTTACAGTCAACAGTGAATATAAATGCTAAAACTGAATATATTGCATAGTGTCCCCCCCCCCACCATCAACAAATGGTTCAGCCCATAGCAGGACGGCTTTTTTCTTGTTTTCAGTAGCAAGCGATGCTTATGATCGTGCCAGAGCACATTCTGAACAACACCATGGGAAATTAGGATTTTACACAGGTGGGTGGATGTTACACTCTGGAAAAGGAAGGAAGGTGAGTGTTATTAACCCTCTGTGGTCCACAGACACGCTGCACCTCCAGATCACATGACTGATGTAAGCTGGCATAAGCTGCAGCCACGCTGAGTCTCTGTTTCAGCCACATTGAAAGTTCGGACTTCAAAGTTTTTAAATTTTAATTACAGGCCAGTAAATCCAGAGTTATGATAAAATATATCAGCCACGCTTTTTTCTAAACACTGCCATCACGTTTGTGTGTTTTAAGCGTTTTCTAAGGACAGCACGAAAACAGTAAAGAAAGGAAAAAAGCCACATGTTTCCTATCGGTGGAAAAATGCACCATGTCGACCAATTTGAAAAAACAAAGTCAACATGTGGGATTTGGTTGTTTAGGAAGAGGGAAAAGTTTTAGGAGTGACGGTAACGGCAGCGAGAGAGAGAGAGAGAGAGAGAGAGAGAGAGAGGGAGTGTGAGTTTAGATGTGGCAGATTTGTGACGTTTAGTGTGGAGTGTTTACTTAGTGTGTTGTGTTGTGTAGTCGTTTTGTTTAGTGTGTCAGTGAGGGCACTAATGAATGTCACAGAGGCACATTTGTAAACACTGTCACTAAGTAGAAAACCAGCGGAGTGATACAGCTGCTGTTATCAGGCCTGCAGGTTTGTCCCTGTGCTCTTCTGTCTTTTGGTGGACAAACTTTTTTTTTACTGGCACACATCATTTGTGGGGCATCTTACTGCGACAACTGATTGTTCTCTTATTTTAGTTTTAGTAATATTTTTAAATGGTTGTACAAAATGAAAGAAACGGCAGGTGTATTGGCTGCATTTTTAGATAAATAGTTGTTTATATATATGGGGGGCGATCGTGGCTCAAGAGTTGGGAGTTCACCTTGTAATCGGAAGGTTGCCGGTTCGAGCCCCGGCTCGGACAGTCTCGGTCGTTGTGTCCTTGGGCAAGACACTTCACCCGTTGCCTACTGGTGGTGGTCAGAGGGCCCGGTGGCGCCAGTGTCCGGCAGCCTCGCCAGTGCGCCCCAGGGTGGCTGTGGCTACAACGTAGCTGCCATCACCAGTGTGTGGATGTGTGTGTGAATGGGTGGATGACTGGATATGTAAAGCGCTTTGGGGTCCTTAGGGACTAGTAAAGCGCTATATAAATACAGGCCATTTACCATGTTTACAAAAATTTATATTTGCATTTCAAGTTATAAAAATTTACTCAACATGTCTGTGGGGGTTTTTTTACCGTAAAAAAATACTACTAGGATTTTAAGTTCTTTGTGTGATTTCAGATCAGTAACAGTATGTCAGTGAAAAAAAACAACTAAATTCAGTTGAGCTGAAAAAAATGACACCAAACAAGGCAAGGGGAAAAATAAAATGAAACAATCTGAGGGTGAAACACAAACATAAACTCAAAAGGAGTCAAAAAGGTCCGGTTGTATTTCAGACCTCAGGGTTCATCCAACAAATCATGAAAAATGAGGTTTACATGTTTGTTCATGACGGTGCAGATTTCTGACATTTTGTGTAATTTAAGCTGCAACAATGTGACTGTTTTCTAACAAAAACAGTGAAACTTAAGTTAGACTTGTGTTTGTAAATGAAGCGCCCCATGTTGTGTAGCTTTCTGGATTTTATACTTATTGGGCTACATGTTCATTTATTATACATGCTATACAGAAACTCACATGTTTCATGTAACTAAAGTGTGTAATTATGTGGGCTACAGACAATAATTAAGTTATAGACTATATTTATATGAAAAACGTGTATACTTACTGCATTTGAATTATTTTAACCATATGTAACCACCTGCATATGTGTGTTGGGGGGGGGGGGCGGGAGGCTTTGATTTTGCCACCCCATTTGATTTCTTTGCCACCCTCATGCCACCCCAAGAAAATTTCTCTAGATCCGCCCCTGCCCTGCAGCTGTTTAGTTATTTATTTTTAACCAAGAACCTGAGGAGGAGCTCTCCAAGCATAAACTAATACATAGTCATTATTCACTTGTTATTCTTAATTGAATTAATGCTTTTTGTACATGTAAAGATTTTGAGCAGTCGAGTATTAAAAGAAAGGAGAAAAGATTGTGTTGCATTTTATCGTTTCCTGTGAAAAAATCAATGATCAGTTTATTAAATCAGATATTAAAACAAGTCCCGAACAGTAAACAAATGACTTTTAAAAATCTGCAACAAACGCATGAGATATTATGATGAATACACAAATAAACACAAAGATTTTTAAAAATGCAGAGATTCCAGAGATGCACCGAGAAACTTCAACACAAGCTTTCTGTCCTCCGCTGGTGCACGTGGCACAAAACTCCAGATCCAAGTAAACTGGGAAATACGGTTCTTATCTCACGGTGCATCCTGCAGCATCCTGTGAAGTTTTGGTTTTTGAGTGCGCTGCGTACGTGTTTCTTCTTCAGGTCTTTAGGTTTTCGCGCCCCTCAGCACTAGATGGAGATTGAAAGAAACTACAGGAAGATGTGCTCTGCTGGTTCAGTCATCATCAGAAGTTCCTTTTTCAGAACAAAAGGAGAGTTTTTAACATCTCTGTGTGTGACATGCTGTGAAGCGTCTATTTGAAACCAAATAATTCAAATATTTAAAAAAAAAAAAAACAATTTTTGCATTACACATACAAAAAAGTAATTTATTGATGTTTCTGCATGTGTAATACAAAAAGTAATGATTACACTTTACTTGTTATTTTTATTGAAATAATGCAGCCTTTTGAGCCACAGTGGTTACGCCCACTCTTCACTGTGTGCCTTCTCCCACTGTCACACTGCACACGTTCCCGTCCACTGTCTCATAGAGTCAAATGTCTGGAAACATAATATGTCAGAATGGATGCAGTGAGTTGTATACGTGACAGAGATGGTTGTTAGAGTACTTTGATCTACTCTGTAAAGTGATGTGAAAATGCCCTGTGACATAATCACTGGTCAACATCAGGCTACAGCTGCACAGCAACACTTGACTGATGAGCGGCTCTTCCTCTCACAGTTTAGAGTCCGACTGCTGTTACCTGCTCGGCTGCGATCAGCACGCACTCGGCTTTAACAGCATTCTCGCTTCTTGACTAGATGTGTGCGTCTGTGCTGATGCTTTTGCACGATAATCGTACACTCCTCCAGAGCTGTGCTCCATCACGTTCCACCTCCGAGCACGTGACCTGACATCACCTGGTTGTAGCCAAAGGAAGAAATGTTTTGTTCTGTTTGTGTCAGCGTGCAGAACTGTGACGGTTCATGACTGACTTCAGTGCAGTAACACAGCACGACTCTGCTGTGTTATTAAAAATGTGTTTATATTAGCACATATACAAATGTAGTTGTTGCAAACAACACAAGTTTTAGGATTATGACAGGATCACCAGGCAAAAACATCATGTCTCACAATTTTTTCAACTGAGACTGATTCTGAGGCCGCACACTGTTTAAGACTGTGAGAGCATTTAGAAGAGAAAGCCCAGAGTGTGGTGGGATTTCTGTTGTGTAATAGTGTGGCAGTGACTCGACTTCCAGACGGGGAAATCCCAGAACTCTTGTGTGGGCGCCAGACGGGAAAACTCCACAGTGCAGCTTCTGGCACGTCTGAGTTTCTGCCTAAACTTTGTGCGACATCTCTCTCTTTCTGCCTCACATCTTTTTATTTCAGCACTGCTCAGCAACTTCTTGTATCTCAGGAATTTCTTTTATTTTTCTGACTCATCTCTATAGAATCTGCTTCATGTCGTCTGCTGTTGTGTAATTAAGAGTTAAAATAAGCTTGAACAGCTGCCCGTCAGCATCGTTTGTGCTAAACACTATTCAAAGTAAAACAGTACAAATATAAGTGACGTTGACCTTTCTCTCCTCAGCGAGCCGTTATATTCATCCCACATCTCGTTCCTATTTTCAAAGACTCATTTACCGCCTGTGGTTCTGATTTGCGGCTTTGAGCACACTGAATATGTCGGCTCCACTCTGCTCGGCAGACACAACCATCGGTTGATTGTCCCATAACTGAAAGATTGCACACGAATAACCTCCACAATAATGAAACAACATACACATGGAACACGCAGGCTGTGGCCACACGTGCATGAATTTACAGAAAACAAAGAATTACTTCATAACAAATGAATGTGTTTCTTAAATGACCTGATTGAAGATTTACTCTATATGTGATCTGAAACATCAATATTATTATTCTGTGATATTAAAATAAAATCTGTAGTCACATAAACAAATCCTAGAAAAGAAAAAACTGAATAATGAGTGTCAGGTCACCGTCCTCCGCACACAGCTGTCTTCATACAGACGCTCTGGTTTCTCGTCCTTTAATGTGAAGCATAATGCAGTCACTATGTACGCGTCATGTTTAGGCAAAGCTGTGGATGATCCATCGTAAGCAAAAGATGACCTGAAACATCCACAATCAATCGGTCCATGACTGGGAGAGTATAGATGTGACTGAAGCAACTGGGAAACATAACGACTCACCTGTAACTGCTAACGAAGCGTAAACACACTCTGATGTCTTACATCTAACAAGACCTGATTTGTTAGTTACTTACTAAAAAAATTTTTTTCAAAAATTCTGCAGAATCAACTCATTTAACAAAATCTGAGGACTTAGAATCACTGTGGTTACAAACCCATCAGTTATGTTGTTCAGACATTATGCTGATGCAGCCTTTTCTCTGACAAGCTTAATGGTTGGATATTATTCATATTATATAATATTAATATTTTCAAAGTCACTAAATGTAAACGTAATAAATCCTGTGACCATCCAAAACTGTGGGTTACTTCCAGCCGTGGTTCAGAACAAACTGTGTGTAAAACACCTCAGCAGGTACGTGTGCTCTGTAGGAGCTTTTACAGCGTAAACTGTGAAGTTTGAAGCTCTGTCTGCAAAACAGCAGCAGCACACTACAGAGTGGAACATGTTCTGAGCCCAAACAACCACACACACACACACACACACACACACACACACACACACACACACACACACACACACACACACACACACGCATTAAAGTCTTCTATTTCCATACAAAACCAAACGTGTGTTCGTTTCAATAAATGAAAACGTGAAATGAAAGCTCCACAGAGGCAGAGCGAGCTCCGACAGGAGGGCGATGCGTTCAGTGGGTCAGTGCTGGCTTACCTGTTTGAACTGCTCCTCATAGGTCCACTCGTGGTTCTGCGACGCGGCGTGCAACGATGGAGAGTCTGCGTGACCGTGGGGAGCGAAGACTCTGAGATGCTGAGACACGCACGCTTCCTGCAGAGAGGACTGGTTTAACCCAACATCGTCCCCGACCTCGTCTTGGTCCATGAGATCCTGTTCTTCCGTGTCATCTCCCTCCCCGTCCCGGTCTTTAACGCAGATACCGGGGTTGGAGTTCCCGTCTTCGGCGCATATACGGACTTCCATGTGAGGAGGGGTCACTCCTGGGGGTGAGCTTTCAGCTCCGGCGGAGAGGGCGCCTGGCATCGCCAGCTGATAGTGGCGGAAAGCCAGAGCTTGTTGGTGGATCTGGGACTCCACCATACAGCGGAGCTCCTTCTCTTTCTCCGCCTGCCGGAGCTTCTCCTCCAGGGCGAGGCGCGCTGCCTGCTGGCGCTGCAGGTTTTCCATGACAGCCTCGAGTTTCATGCCGCCGCTGCCGAGCTGGTGAGACTGTGCGCCGGGATACGGGCTGTGGGGTGTTTGGCGTGGAAGGCTGCTGCCAGAGGAGAAACAGCTTTGCTGCAAGGGAAAAGCGGTTGGTCGTAAATATTATCACATCAAATGCTTCCTTCAGTAAGCCACGTGGTCGGATATCAGATTGTCATAAAGAGCATAGCACGCGACACATGTTAGCCGCAGGTGAAAAGTTCTGTGAGCGCAGAAAACATGGACGGAACTGGATGTAAAGACAAAATAACATAAAGTCCGGACGCTTACCAACACAGACTTAGCAGTTACACGTGAGTTATCAACCATGTTGCCGAAACAGCCCAATCACGAGTCTTCTTTCAGGCGCAACACGAACATGCTCAGGAATAAATGCGTAAAGCGGCTCAGTCATAAATGCCGGAGCGCCCGCTTTCTTTAGGCAACAAGTGGCAAATGTAGTGAGAATGAAGCCTGGAGGTAGAGATCAGCGCGCCTGGTCCACCTGCAGCAGCAGCGCGTCAGCACTGAGAGCTGACCGCACGCTGTGATGCAACCACTGACACCTCTGCTCAAGTAACGCCAGTTTATTTATTTAAGCAGACATCCTGAAGTATGTTTACAAACTGGTTTGTGCAGTTTTGTTTTGTATTTTTTGTAAAGCTGAACTTCAACATGACAAAAAACGACTCAAACATACAGTCACGTGTACAGGCATTTAAAACCCAGATGTGTCAGTTTTACTGGGATCATAATACGCCTGTAATTTCCATATGATTAAGAGACAATAATATTGTTTTGATATTTTACAACAGATATTCATGTTTGAATATGTATTTCTGTGACGCGTTTTCCGCTCGCACCTGTGAAACCGAGCCTTAAATTTACTTCGTCACATGAATCCAATAAAAAGTCACGTGAAATAAAATCTCATGACTGCTTCCATAAACCTTTTTGTCCAGTTCTGAATTCAGAATTATTAATATTTATGTTGTACCAACGGGACATTTGTTTGTTTGTTTGTTTTTGCTTTACACAAACAAACAAACAAACAAACAAACGAACAAACAAACAAACAAACAAACAAAATAAAGTACAAAAAAAAAGATGTTGAGTTTCTGGATATTTCTTTTTGTATTTAAAAATTAAGGTGATTGAAAAATAATGAAATTTAAATAATTCTTTTTCAGTTATTTTTACAGTTACATTAAAGTTATGTTTTCATTAAGCCCTCTGTTTAATTGCATTTACCCAGATGGACTAAACCTTCAGCGCACCGCAGAGACAGACACTACAGACAACACAAGCTTCCTCTTAACATGTTACTGTGTATGAACGAGTGCTTTTACACACTCATACAGAAACACGGAGCTACAGCTTTAAAATAAAAATCCACCGTGTTGTGATTCACTGAGTCCTCCACTCAGTTTAAAGAGTTTGTCTGTAATTTATATTTTTACTGTTAGACGTTGACTGTTACACTCATTTTATGATTGCGATCATTAATCCTGTGGGATATTGCAAATATCCAATAAAGACAACCATCAACCTGAGAAAGGTGCCGTTAATGTCACAGTTACAGGATTTTCAGTTTTCTATTTAGAATCACTTATTTTTCTTAGTCATTTATTTAAATGTATCTTTTTCTCTTCACTTTGCTTTGAGCTCAGAAAGACTTTACAAGTCCATATAAGGTAAAGCTGTCACTGTATTAACTCTAAAATAATATATTGACACATTTCTCTAACAGAAAAAAGATGCAGACTTTTTCTCTTGATTTAATGCACATTTCTATCATAGTGATAAATTAACTCTATTTGAGTAAAATCCCACTGATTTTTAACACTGAATTGAGTTATTTGAAATTAACACTGGAGGTTCAAAAACTCTGATGGGAGTTGATGTTACTCTATACTGTGTTATTCATACACTCATCTCTAGTGAAAATTAGCTCTCATAGAGTAAAATTTGTAATTAATTTTACACAAAGTAGTGTTACTAAAACTCTTCCTGTAGTTTTACCTTTACGGTCAATTCACTGTTTTGCAGCATGAAAACCTGGTTTTTAATAATGCTTTTACATATAAAACAAGTGAGCAAAAACCACAACTACATTTAACAGCTTTATTTTTATGTCAGGCTCAAAATATAAAAACATCTCATGTAGTGTATAAAACACTTTAAAACAATGAATTTAGTTCGGCATAAAACGGCAATACAGAACGACATACAGGGAGGAATCTGAAATGCCATACTTGATTTGAAGAAGCAACACAGCTCATTTATGTTCAACACCTTCAGCACCATGTTGGGATGCAGTCTGACCCTAAATGCATGATAATGGTCATCAACAGGGTTTCCATCAGTTTTCTGCAGAGCAACACAATGTCATCTTTCACAACAATACTTTTGATCTTACAAAAAACGGAATCTCAGACACTACATCTGTACAGATGGTAAAGTCAGGGCGGTACTCTGTACCGTGTGTTATTATCCACTTAGCTGAAAACAAACTGGTAGACAACACAGCTCCAAGCAATTTCTGGACCTTCTTCCAGTGTCACCATCTTTCCTGGTCCTAAAGCTAATCTTTCCAGGCTAAAGGACTCTAAATGCTTTATTTTATTACTATTATATTTATTTTTACTTGTGGTGTCCTGTAAAGGTACGCTCTGTAAGGCTGCATCTTTAGCCTGAGTATGAATCTCAAAAAACACTTCCTCCATTGAGGAGACAAAACTATTCACAGTAGGCTTAATCCAGCTGCCCTGAGCTGTGCAACAGCAGAGGCACACATATCCAAAGACTCTTATTTGACCTTTTCAGATGTTGTGGGTGTTTCTTCTACATTAGTTGACATCACCTCCCCTGTAGTACAAACTTCTTTAACTGCCACATCATGCTGTAGATTAACATCAGTGTCAGCCTGTTGGTCAAAATAGTTAAGGTGTTTGGTATTTAAATGTTTTCTAAAACCTGTGGTTTGGATGAACGTGTACATGTTGTGAAGCATGGTGTTCTAAGATGTGCCAAACACAAAATGGGCTTTAAACAGTTCATCAAAAGCACCAAGTGAAGAGGTAGACTTGCATGGTATGGCATTCTTGTCAAGAATAATGAAGAACCGGTGGATGTCATTCTTCTTCACCCCAACAGCAGGTAGCGTTGAGTGCTGGTAGTGACGGCATCAAGGTGCTCTTGGATATTTGTTCCAGTCTGAAAAGACAAATACAGACGGGCAATAAGAATCAAATGTTTCTTAAACTGGTAATTCACACCATAAAAATAGAAAAGAAACAAAGCTTCTTGAAGAGCACAAGACGTCTTTCTGCTTGAGAAGCTGACACCTTTCCTGGTCTCTAGCGGCCCTGACCAGATGTTGGAATCAGATGTAAAAGCAATGCTGAGAGGTCAAAAATATTTGTTTTTAATAAAGTTGAATCATCATCAACAACACATTTCAATGCATTGACAAAATGTTTGAGTAGACCCAAAATACAAAAGGACAGCTGTTCTGTGACAAACATTATATATGCTGTGAATGTGCTAATCAAAGAAACAACAGCTCACCAATGTCAGCATTAACTTCAGTGGCATCCTCAGGAGAGTCAGCAACAGTTCTTCCAGGTCAGTGGTAGAAGGAAGCTTCCTGCCTTGTTGGATAATCTTTCTTTTGAATGTTGTTGGCCACCTCTCCAGCAACCTGCCTGATACATCCTCACCAAACATCAGTACAAAATCCTGTTCGATCTGTAACAGGGATAGAGAACAGAGAATCATATCTGCTTTCTGTAAAATATTAAAGTGTGTTTACATTGTCAAAGTAATGACAAATATTCACCAAGCCTTCGATATCTTTGAAACGTGGAGAAACAGACAGTATGTTGCTTGACAGCAGGAGGTCAAGGACCATGTTGTGACTGTGTCTTCATCAGCTGAATGTTCCATCAGAGCGATTGCTTCCTTACACTCATCCTCACTCAGCATCTTCTCTGTAACAAACTGCAACTCTCGTCTGACAGTCGGTCCACCACACTGGTTTTCACTCGATGCTCCATCTCCTGGTGCTACACAATATGAAACACAGCTTTATCAAAACTAATAACAACATTTAATAACCATTAATAATAAAGAACCACAGTTTGGAACTGTATTATGTATTTCCAGTGAATTATAAATGTTACCTCCAGATGATAATCGCCTCCCTTTAGCAGTGCATCTCTGTATGGCTTTAATCCTCCAGGCCAAGTACCCAGTGCCACCCTCGCCATCATAATAATGTTCCTTGGAGAGTGACATGTACAGACACTGATAAATGAATAAACAAAATAAGTTATGTAACAATGAACAGTTGATAAGGACATACATTTTAGCAGGATTTAAAATGTTTAAATGCGATTGTGGTTGTATCAGTTATTACTATGAGCTACTCACATAGCCATTTTTGGAGTACGGGCCACTGAGTTAAGGGAAAAAGGTTACAATTCCTCTGGCGTATATTTCTTTTACCTGCCGTGGTGGTGATGTCCTGCAAGATCAAAAGGAAAAGAACTAGTCAGCTTCCCTGGAATTCATAGAGATGAATTTAAATCATAGTGAAGTTAAATCATATGGAGGCAGGTAGATGCTTGTATTTTGTCAGCAGATGCTTTATCTGTGGTCGTGTGTTTTTCGCTAGAACAATGTTATTCTCCCAGTGTAATGGAACATGTCTTCATTGTGTATTTTGTATTCCTTTTCTTTGTACAGTTTTACAAAAAAGAGAGAGAGAGAATTTATTTTCATCATTAAATCCTGCCAAACACAACAAGCGGCCTGTTTCTTGGAGGATGAAGTGCTGGGAATAAAGATTGTTAAGCTAGCTGTATAGCTGAAATTACGTTGCCTGCAACAAACTTTAGTGAGGACAGCATAACCCCACAGTGTAAGTTAGCTTTTGTAATGTAAACCAGAAGAGTGGCTTAGAAATATTTTAAGTAATTTGAACATATTTAATTTTTTGTGATAAACTTTGTGTTTTAATTTAATCATGCTGTACTTTACAGTTTACGACCTAGTTAGGGCTTTGTTTGAAATTTAATTTAAAGAATCCCAGAAACCCGTATTTGTTTTTTAAATGAACATAGAAATCACACTGGTCCTGTTGCAGGTTGTTGAGCTGTGTTGCTGCCATCAAATTCACAAAAACTAATGTTTTTCTTCAAATCATACATTTGTTTTTGTTGAAACAACAATATGTTTACTATGTTATACAGTAAATAAAATATGAGTTCATGGTGCAGTGGTTAGCACTGTTGCCTCACAGCAACAGAGTTCTGGGTTTGAATCCACCTTCAGGCCGGGGTCTTTCTGTGTGGAGCGTGCATGTTGTCTGCGTGGGTTCTCTCCGGGTACTCGGGTTTCCTCCCACAGTGAACAGGCAGTTAGTGGGGTTGGGTTACAGTAACTGGTGATTCTAAATGAGCCATAGTTGTGAATGTGAGTGTAAATGGTTGTGTGTCTCTTTGTGTGTTAGGCCTGCAACAGACTGACGACCTGTCCACTCTCCCAATGACAGCTGGGATAGGCTCCAGCCCCCCATCCTGAACTGGATGAATGAATGAGAACTATTTAACCTCCTAGGACCGGCCGTCCACATATGTGGACATCACATTTTGGGTTATTTAGACCAAAATACTCAATTTTGCTCTACAGGAGCCTGATATCCACTCACGAGGACGTTATGCTGCTACTGTTCTATCAACATTTTAAACGAATATCCTCATATGTGGATCTCATCTTTCTTAGAAACAAAAATAAGTTAAAAAAGAAAAAACATCTGGTAATTCTTTGTTTCTACATTCATCGGGTCCCAATCAGCCCAAATATCAAAGAGAAATGAAAAATGCTGCCGTGGAAGAGTTCAGGTCTTCGGAGGTTAAGGTTGTGGCTCTGAGCAGCTCATCGCTGGGACGTTAAACACCCTGAGTTCGTGCTCTCGGCTCACTTTCTAAGTTAATAAGTGGAAGAGAAGGAATGGAGGGAGATCTACATTAATTGCATATACCAGGTCAGTTATTGTCCAACAGTACAAAGTAGGAAAGAGTGCAAATATACAGCTACAAATGCATGACTTGCAATTCAAAAGAGAAATTTGTATTCAGGCAGCAGATATAAATCAAAGTCAGACACTTGTAAGATGGCGAACATTTCGTCACTTGAGCGAGTGACCAAACATTTCTTCCACTGAAAACGTCCAGATGAACAGAATCAACTTTTGGAGATTTACTGACCTGGATGATTGAACGTGCATCAAGACCATATACATCAGGGGTGTCAAACTCAAATACACAGTGGGCCAAAATTCAAAACTGGAACAAAGTCGCGGGCTAACGTTAATATTTATTGGAAAAAAAATCTTCCTCCAGATATAAGAATGAATCTTTTCTTATGGACTCAAACAAGTTTTGCTGAAAAACTGAATGTGGAACAAGCAAAGCTTAATACTAAACAATATATATATTAGCTGTATAATACCAGTAGGCCAGCTCTAATAATAATTTGGTATGGCTTCGCCATACCATGTAATTAGGCTGTACCATACCATGTAATGTAATTAGGCTGCGGGCCAAAGTTGGCCCGCGGGCCAGAGTTTGACACCTATGATATACATGGATCTCCCTTTGGTTAGAAAACCACAGTTTTCTGTAGCCAGCTACCGGCACAGAGATCCCTCTACCTTAGTGGTACCCATACTTAGAAAAGAGAATGTGCATCTATCTGATTGGTCAAAAACTGTTGAGAAGGGGGCGTGGTTTAGACTTAGCCACACACACACACCTTGACCTGTTACCCACTTTCATGAGTCTGAGGCAGCATCTCTGTGAGAGCTATTGTTTCGTGATCTTGCTCCGGTTCACTACCACATTCCTGCACAAACACAAACAACCGTCGATCATGGGAATGTTTTTTATTCTGAGAGCGCAGTAGTGCAATTAACTATTAAAGTGATCTAAAATTAATTATAATATATATAATAATTATAATATAAATATATACATATATATTATATAGAGAGAGACAAACAGAAGAAGACGGCCGTAGTGATCGATGTAGCGGTTCCCAATGACAGCAATATCAGGAAGAAGGAACACGAGAAGCTGGAGAAATACCAAGGGCTCAGAGAAGAGCTCGAGAGGATGTGGAGGGTGAAGGTAACGGTGGTCCCCGTGGTAATCGGAGCACTAGGTGCGGTGACTCCCAAGCTAGGCGAGTGGCTCCAGCAGATCCCGGGAACAACATCGGAGATCTCTGTCCAGAAGAGCGCAGTCCTGGGAACAGCTAAGATACTGCAGGACCCTCAAGCTCCCAGGCCTCTGGTAGAGGACCCGAGCTTGGAGATTGACCGCCCGCAGGGGTGTGCTGGGAATTTTTAATTTTTTAAATATATACAAATATCTTAAGTTTAACTTACATATACACTGTATTTATTACTACTTGTATTCATTTGTTAATATAAATAATTACGTTTCTCCAAATGTAATTTTTATTAAAAAAAAAAAAGCCCCAAAGCAAAACCTTAAAACAAAGCTGGAAGAAAAGTAATAAAACATTAATGTTCAGAAAAGACACATTCATTTTACAAAATAGTGAAACATAACATTGTGCAGTCTTGCAGTTTGGCACAAACCCTGTTTCGACTCCATAAAAATGAACAACATTTACAACATATCTGTAATATCCTGAACATTCAACACATCCACACGTGCATTTCAAGAAGCATCCTGACCTTCCAAGTCCCATTATTCATCCAACCCCAAACCAGTAACCAGGCAGACCTACACAACTGTGTCACTGGTAGCTGAAGACCAGTCAAATGTGGCTTGTGTGTGCATTTGTTCACAGAACATGACTTCTAAATATTCAAACTAAACCTTTGACATTAAATAGTAACACACATGTAACACGCGTCTGAAACGTGTCTTTTTAAAACAGTTCCAAGAAGCACTCCTTTACAAACCCTGTGTTCAAGTTACACTTTCACAAAATGTTGAATCAAAGCTGATAGTCTAAAGTTTTTAGTCAGATGTTGTTTGTTTGATTGAAAGTCCAGTGTGGTGATACACTGAGGCAAATGGCAAAATAATGTTTAATGTTTAAAACACTTTTGAACTTGACTGTGCCCCGAGATCAGAGGCAGCAACCAGCCAATGATGCAAAAGCACAAATGTAAAATGAATACTACAGACCACTGTTATATAGTTATTTTAAAGGCTGATGTTGTGATATCAGCCTATCAGCCTGGCTTCATCGGGTGAGGGCCTCCAGCTCGCACTGGAACGGTTCGCAGCCGAGTGTGAAGCAGCGGGAATGAGGATCAGCACCTCCAAATCTGAGGCCATGGTTCTCAGCCGGAAAAGGGTGGAGTGCCCACTCCGGGTCGGGGATGAGTTCCTGCCCCAAGTGGAGGAGTTCAAGTATCTCGGGGTCTTGTTCGCGAGTGATGGGAGAAGGGAGCCGGAGATCGACAGACGGATTGGGGCTGCAGCTGCAGTAATGCGGACGCTGCACCGGTCCGTCGTGGTGAAGAGGGAGCTGAGTGTAAAAGCAAAGCTCTCAATTTACCGGTCGGTCTACGTCCCTACCCTCACCTATGGCCACGAGCTGTGGGTAGTGACCGAAAGAACGAGATCGCGGATACAAGCGGCAGAAATGAGCTTCCTCCGAAGGGTGGCTGGCCTCTCCCTTAGAGATAGGGTGAGAAGTTCGGCCATCCGGGAGGGGCTCAGAGTAGAGCCGCTGCTGCTCCACATCGAAAGGAGCCAGCTGAGGTGGTTCGGGCATCTGACAAGGATGCCCCCTGGGCGCCTCCTGGGTGAGGTGTTCTGGGCATGTCCCACCGGGAGGAGGCCCCGGGGCAGACCCAGGACACGCTGGAGAGATTATATCTCTCGCCTGGCCTGGGAACGCCTTGGTGTTCCCCCGGATAAGCTGGAGGAGGTGGCTGGGGAGAGGGAGGTCTGGGCCTCTTTGCTTAGGCTGCTGCCCCCGCGACCCGGCCCCGGACAAAGCGGATGAAGATGGATGGATGGATGGATGGATGGATGTTGTGATACTGTTAGACCTGAAGCCATAGGTCTGGGGCACTTGGGCAAAGAAATGAGATAAGCTGTCACCACATCACCACCTAGTGGTAGTTGTGTAGTTGTGTAGTTTTTACAAATGAACTGTATTCATTGTGGAGGAAGTGGAGTCTTCACAGTGTCCAGTGTGAACATATATGAGGAGACTGTTGGCACCCAGGGAAAGCATGCAGGAGGTGGAACTCATGACCCTCGTTTCTATCAGCAAGCTTGCAAATTAAACACAGTTTAGTGTCCACTCTGACTGATCTGAACATTTTAATTATCACATAAAACTCTGCAGGGCAATGCATGGACAGCAGTGTGTGTAACAAAAGTGTGTTTCCTTTAACCAGGTTAAGCCCGTGGTAATTCTGAAAATGAAAGACAACGAGCATAAACGCAATAAAGGGAAAATAGTACCTGCTTTATTTTAACAAATTCAAAATGAAACCTCTCTCTGTTCTAATTAGTCCTTCAGTGTTAACAAAATTGACAAAGCTCATTGTTTCTACTATAAGATCCAAGTCTGTGAAAGTCTGAAGTTCAACACACACGATCCATTCAGCAGCTGGGACAAAGAAGAGATGGAGGGAGATCTACATTAATTGCATTCTAGGATTAAATAAATTACCCCCACAAATAAAAAAATATCAAATTTAAAATAATATCTGAACATGAAAAATATAATATCTTTACAGTCTTTATGTTTATAGGAGTGTAATACTAAAAAAACTCCAAGTTTGCCAATATACTGCTGTGCAGTTCTGTTCATGTTTTTCGTTTCTTTTCTGCTGTCTGCACTAAAAACAGTCTGTAGTGTTTAATCAAAGACCTGAGACAAAACACACTTTTTAAAACCACAAACAACATTAAGAACGGTCTGTTACAGCATGTTCATGTCTACTGTAAACCTTTTCTGTATTTATAAAATAAGAACTTCACAGCTCACGTCGCACTTCGTATCTTATCATTGTTTTTCTTTTGGATGGCAGGGTCAACCAACAATGTGGAGCATTTGTTTTTTTCATTGTCCTTTATCCAGGTAAAATCCTCACTGAGATTAAAATCATCACAACATATACATCACATAATAATATTCAGTACAGACAGGTGAACACAAAAATGTGGATCATTTGCAACAACAGTCATTAAAAATAGTTACACTGATCAAAACAGTGATTCTCTCACTCCTTTAAAATGGGCTTCAGCTCCCCATCACTGTAACCTGCAGTGGACACTGTTTGATTTAAGAGCAGGTCCTGATGACACAGTAAACCTAACCAGGCTCTATAAAGGACTGGGCTTTACTCACAGTCGCTTCATTATAGATGCGTCATGTTTGTGATGATTAAAGATCAGAATAAATCACAACAGTTAAAAGTATGAACTACAATCAGCGTGAATAATAAACAGATCATTTCTCTAACGCTGGTGCAGCAGTACTTTCATATGCTTTACTGTGCATTCATTCAGCAGGCCAGACAGAGACAGTATAACAGGGCCTGCAGTTTAATAACATCACATTATGATGATCACATAACAGAAGAGAAGCTCACAGATGAAGCCACCAAAACGTTTTTCAGTTGGACAGAGATTAAAGGTGTAGTAAGGGTGCGAGTGTAGAGTCTTCACCTTACGACACCTTGAGACAACTGTTGTTGGCGCTATAACAACAAAATTGAATTGAATTAAAAAAGGCAGAAGATGAAGGAAAGGTGCCAAAAGCAGTGGGAGGAAGAAAGAAAAGGTGCAGGAAGGAACAGAAAGAGGAGACGACGATATCACAGCTGTTTCAAATCGAAGGAAACACGTACGGGGAAATGTGACTGCGCTGCAGAAGACGGCACCATAGTGTACCTGCACTGTCACAAATATGAGACAGCTGATAAAAACCTTAATAATGTCAAAGTGAAACTGGGTCATATCCATTTTAAAAGAACACGAGAAATAAAACTATCAGGCCACATTTACATGTTTGTTTTTTTAAAGACAGATAAATGTTTTGAGTAAAATCTGTAGTTTGATTTATTTGTTTTGTTTTTTGTTTATTTGTTTGTCTTTGTGAACGAGAGTTTATTCAATAGTCGAACCAGTGGGTGGCAGTAATGCACCTTTTTTGATATTTACCAACCAAGAAAAAGGAGTCGGTGCTGTGGGAGGGCAGTTTGGCATAAACTGGTTGGTGGCTGGATGGCCTCCTCATTCTGCTGATGCTGTGAGGGCAGTGCAAGCGCAGAGAGGGAGAGAGACGAGTGTTCAGCCAAATTCAACCTGACCCTGGGCGCAGAGTGGGAAAACAGAATCTACAGTTACAGTTGAGAAGATGTTGTTGTTAGTTGTCATTAACTGTGCAGCTCGAGTACATTTATCAAAATGATAAACAAAGGAACAGAGAAGATCTTTGGTGTAAACATATTAACAAAGGACTGGAGGGAGCCAGGACATCAGGAGCGAGGATCATAAGAAAGCTCGACGTTTAATCGCAAATGAACAAGAATTTAAAGGATTCATGAAACCAGAAATGATCTGTATTCAGGAAACTTGTCTCAAACCAACTGTTTGTAGTCGGAGGATATAGCAGTGTATGCAGAGGTGAGGTTCAGGGAGGAGGGTGTGTAACAGTTAGAATACAGATTAGTCCAAGTTTGGAATAGAAAGGACAACATCAACCCATGCAAAAGGCTTTCATCTGAACCAATGAACTTCATTTCTATTTGAATGGAAATGGAAACATCTCATCATGGTGTACGAATAATGATCACAATAGAACAGTAATTACAGCATTAATGGACAATAGAAAATCGTGTTGAAATGATCGGAGGGGCACAAGAGTTAATACGAGAACAGGTTTGGAATCAGCGATTTGGTCAACACTCCACACCAGTTGGCGGCGGTAATGCACCAATTCGTTGTTTGCTAACCGCCAATAAAAACAACGAGGAAGAAGAAGAAGCAGCAGAAGAAGACGGTGCTCTAAAAATGGCGGAGTCGGAGGAGGAGGTAGACGTCTTGGTCCAGAGAGTTGTCAAAGACATCGCGAATGCATTCAAGAAGAACCCCAGCATGTGAGTACAGTCGGCTGCGAACAAACTGCGCTGGGCCCGCAGGCCTGTTTCACACGCAGCGGCTCCAAGGCTCGGCCACGGCTGATTCAGGGTTCAAATTATGGGCGTGGACTATTACCTGGAATCGGAACTGTCTAGATGAAGTTCACATTTAGACACTTAGTTTTGTTTGTTCTGTTCAGTGCGTGAGACACGATGTCGTGGGGATTACTGTTTACTTACAGTTAAATAACTTAAAACATGCATCAGCGGGATATTTCACGACTTTAGCGAGCTGAGCCATGCAGCTTTGAAAATGCGACATCCCGATCATGTTGATTCATTAATGGTGTTATTGTTTATTTCGCCGGTGACTGAACTGGGATGCTTAACAGTTGTTTATGATGGTACCGAAGATTTGCATGCTATGAGAAGCACGTGATGTCAGGTCGATCCTGTGTGATAGTATGTTAAGAACTTTAAGGCTGCAGCTATCAGTTATTTTGGCAATCAAATATTCTGATGATTATTCTGTCGATTAATCGAGTAATCTGATACTTTTGTCTTATTAATGAGCACTAATCAATATCCCCAACAGGAAAAAATTAGGGCTTTCAAAACTACTCACTGGTTTAGAATTTGCTATGTTTTAAAAGGACTCGCACTGATTCTTCCCAGTAAAGGTTTTAATGGTGACAACAGGAACAAGTGTGGCTTTTTGACATGCTGCGAAAATGTGTGTAAAATGACATGTGGCTTAAATAAGATGTCAAAGTACAGAATTTGAGACAAGGATTTTTAAAATGTGCTCGATGAAGCATTGCAGCTTCTAGTTTAGTGTGATAACCACAGATTTTCAGCTGCTTTGGGGGAAGAAGAACCCCTCAGTTTGGATGTGTTTGGTTCACTTTTAAGTAGGGATGGGTATTGATACGATTTTCACGATTCCATTTTCGATTCTGTTTAACGATTCGATTCTTTATCGATTCTTTTTAAAAAGGAGAACACTAAGGTCGATTAGCTCAGAACTTTGTTTTATATCTTCTCTTTGAACAAGATAGAAATGTAGGAGTAACATGGCCTTACAAACCCAGCAGTGAGATCTTAAGAGATCCACAGCATACGGCTCTTCAATGGGGTGTCACAGGGTCCCCAGGAAAAACATTGTAAATGTAAAATAATAAAATAAATATTCTTCTGTAGCAATAACAAAGTATAACATAAATTATTCTGTAGCAATTACACAAGAATATCCAGTAATGTCCCTGCCTACAATTAAACACATTCACTTACTGAAAATCATCTGCTGTGGCAAACGGGTGCAAGCCTTTGACCACAAACTGAGTCACTGCTCGGTGACGTTCGTCTATCCCGGCCTGAAAGGAGACGCTGCCGGCAGACTGCAGCGACAACTGCCAGCATCTGAGCCAGACTCTGTGTCTCTCATCATGATCACCTAAATGCACAGTAATGGCAGGTTTGTAATAAGGCAGATCGCGCTAACATAATATGCACTGTTGTTGATTATTTACCTGCCGCATTAATGGGAGAGGACGTGCAAACGTTACCGCTGCTTAGGGCTGCTCGATTATGGCAAAAATGATAATCACGATTATTTTCACTGAAATTGAGATCTCGATTATTTGACAATATTTATTTAACCCTTTAAGACCTACCATAGAACCAAGTCCGCCAGAGCTTATATTATTTTTTTTACATGCTGTGTAGCCATTTTTGGGAGCATTTCAAGTTGCTATACATCAATACAACTGTTATAGCCCATATTTTAATAATATGTATGCATTAAGTCCATAGTAACTACATTAATTGCAAAAAAAGTGCAATAAACTACAAAAAAATTGAAAATCGTTTTTGTTTTTTTAATACATATATTTCTACTTGGAGAAATTTAAGAGTTTTATCCCTCAAAACTTTAAATACAAAAAAGTTGCAAAAAATAGTTTACAACAACAGGAAATGTATTTTGAGTCTCTTCATAATTTTATTTTGGAGATACACCAATTTTTATATATACTGCAGGAAAAACGAAAACAATCCTATGATGCAAATTTGTTTAATTTATTAAATAATAATGCTCCATAAATAAAATACACCAATGTTGTTTTTGTGCATAACACAGAGCAGCTATCTGAACGCTGCTCCAACAGAGGTCGATTATCTTGTTAATAATTTCACCTCCTCACTACGTACGACTCTGGATACTGTACTGTAGTATCCAGAGTCGTACGCAGTGAGCAGTAGGGCTGGGCCATATCATACTGTTCACGGTGATACCGGTATAATGTTGGGCATCGATAAGAAAATGAAATATGGCGATAGAATATGGGTAAAACGCGCAGTGCCTTTGTTTTCATACGCACATGGCGGCGACGCAGAATGAGGAGGGCAAAAGCGGCTCGTTGAATGAAACAATGAACCAGAACTGGTTTGTTAAAATGCTGCAGCTTCACTGGTGTGGAACTGGTTTAGCTTTCGTCCGTCAGATACACAACAAAGCACTATTTTTGGTAGAGCATGCTAGCGGGCCGTCGTTATTACCGTGTGAAAATACGGCGCACTTAAAATCAATCCTTTGATTTGTCTGAAAGTCGACAGAGCCCCTTATTATCCCGTGTGCCTTATGTATGAACTCTGGTTGTGTTTACTGACCTCGAAACGATTTTATGTGCACGGCGCTCGAAAATCTGTCAAATGTTTCAGTACGACTTTGCTAAGCTACGAAGCCGCACCGCTTGATGGATTGTGGGAGCGTTACGGCTATCGTAGGCAGAGCCTCGCGGAGTGATACGTACTGTGCTTCAACATAATATTACCGTATTGTGTGTATAACCTCTTCTTGGTAAATGGCCTGTATTTGTATAGCGCTTTCCTAGTCCCTAAGGACCCCAAAGCGCTTTACACATTCACACACTGGTGATGGCAGCTACATTGTAGCCACAACCACCCTGGGGCGCACTGACAGAGGCGAGGCTGCCGGACACTGGCGCCACCGGGCCCTCTGACCACCACCAGTAGGCAACGGGTGAAGCGTCTTGCCCAAGGACACAACGACCAAGACTGTCCAAGCCGGGGCTCGAACCGGCAACCTTCCGATTACAAGGCGAACTCCCAACTCTTGAGCCACGAAGTGTTGTGGATATTATACATGGTTATGCTGAGGAATCGAGGAGGGGCCTAAGGGTACATCTGTCACCATCTTACAATGCTGTGATTGCAGCCATTCCACACCTCTCTGTGAATGGGACTCATGGACATTGATCAATGAGCTTTGATCGGTGGTTGTTGATCAATGGTCATGTGAATAATAATGATGACGCAACTGCCCTCCCAGCCCATTGTTCCTTCAGGGCTGGTTTCAGTCATTATGCAAACGTCCTGTTTATAAGGTTGAAACCTGCAGTCAGCTGAGACTGAAGACGTCACCTGATGATGACGAAACGTTTCTCCCACAAAACGCTACGTCCAGGTGAACAGAATCAACCTTTGGAGATTGATTTACTTGGATGATTGCACGTGCATCAAGACATTACTGTTTTTACTTTTGTGTAACTTTTGTACTTATATATATTTTCCATCCAAATAAATGGAGAATATCTTCTTCACATGCTCTTCACACCTCCAGTATTTTGAAGCTTAACTAGTTCAGCATACTTTGACCTAGAGATGGAATTCAAACTTTAAACAGGTCCCAAGACCTTGATCTACTAAGGTATTACTAGGATTTTCTCTTTTTACGGGTTTAGACAGTTTTATGACATTTTCAGAGACTTTCTGAGATTACTGCAGAGAACCTATTCAGCTCTATAAATTAAAATTCTCTGAAAATTTTAAGGTCTTTCTTTGTTTTGTCCATCCATCCATCTTCTTGTGCTTTATCCGGGGCCGGGTCGCAGCAGCCTAAGCACAGAAGCCCAGACCACCCTCTCCCCAGCCACCTCCTCCAGCTTGTTCAGGGGAACACCAAGGCGTTCCCAGGCCAGCCGAGAGATATAATCTCTCCAGCGTGTCCTGGGTCTGCCCCGGGGCCTCCTCCCGGTGGGACATGCCCAGAACACCTCACCCAGGAGGCGCCCAGGGGGCATCCTTGTCAGACGCCCAAACCACCTCAGCTGGCTCCTTTCGATGTGGAGCAGCAGCTGCTCTACTCTGAGCCCCTCCCGGATGGCCGAACTTCTCACCCTATCTCTAAGGGAGAGGCCAGCCACCCTTCGGAGGAAGCTCATTTCCGCCGCTTGTATTCACGATCTCATTCTTTCCATCACTACCCACAGCTCGTGGCCATAGGTGATGGTAGGCATGTTGATCGACCGGTAAATTGAGAGCTTCTCTTTTACACTCAGCTCCCTCTTCACCACGACGGACCGGTGCAGCGTCCGCATCACTGCGGCCGCTGAAAACATCAAAACTACGAAACGACACACATGGAACTAAATGGATTTTTGCATTACTGATTCTAAAAAGAAAAAAAATCTTGAACAGTTAATGTCCCATCCAAAAGTCTTGGATATGATTGATGAACCACAGAAATTCAAATATGGGTGCTTCTGAAATCACACCCTTTATTTTCTGCCCAGCTTTGAAACCTGCGAGCCACTCTGGTTTCATGCTTCCAGAAATAAAAATAATTCTGGAAGGTGGAGCGAGGACTTAGTAATACTACATAACCGTGTTAAAATTCAGACTGCTGATGAACGTGAACTGTAGTTTGTGTCTGTGGAGACACTTCAGCTCAGCATGAACGTCGGTGTTCGTTTAATGATGCACAAACTTTGAGCAAAGGACACTGGAGAGGCATGGCCGGCAGTGTGGTGACATAGTATGTTTAACACCCCCCCAAAGTGTACAAGATCAGAAATAAGCAACTTGAAAGAAAACATGAGATCATTTCTTGGAAGTGACAAAGTGACAAAGTGAACTATCCAGTGTGTTTTAAATGGACGACTCTAAACGGCTACAGATGTGTACAGGATCCATCGTTACATCATTAATCATCTAATAACTTACCTGAATTTGACCTTGTGTCAGATATCTGTGATGTATTGATTGCTATGTTGTCCCAGCAGTATGTTATTGTTTGTTATAACAGAGATGGATCCCAAACAAGCCGCTGCACGGTGACAGCTCTGTAGATCTCACAGCACTAACCACATGTTACATGTAAGCTGGGAGATGTGATTGGGCTGTCGAAGCTTCAGCTGATGTACTGCAACATGACCTTGTGTGGCAGGTTGCCATGTTTCTGTCGTACTGCGTTTATTTCAGCACTGCTTCAGTTTGATGAGCTTCAGCTCCAACTTTTGTTTTTCTACATTTTTGAAAAGTCAAATTTCAGCAGATTAAGTTCATTAAAGGTTTTTTTGTTTGCTCATTACTTTGGGTACTGCTGCTTGGTCCACTGGTTGATATGGTGGTAATCTAATTGTGGTCTTTCCTAATTTTCGACTGGTTGGTTACTGTAACGTTTTCCCTTGTTCACCCTCATTGTCACTCTCTGCTCCCTCAGTGATGAGATCGGTGTGATCCCGTGTCCAGAGGCTCGCTACAACCGCAGTCCCATAGTGCTGGTGGAGAACAAGCTTGGTGTGGAAAGCTGGTGTGTTAAATTCCTGCTGCCGTACGTCCACAACAAGCTGCTGCTGTACCGCCAACGCAAGCACTGGCTGGACAGAGAAGGTAGCTCGATAACAAAAGCGATCCCAGAGGTGGAGTAAAAGTAGTCTGTAACATTTGTTTTGTTTATTTAATGCATTTATTTTAAAGCTGATAAAGGTTTGAGCTTCCAGTCATGGTCAGTTAATGACCTCCTTGTTTTGTCTGGCTTAGTTTTAAACGTGTTTTATGCTCCTGTTTTTTCCACATCAAAGTGAAGCAACATCCTGTGTTTCCTTCTGTCCCAGCTTTAGTGGACATCACCTGCACTCTGCTGCTGCTGAACCCAGACTTCACCACTGCGTGGAATGTCAGGTACAGGATGAATGTTCTGATAAACGTGGTTATAGTGAGAGCGATGCTTTCCTTTCATCTTTTCCCTGCCTGTCACACAGGAAGGTTTTCTTGATGTCAGGTAACATTAGCTAACAGCAGAGGTCTCAGGTGAAACCAGACCCCACTCACGTCGTCTGTCAGCTGAGCTCAGTGGGTCACAAATTGGGGTGAGGCAGTGATAATGACGCACACCTTCTTTCACACCGAGGCACATCATCAATAGTGTTCCAACGACCCTCAAAAGGAACAATCCCCACTAGGGATTAAATACTGGGACTCTCCACCGCCTGGTTTTAGAACTGAAGAAGCTTCTTTGTTTAGAGAGTCCAGTCACTTTCTTTCCTTAGACAATCCTGGCAGTTTGGCATCCTCCTGACTGCTGCGTTATCCCACTGTGTCCGTACCACTAATACTAATAATGACTAGTGTCAGGATGTAAGGATCTGTCAGCACACATAACAAAGCTAATGCTTTTAACAGTTCAACTGTGATACATTTGTGTCTGATTGGGGCGGCTGTGGTGTGTCGACGAATCAGAAGGTCAGCAGATTGGTTCCTGACTCGTCCAGTCAGCATCGAGGTAACCCTGGGCGAGATGCCCAACCCACCGACGCATCCATCGGAGTACATGGATGGAGCATATTTGGATATGTGTATGGATGGACTGTGGCTTTCATAAAGAAGTTAAGAATAGATGAGTGATGTGTGTGCGTCTTTGTGTAATGGGTCAGTGTGACTCGCAGTACAAAGTGCGCTGAGTGCTCATCTGAGTAGAAAGGCTCTAGAGTACCAGTCCAGTTACTATGTGACCATTATCAGTATACTGGTTAAACGGGGTGCAGGCCTAACCTGGTGCCTGGGTTTGAAACTGCTGCATGCCTTCACTCTCCTGTTTCCTGTCATCTCTTTATAGTTTTCCAGGATAGAAACAAACTCCAGAGTTTCATGTGTCAGACTTTCAGATCAACACCGACCGTGTGACCATCTGTTTGTAACAGAGACACATTTGTAGTTTGTTCAACTCATTTAAACCAAACGTGAACAAAAATCATTTTCCTGTTTGCAGCTCATCAAAGTCTGGTGCAACAGTTACCATTTTTATATTTATTCACAGGCATTAGATCATGTCCATTATGGGATGTCACGGATGGTCTTACTTAAGCACATCCTGCTTTTTAGAAGAGTCAGAATTAAAGCACGATCAGAGTCGTCCCCTCGAAATGACCTAAAAGATAAAACGAATGATGGAGACAAAATGTGGACGTTGCTCTGCAGAGTGTCAGAAACCATCTTTGATAAGAGATCACAGCATGCATGTGCTCTAACTGAATCTGTGGGTGATAGTCTTTATATTGATGGATTTACTGTCATCGTGCTTTCTTGTTATTGCAGGAAGGAGTTACTGCAGTGTGGAGTCCTTAACCCAGAGAAGGACCTCTACCTGGGCAAGCTGGCTTTGACCAAATTTCCCAAGAGCCCAGAGACCTGGATTCATCGGTAAAGCCGCTTACGCTTCTCCTGCTGTAAACACTCAGATGTTCCGAGCTGCTTTCTTTGTGTGGGGAGCTATTCAAACTCCTCTTAGACTACACTTTATTTTCAACAGTTTTCTAACAGTAGCACTGTTTGTGCTAAACACTGTAGGCTGAACAGGGAATATTTTGGCTCAGGGAGCTGAGGGCAGCTGCATTCAGACCTTGTCGATGTAAATGACTGGTGATAGATTTCCTGAGATCATTGCTAGGTGGAGAAAGGTGTTTTAATCCCGCTGAAAAACAACAACGATGTTCTAAGGCTTACAACGAGCACCGAGGCTCATGTGGGATGCTGTTCTTCCTGTAAAAGCAGTAACGGTGTACAGAGTGAGTGAAGCTTTGTAACCCAGCGGCTGGTGTCTTCCTGCAGACGCTGGGTGCTGCAGCAGGTCCTGAATCAGGTCTCTACTTTGGACCACAATAAGAATCAGCAGCAGGCTGAAGCAGTGCAGGCTGACGCTGAGAGAAACGAGCAGCTCGGTGACCGCTTGGCCAGGACGCTCCGCCAAGAGATGAAGGTGTGCTCTGACGCAGCCGGCCGCTATCCCAGCAACTACAATGCCTGGTCACACCGCATCTGGGTGCTGCAGCACATGGCCAGGGGCAATGTCAAGGTAGCATTTCAGTTACTCATTTAGCTTTTCAGCAGTAATTAGAATATTTTCTTCCCTCATCACACATGTTCTCTCTTTTTATTTAATGTAGTTATATTACTGATGCCTGGCCGTATAAAAGTGGAGCTGCTGTGCAAATAATGTGGTGTAACTAAATAAACACTCGCTAAGAAATTTAAATGAATCAAAATGATCCCAGCTGGATGTCATGTAGCACTCATGGTTGAAATCAGCTGGCACAGTCATCACAGAGGAACTCTGTGTAACTACATGAGTAAGGGAGGTTTCTGTCTTTAAACCAGTGGTTCTCAAAGTGTGGTGCGCAAGTTACCTGGGAGAAAAGTCACGCGGAACGAACATTTAACACAACATAAGTGTTTTTGCAGCAGTTACGTTAATAATATGCACGCCCACTGAAAAGCTGCAGCGGCGTGCGTACGTCGACAACCGCAATAAAGAAGTGGACTGAAAAGTGTGAACATGTGGGCGGGTCTAGAGCGATATGACCAAAATCTCATATCCCGATATAAGACATCTATCGTCCTGGTAACGATATAAATCGCAACAATGTAACATTTTCTGTGAATCTCGGGCAGCTCGACTTGCGTGAAGTGTTTCCAGCTGCGCGTCATGTAGCTGGATTCGAGTGTTTTAACGATGTATGAAACGACACATTTTTAGACATAAGTTGTAACGGCGCCGTTTTCTTTGTGAGTATTTATTACACGGCGTGCTGCGGGGAAAAGCCTGTTCTAATGTTTGAGTCTAAGCTTTATTTTTTTAGCACCTGACGGCTCTTTTTTGCTTCTCATCCGTAAATAATCTGCTCTTTCACGTGATTCAGTTTATTTTGAAAAGTCTCAGCAGGATCTTGAGCTTTATTGTGAAAAGTTTATTTGGAACATAAACATGCGGACAGGCGGTGGTGTTACCGTCGTGCATAAAAACAGGCGCTTGTCCGTCTGTAGTGTGGTTCTATTAAATATAAGAGAAAGAGAGAACTTTATTAATATAACCACTACAGTGACATCAGAACCATGAACAAATATTGCTGTAAACAGTTTATTTTGCGACACCACGAAACAAACGACAGCGTAAAATGAAACGACAGACGTTTTTATATCGTCACCCGATATATATCCTTATATCGAACAGCCCTAGTCGGGTCTGTCGCGCATCGTTGACAGCGGTGCCGACACCCAGAATTGGGGAATGACAGACCCGACCACATGGCTTATAGAGACGTATTTCTTGAAATTTTCTTATTGTCTTGTTCTTTCTGCGAGCTGTTGAACGGCCATTCAAGGCCCCCCACGTTCAACTTTATTGATTAGCTAATAAATGAAGTGAGAATCTCTCAGTTGGTTTGTTGATGTTCAGCTTCTGCTCCTTCACACGTACCTTTGTCGTCGTGATTCTGGCAGGTGTTCCACGACGAGCTGTCCTCTATGCGCCTCTGGGTGTCCATGCATGTCTCTGACCACAGTGGCTTCCACTACCGCCAGTTCCTCCTTAAGGAGCTAATAGCTGAAATCTGCAAGAGGCCAGCTCGCACCTCCACCAGCTGTTCACCCCAGCGTGGGTGCAGCACAGTCCCAGAGGGCAGCCGCCCACACAGCCGCTCTCACAGTAACGGAGAGCCTTCAGGACAAGAGGCGGGCAGCGAGGAAGACGGCCGCGCTGACTTCACTACAGTCCTTCAGCTCTTCCACCAGGAGATGGACCTTTGCTCAGATCTGATCCAGTCCTTCCCTGGACATGAAACACTCTGGAGTCACAGGTGAGAGACTGTTGGTTCACAGCGACTGCAGAATGGACACAGACGTCATATTTAAACGAGGAAGGCGGGTAAAACCAATGTGTTGTCTGTTCCTGCTGCACAGTCGGTGGCAGGTTGTCGCTGATTGCAAACATCGTTTGTGAGAAACAAGTAAAAAAATTAATTGTCCTGATAAATCATTTAAATATTTCTTTTGCATTAAAACATTTTCACATTCTGGGGCTGTTTATCCCTGAGCCTATACAAATACGTTGTGCACAGACATGTTCAGCGTTTGTAATAATGATATTGATATACCCCCCGTGTCTCTCAGGCGGCATGTCTTTTACTTGTGGGACCAGTGGGTGAGGGAGCATCAGCATTCCTACAGCAGAGGATCCGACTGCAAGTTGAACCATGTGACGGATCCAGACCCAGGAGTGCCAGAGATCAGCTCTCAGAGCTGTGCAGGCCACGGTGTGAACGGACAGAAGCACGCTGGTGAACCTATGGAAGTAGATGGGCTGTTCCTGCCAGACCCCCACAATAGTAAGAGACTGAAGAGAGGCGTCCTGCTGCCTTGCCCCCCCACCCTGCCAACTGAACTCAGCTTTGTAAGCAGTGTTTTGGGCGGCTGCTGTAACACCGAGCAGAGACACTTTGCCCTGGCCTACAGGAAGTGGTTGGATACGGTCATTGGGCTGCAGTCCTGAGAGAGATGCTGACCTCCTCCTTTCCCCACACTGAAGCTGCCTACAGACAAAGAGTTAGGATCAGCTTGCCTACACATAGTGCAGACTTAAACAACCAGTACTTCAAAGCCAGTGATGAGTTTAGAAAAGCGGGCATTGAGCAGCGGACTTGGAATCTGTTTCCTAACAATTAATAGGAGAGGACTGGATGTTCCTTCTCAGAAACATCTGGATCCTCTGAGCCAGTATCCCTTCAGAATGGAAATCAGCCCTCATACCACCTGTTGGCTCACTGTTATCTTCAGGTGTTTCAATACCTCAGGTACCTCAGATTTCTAGTTGTTTGTATGTGTGTGAGGTTTCATGTGCATATCTTCTTTCCCTGCTTCTATATATATTTAACAAACAAACATAAATCTTTTCTGATTGGAATCAGTCACTTACACAGCGTAAGCACTTTATACACGTGTAAGGTTCTGTGTAGGCACGAGTTTGTGGCATCATTGGACTAAAGTCCAAAAATACTTTCCGGCATATTGAAGTGTCCTGGCGCTGAACTGGACTCTGGCACCTCGCCTGGGCTTCGGCTTTCAGCCTGTATAAGCATGAAGTCTGGTGAAACGGTCTTTAATAGACACATAAACAGAGACGTATGTGAAGCAAACAGTAAGCAGTGACTTGAGCAGGTATGAAGCTGCAGAACCTTCAGGCTTGCTTTGGCCTGCTGCAGGTTAACGACTTGTAGAAACTCTTCTTGTATCAGATCATCACTGCATCACTTTTCCGTCTTAGCTCTACTTTATATTAGACCTCCCTCAGTCGTCGGGTAATACTGACCTGAGCGTCAGCTGTAACAGCAGGTTAAAGCACAGCTCCTGACTCTGGATTTCCATTCTGAAGGTGGTAACACGTGTTACACATGTTACTACTCGCGGTTGATTTTCTACCCTTTAACTTCACTGGTCAGCAGCTCTCTTTGTAGCTGATGCAAAGTTAGAGTAACAGGAAACCAAAAAGCCAGTCGCTTATAGAGAAGTTTGATTTGTGTTCAGAGGTCATCACAAACTCTCCTCCAACCTGAGCAGCAATGAACATTTATTGGTCCTGATGTTTGACTTTGGACGTTTGTCGATCTGTAGCAGAACATTCACCGGTGCTCCTGCTGCTGCTGCTGCTGCTGTTACAACACTTTGATTTGTTACAGCTAGAAACTGCAACAAGTGAAAATTAAACAGCACTTTTAAAATGGTTGGTGTAGTTTTGTTTAGCGAGGGTAGTCGGTCTACACCAGGGGCTCAAACTCGCGGTCCGGGGCCGCAGCGGCCCGCATACTGAGAAGAAGCATGACGCAGTTTAAAATCAAAAGCACAACATGACTGACTATGAAGACGACACGAGCAGAGAGCACAAACCTGCTGAGGCTGTCGGTGACAGTCGCACACTGTGTGCACTTATTTATTCTGTTCTATACAAACACAACGTGCGCGCACACAGAGGACCAGTGTGTTTGGAAGGCTTCAGCTAAGTTTGCAGTTTTGTCTGATACAAGATTTGAAATTTAAAAAACAAACGAAACATTTTAGGAAATGTTTGTTTGTTTGTTTGTTTGTTTGTTTTGTCCTAGCTGAACACTAACGTGTGAGACGACAGCGCCAGCAGCGGCTCTCCGCTCGTTTCAGTTTGACCCCCTGATCTAGACCAAAATATTGGTATTAACTATTTTTTCCCCGTTGTTATTTTCGCATCAGTGCCTCATTTGAAACAGTTTTAAAGCTCTGATGAACTTTAACTTGTCCTAAAGACTTTTTAAAGGCATTTCCTGAAAGTATTCTGACTGAAGGAAGTGGACAGGTACAGTCTCACACGTACTCACACCTGCAGGAGGCCAGGTTTCACAGAATTACACAGTGTATGTGATGGTTTTTGTTTGATAGCATTCGAACTTTTAACATGAATGAAATCAAAAAGCTAAATGCCCATGTAAACACACGACTGCTACAGATGTTCAGGTTTGTCATCGGTACCTTCCACTCCGTCGATGTCGTTTCTCCTCGGGCTGAACTTTATTTCTTTTATGTTATTTATGAAAATACAGGTTTGTGTGAAGCAGAAAGGATGAGAGTGACATTTACATCTGAAGCATTTACAGAAGCTGCCTGATTTGTAGTGTGAGTGTGAGCTTGACCAGCAGCTACGTTTGCTTTTTAACATCTACCTGGTGACAGCGAGTTAAAGGCTCGCCACTTTTCACTGACACGTTGACCAAGTATAACACATTCTTCTTCTTCTTTTGTCCATCAAAGTTTTTATGTCTTTTTAATGTATAACAAGAGTTACTGTTACTCTAACACATAATCATTGTCAGAACCACAGCTCGCAAACGGACGCAAACTTTTGGCGTACACGCTCATGTTTGCAACACTTTAGGAAACAGCTGCTTGCACTGACTGACAGAGCTCTGCTACATAGAAGGAAGTAACACAATGCACCTGTTTAAAGGAAGAGTCAGTAACACTACTTCAGCAGCTCCTGGGAGTGATGATTCATGCTACTATGCCTCGTCTTTTATTGTGAAGGGACTAATCCTCAACGTGTGTCTGTCAAACCTGGTTTCTGTTTTCCTTTTGTAAACGTTGCAGTTTGATCTTATTTTTCTTGTCTATCCAGTATTGTCATAGTTTATGGTCACCATAGCAACCATAAACCTTTGTGTCAACACACGGAGGCCAAATAGCTTCAATTTACACAGCTGATGTTTCATAACTCTGCCCTTGGACACATTGTTACTTTTTTTAAAGGTCGTGTGTGTGTGTGTGTGTGTGTGTGTGTGTGTGTGTGTGTGTGTGTGTGTGTGTGTGTGTGTGTGTGTGTGTGATCACCTCTAAACACTGTACATAATCACAGCATTAATTATCTCAAAGCTTTTCCTCTGTCACGCACTCTGTCGTGTGCTAAGGAGGATGATAGGTGGTGATATCGTATCAGGCTGTGCGCTCAGCTGCTGACACGAGCTTTGATCCAAGACTATCTATGCAGAAATGTTTGTTTTAGAGGTTCAACCTGCTCCTTTTACTTTGTTGTGATACTCGCTAATGAATAATCCTTGTGGTCTTAATTACTATTTATTTCAGGAGTGAAAGTATATTATCTTCCAGTGCTTCTGTCATCTGCTAAACAAGATAATAAAGCTCATCTCTTCATGTCCACTGAACGCTCTGTTGTAATTACTGCACATATTTATCTGCATGTATCTCACATACGGTGTGGGGGAGGGGGTCCATTATTTTATGTTCATTATGTATAAAATGAAATATTTACATCCTTGATTTCATTTTGATTTCATTAGTATCCTGCCCAAGGATGTTTAGACTGGAGCAGTGAGTGTAGGAAACAACGCCGTCTCTGTCGCCTGCTGTCTGCAGGTCATGACCTCCTGCTCCACGTTAACAGATGTGGGTCAAACTAAAATAAGATCTCCTCTCAAATTTCTCCCAAAGTGCTTTCTGACATTATTAGTAGTTCTCATGAGGCTGATTTCAGGTTTGATTCTACTGACTGACTTGCTGTGAAACGGGCGCGCCGGGTCCTCATGAGCAGGATGCTGAGAGAAGGTCGAGCTTTACTTTCCAAAACCACAACAGTTTCAAAGTGACTGTGAGGAATTCACCAGTAAACTGGACCAAGTGAAGACGTACGTGTGTTTAGATGCTAATAAGTAATAAATACAAATGTACAGATCAGGTCATCCTGAGAAAAAAGTCCAAATGTTTAGATGTGTTCTTTTTTGAGAAGGAAGTTGAAATGCGATGATTACAGTTCGTTTCAAGACAAACTGCCGTGGTTGCTATAGAGGTTTTACACATGACGTCATGCGTGTGTCGTTCAAGAGCTGTCCGCCATATTGGACGCGATAACCACTTGGGGTCATCCAATAACAATGTTGCTGGTTGCAGCCACCCACCTCTTATTTTCTTAAAGCAATTAATTTACAGTCTGTCAGTAATAACGTCCTGAAAGATACAAGTGTTGGACTGAAAACGAGTGGAAAGTTTAAAAGAGCTTCAGAGAACTACGGCTCGGACGCTCTTTATAACTGACAACGTCTCAGTGCTTGGAACAGAACTGTAGCTGCGTGAGGAGACTGACACTGTAGGTTAAATCATTTGTTGTTGGTGGATCTAACGCATGGCGTGCAGCGCCTACTGAAAGGGATTACAGTTTGAAAATGTTCATCACATTGGTCAAACTGTTTTTCTCCTTGAACACATTGTTTTACTTCATCATGCATTCCCGTGTGTTCTCCTTTCACCTGACTGTGCGACTGTTTTCAAACACGTCACCCCAGAAGAGGCGGGCACAAAACAGCCTTCAATTCAAGCAGACCTGGAAGAAAAAGGAACGTAATGATGAGCAAGGAGCAGCTCACGCCGCTGCTGGCTTATCTGGACGGCCTGACAACACAGCGTTAGTTCAGGAGATTCAACAGGAAGAAGACCACCTCGCTGTGCCCTGTGTCTGATCCTCCTTCGAGATACTCTCAGAGTGTATCAACTCAATCCGATATGACTGTAAATGACATCAACCAATCAGAGAATGCCAAAATCTCAGGACGGAGAGGTTTGATTTACCATCTCGATACGAACAGCAGATGTTCCTGCTTCATACACGATGCAGATAAATGCTTTACTGGTTTACCCGAATACAACGTATTACTAACAGTATTCATGTTTATCAAGACACACCTGGAGGATATTCAATGTCAGCCTATCAGCAGCTCACCTGCATACTACTCAGGCTCAAAGCAACCGTGCAGTTCCTTGGATTCGTGTTTGGGGTGCATGCTTTAAAAGTCTCACACATATTCATCACACTGGGATTGATTTAGCCTGAGCGGGAACACATACAGACTTCACTGCCTGTGTGAACTTTCCTAAATGTATTTCAGTCATTGACAGGACAGGACCACAGACTGTCACATCACAAACTCCTAGCTGGTGATGTGGTACCAACAGATTCAACTTTCAGGAAGCAGCTTGGATAGTGGAACCTGAGAACGCTCAAAACTGGCATCGCTGTGCTACAGGAGCCAGTCCCTGCAGCTAAACAATGGAGTTTACCACACCTGACAACATCGTACGCATCGCTTGTGCAGTGACTAAGTTTGTAACAACATAATATTTCAGATGCATTTTATCTCTCAGATAATTGTGAAATCTAAAAATCTCAATGTATGTTCCTCAGTTTGGTGTTTAGCCCTGAACACAAGAATGTATTTTGTAATTCTTGTTATTTCAATAAAAACTATATTTTTGCTTCTTGGAGCTCCATTTATTTCATTACAACTGTGCAAAGTGTAAATAATATCACAGTAATATCTCTAAATGTAAATGGGATCCTCACCTCAATTAGCAGAAGTAAGAAGTCTAAAGTGTCCAAATCTGGTCATAGATGAGGAGTAGCCATCCTGATTTTATATAAAGTCCCATTTGAACCATTTGCAGAAACTAAAGATGAGGATGGATGGTATGCTCTAGTTTCTGGGGAAACTGAGGGAGGGGAAATGAGCTTTTTGGCTGTATGTGCCTCAGCAGGTAATGATTTCCGTTTTTACAGAAATATTTTTGATTTACTGGTTGGTTCAAGAGGTATTGTCGTTTGTGGAGGAGACTGGAACATACGGCTTAATCCCAGATTAGACTCCTTCACAGCAGTCCCTTCTCCCTCCTACATTAGAAACTCATGTCAGAATAAGTGAGTGAACCTCAGGAGAGATTTAGGGACCAGACTACACTCACACATGTGCTGCATTCCAGGACGGACTTTTTAATTTAAGAGAGACTGTCCCAGAAGACCAAACTGCCAAATAGGATGTATTGACTTATGTGATCGTGCACCTCTACTGTTACCGCTGCAAATGAATAACAATCTAAGAAATGGATTATGGAGGCTGAATACTGATGTTTAAAACAACCAACAATTTACAGGAAAAATGAAAGAAGAAGAAATCAACAGAATTATGGTGGAAAATGACAGAGGAGAGCTGGTCTGACTCAGGTCATGATTTTGTGTGTTGTCGTTGCTCGTCACACCTGAGGGTGGCGCTGTTTGCTCTCTGTTACTGTCTTCATTGGTTCAAGGTTCTTTATTATTTGTCACATGCATAGTTAAACAAGTATAACACACAGTGAAATGTAGCCTGACACGCTCCTCGACATGTGCAAAAATGGGGGGGGGGGGGGGGGGGGGGGGGGTGTAGAGGAAGAACATTATATATATATGTAGTATATATGTAGTATATATGTAGTATATACATTGGGTGAATGTGCAGTAGTAGCAGCAAGCAGGTGAATTCTGTACATTAATATGAATAGATTGTCTATTGTGTTTATAATCACAGAATTTCATCAGGGATTATTAAAGTATCCTGATTCAGATAATTCCCTTTTTTAAATTTAAGACATTGCCTATTTGCGAATTTGTTTGGAAAATGGTCACAGAATGAGTGGACGTTAAACATGAGATTTATTTTAGTGTTTCATTTGTTCCTGAGCAAACTGATTTAGCTGACATTCATCTACAGCTCATAACTGGATAGTTTGATTTCACTTTGTGTTACTGAAGAGCTTCTTATGTGTGGAAATGAATCTTTCACTCATGTTTGTGCTCTAATGTAGAAATGAGCTATACTTGTTTATACAACTTATTTTGAATTAAAATTAACATTAAAATGTTTTAATACACAAAGAAAGTGTGAGTATTTTCACTGAGAGGAGCAACAAGCTGTTAGAAGCTCGTTAGACACTGAAACAAATCATACCTCTCTAACAATATCAACTAATAACAGTAATGAACAGGACTAAAGGCAGAGAGGTGATACAATAATAATAAATTCATATAGTTTATATGGCACATGCACACGTGTTAATAAAATGTTAAGATAAGATAAGATAAGATAGAACTTTATTAATCCCTCGGGTGGGTTCCTCTGGGAAATTCGACTTCCAAAAAGCACAGCAACGACCGAAGTTACAGTTACAGAATTGTTATATATATATATATATATATATATATATATATATATATATATATATATATATATACACACATATATATATACACACATATATAAATACAGAGACAAATATAAATAAAATATACAAAGGGGATAAATAGAATAAATAGGAATAAAAAATAAAAATACAAGTGAAGTTAGTCAGTTCAAATCATTATTTAATATTTATTTCATTTAAGTAGTTTGTTGTCTTTTTGGTTTTGAACTCATCGTGCAGGCGCAGACAGGCCTGCTCGCCTCTCCTTATAAACAGAAGCTGTCTCTACCTTCACCCACACCTCTGCTGTCTCACCTGGGCACACACAGCTTCACAAACAGCTCAAAGCTCATTTGCATCTATAGTCTGTTGGTAAAGGTTCACAAAAATGTCACAAAGTATATCAGCAAACATAAACACCCATCAGCACCTAAGAAGAAGCAAACATCAATGTTACGAAGTCTGTCGGTCTTACAGTTGTAGTGTTACAGCTGAGTCACAGAGAACACACAGAAGTGACAAAGAGGCGCAGCTTCTTTGATTAAATATATATATTAAATATTATATATTATAATATTATTATAATATGTGTATAATAATATATATTATAATAATATTATAATATATATATTATGTATATATATATATATATATATATATATATATATATATATATATATATATATATATATATATATATATATATATATATATACATAATATATATATATATATATATATATATATATATATTATAATATATATATATATATATATATATATTATAATATATTATATTTATATTTATTATATTATATTATATATATTTATATTTATTATAATATTTATTATAATATATTATGTATATATTTATATATTTTTCATATATACATTTTATATTGACCGGTGTGACTATATGAAGCTTTTTCACCCAGACATTGTTCTCTTTTAAAAACGCATAAACTTCGTTATTTGTTGTGCTTTATAGTAACGTGACGGTGGCGGTGAGCGGAAGGAGGTGCTGAACGGCTGCGGAGCACGCGCGCGCACACACGCACGCACCGCTACAGGGAAGATGGAGGACGATGTGGCCGCAGCGCAGAGGACCTGCATCCTTTAGCAACATCACTCCTGTGAGCAGGTTCGTGTTCAGGACCGGGCTGTTCGCTGTAGGCCTGACCCACCGGGATGCGGACAAAGCAAACGTCTCCGGGCTGGGCTGTTGTTCTCATCATCATCATCATCATTATTGTTGTTGTTATTGTTGTTCTGTGGAGCTTCGCTACGCGGTCTGTTCACTGAGGAGTGGTTCGACGGAAAACTGCGCTCCGTAGATGAAACGTCAAACCAGGATTCAGAGTGAAGGAAAATGGCAGTGTCTTTGTGAGGCTGTGTCGGACCCACGCAGAGCGGACATGAATAAATCGGCACATAGAGGCCCTGTTGTCTCCAGGTGCAGAGCCACGGCGGGGCTAACCAGTCCATCCAGCTCGGTGCGACGGGTAGATGGTTCTCGAGGTTTCTTATTGCGTGCTTCATTCAAAGCAGGACTTCAGCTGAGCTTTTGTAAAAGCAGAAGCTGAAATCAAACAGATGTTTTGCTGATGTAGTTGTTGACAGGAAAGCTGCTGGTTGTGCAGAAAATTCAGAAAACCTGGATGAAATTGGAAAATGTGGGTAGTTTTGCTTCATTCCTGGTGAAGGTGACTTCTACCAAACATAGGAACGACTACTGTAGTGTTTTGGACAAAGATAAAGTGATGCTGGAAACATTAAAGTACAATAGTCCCACACATGGAGCCACGTGTGCGTGGCTGTCTGTGCGTGAGGAGGAAATCTGAGGCCAGCTCCGGGTGGCTCATGTTCCCAAACACAAATCTCATAACAAATAAGACACAGTGTCAAATCTTTATGTAAGAAAAAAGTGCCCACAGGACTGCACCGCTGAGATCAGTGCTTCTAATCCTGTAACAGTGCGTACAGGCGCTTGTAGTTTGAAGTGTTTTCTGTGTCATTTTGTCAGTCGCTCACATTGCTGAGGAGGGATTTCAGCTTACTCTTTTTCACACTGTTGTTTCAGTTTGTTGAGCTTTGCAGTCATTTGTTTATGCACACATGGCATTGATCTGAAATCTGGACGTAGGCCTGTTGCAACACTTGATTCTTTTTCTTTTCAGATATTCTGTTGCAGATTTTGCTGGTGTCTCAGCATCTTTGGCCCAAACTTTAGCTGCTGAATAGACGATCTCCTATCTGATCATACTTTGGTATTCAGTGAGTGAATCATATTCAATCATCACCCCTCCTCCTCCGTGCTCGACAGCTGCTATGAGGTTTTTGTAGCTGTTTTTTGGTTTGTCCAGATACAACTTTGCACACCTAAACCTGCCATGTTCTTAGAGAGGAAAAGCTTTGCCATGGCAACCGTTCCAAATAAGACAGACAAGTTCAGTCTTTGTGATCGTACTGTGGTGAACTTTAGCATTTAACATGCTAACAGAGGTCTCTTTATACTTTATCTAAGTATCTTTGAAAACACATTTTTAAAATGTAGATCATCGTCCTTAAAGAACAGAGGAAAAGGCTCACAGAGGCCACTGTACATCTTTAAAATACAAACACTGCTGATTATTAGATCTGCCATAAATGTAATCAGAAAATAAACATACAGTATCTGTGTTTGTCCACCCGAGTTATACGTGTTCGTTTCAGCGTTCATGAAGACAAGAAATTAAAAACTAATATTTAACATAAGCAACGTAACAAGCAGACCAAATGTATAATGAAACCTCTACAGAGCTCATTAAGTCCTGTGTATATGTGTTTTTATAGCTGGGTTACCAGAAGGGTGAGCCAAGAGGGGGATGGAAAAGAAATGAATAAATAAATAGTAAATAAAATGGAAATTTTCCCATTACAGGAATCTGGAACTAACCATCCACGAGTATGGGGCTGGGGCAATGCTGGGATGCCAGCAGTGTTATCGTGAGAAACCATTTCCAGATCTTTTTTAATCCATTTCCAACAGTATAGTGGTTTCTTGGGGTTGTTCCAGACAGGAGTGCATATGAAAGCTACTGAAGGAGTGTTGGTGAAATTTCCACCCGGCTGTGGATCATCTTGTTAATGATTTCAAACAAGGATGCTGTTTGATGGCCTGAGCAGGAATGCTGAAACTGAAAAGTCTTTACAAACTCTAAGAATGTATTTTTGCTTCTGTATAGTTTTATTCATGCGTTCCTTTTTTAAAATATTGGGATTTTGACTACATGGACACTGGTAAGTGCGTACACTGTGGAAGTTACTCATTTATACTTTTAAGTAATGATGTTCAGTTCGGCCAGGCTTATGTCTCAGTGGGTAACGTGACAGGTAGTCACAGTATTACAATTTCAAACTTAGGAAAATACTCTTTAAAAGAGTTTTCGTTACCATGGGGAAGATTTAGAGTGGCTTCTCTTATATTTAAAATAACCACACTGTGGAGGGACAAGCGTCTGTTTTTATGCGTACTTTCGTTACCAACAACGACGGTAAAACCATCGTGTGGCTCCACCCTCCGCTTGTTTATTTTCCTCGTAAACTTTCACAATAAAGCTCAAGATCCCATTGAGACTTTTCAAAATAAACGGAAATGATCGACATTATTCTGTAACATCAAATTTCTGAATATGCATCAAACAGATGACCTCCAATAAAAACACGAGGTAAATGGCACTCACAGACGACTCCCAGCTGAAAACACTTCACATAAGTCGAGTTGCCTGAGATTCACTGAATTTACAGAAAATAAACTATTTTGAGATTTATATCGTTATGGGGATTAGAAATGTCATATATGAGATTGTGGTCATATCGCACAGGCCTACCAGTGGCTACAGAACTTCTTGTGCTTTTCTGTTTGTGGTGTTGGATTCTTTTCAGCATACTTTGGGCTCCGTGACAAGATTACCAGAGGAAAAGAGGGGGGAGGGGCTTCCTCGTACCACGTCATTGTTGTAGAAAAGATGTTCACTCACTTTGGCTCTGATATTTCTGAAACAAAGGTTTAAAAGATACCGAGCTGTGGTAGGACATACAATGTGCTTTTACTCACGTCGCACCTTTTTAGTTTAAGTGGCTTAATTATATTTATATTATGTAATTATTATAATTTTATATAATTAGAGATTGTTTTTATTCTATTGGATTTTAAGGCTCTTTGATGAAAGTGGTATTGATAGAACACATGCTTACTGTTACAGGAGAACATTTTGACAGCTAATATTTGCAGCATAGCTCCTTTTAGTTCCTTCAAACTGTTTCAGGTACTTGGGCAGAAACAGCCAAAGCAAAGAGTCCCAAACAGACTAAGGTATGGTTACCTGTTAGATGGGGCGCTATTCAATCCTTCTCTTTCAGAGATAAGCAGATACCCACACAGAGTATTGGTCTGTACAGATTCAAGAGAGAAAAGTGAAAACTGAAGTTTTAACACGTGTTGGCTTAATAAAAGTGTGAATCTTTAGCTTGTCAGTTACTGTTTTTGCCTGTTAACCATGCAAGTCCTCGCCGTATCACTTCCAGCGAGAACGTAGGAGCAGACACATATTTTGCTCATGTTGTTACATTTTTGTTTACTCACATTTTCTTTCTTTCTGTTTACCCATTGCAGTCGTTTCCAGCAGCCTTCGCTCTGTTGATGATGGATTCCTAAGCCGTTCTCTGACACCACTTTACCAACCCGACAGCCATGAACCCCCAAAAGACAGAGTTTGTTCAGGACGTTATGGAGGCGATGGATGGTCCTTCTCGCCATCAACACCACCCCAGCCTGTCCCATAACCACAGCAACCAGGACAAGCGCTACAGATGCTGTGAGACTTCAGCTGGTGTCACAACAGAAATGGCCAGTGGTGCAAATGCTGAAAGCCGAGTTGGGATGCTACAGCACCACAAGCCACAGGAGGAGCAAGACGCGGAGCTGCAACATGGAGATCAGTCTTCTAAGCCCCACGAGATCCAGCCCATTCCCCGACCTGCTGTGACACGTTACCGCAGACAGGGCGACAGTGAGGCCCGGCTCAGAACTCAACAACAGAGGAACAGGATGAAGCAGCAGAGGGAGGCGGAGAGAGCGCAACAGGAAAGGGAGCAGCACGCTAAGATGACCAAGGAAGCTGAAGGTGAGAGGGAGGATTCTATGCTGGCCCGCTCAGCAAGTACTGAGAGCGGCTTTCACACCCATACTGACCGTGCAGAGGGAGACGATATCCCAGTGATGATGTCTCTGGAGCCTGAGGCCCAGCGAGAGTCCGAGGATGATGCAAACAGCTACAGCCTCCCGCTGCGGCCCGAGGCAGAAGAGTACACTGAAAGTGCAGAGGCTGAACAGCAGCATCTCCATTCACATCCTAACTATGCTCTTCAGTTCCTGATGCTGCCGCGTGAATCCTTACTTAATATCCAGAATTCCCAAAGAGAAGATAAAGCAGAGGAGACACTGAATGGTGGCTACTCTAACTGTGTCTACACCCAATCCTACAGCCAATCGGGGGCGAGAACCTGTGTCTCATCCAGTCAGGACTTGGAAAGTTTAGATGCTGGACTTGAAGCGTACTCTGAGCCATATGACACGTATTCGCTCTCTGAGCATGTGTATGAGGAAATATGTGACGCTCCAACCTCAGTGTCAACTTCTGCAAGTGTGGCAAACGATAGAGAGTCTCGACAGCAGGCGGCGACCGGCTTGCAGCTGTTGCAGAGCGGGGCGGGAAAAGGCGATTACCATCAGCAGGAGGCCGTGGGCTCCCGTCTGCGGCACTACGATGAACGTTCAGATGGTGAGTCGGACAGTCCAGAAAAGGAGGCAGAGTTTGCTCCGTATCCTCGTGTCGACAGCTGCGACCAAGAAGACGATACTGATAACAGTGTTAACGGGGCTAAAAAAGGCTCACAAAGCTTTGATCCTGCTGCAAAAGATTCCACAGACAAAGAAGAAAAACGCCAACCGGACAAATTCTCTCACAAAAGCAACAAGACTGCCAGTCGAGGGAAGTCGGCCAAGCAGCAGGCTGAGACTCCTGTGAAGGAGCCAGTGAGGAACAGTGTGGAGAAGAGGGATGCTATATCTTTAGCCATCAAAGACATTAAGGAGGCCATAGAGGAGGTGAAGAATAGAACAGTCAGATCTCCTTACACACCTGATGAGCCAAAGGAACCCGTTTGGGTAATGAGGCAGGACTTAAGCCCCACTGCTGAATGTGACCTGCCGACATCACTCGGGGCCGATGTAAGTACAAAAGCTCTGACTGTTATTCATCAAGTTATATATTGTCCAGTATTAACTGTTCTTTGGATGTGAATGAAACTCGAGCATCAGGAACAAACAGAGTTGATTTGCCTTTTACGTTCAACATGTCCAATCTCACTTTCTTTGACCAATCCTTGCTGATGAGATGACAATGTGCCGATCAGTGGTGCGTTTGGGTAGTCCGGGTCTCTCACTGAGCGTGCTCCTGTGACCGGCCAGCACGTCATGGAGTGGGTGGGAGGTGTTGTCCAGCATCGTCCTTATGTTGGACAACACGCGCCTCTGTGGCACCACCCTAAAGACGTCCATCCCCATAACATTACTGGCTGTGGCCATTTGCGAGCCTCAACCTGCTGCCCCAGCATGTAACCGCATCGAGGAAACTAATGCACAAAACGATGATAAAATTTAATTCAGTTTTATTTATACAGCACCAAATCACAACAACAGTCGCCTCAAGGCGCTTTATATTGTAATGTAGACCTTACAATAATGCAACAGTCATATGACCCCCTATGAGCAGCACTTTGGCGACAGTGGGAAGGAGAAACTCCCTTTTAACAGGAAGAAACCTCCAGCAGGCTCAGGGAGGGGCGGGGCCATCTGCTGACAATTTTATCAAAGAATAAAAACAAGATGAAAAAATATTCTGGAGAGACGAGATCCAATCAAAACGAATTAAGTTGTGTAGAAAAGTGGTAGAAAGCTGCATCCCATTCTCCCTGTTCCCTCCCCGGGGGAGCGCCGTAGACACGGGGACACATTCCACATTTGAAGGGAAACCAGAAGCTTTTTAAATGAGCAAAACTCACCAGTAAAATCACAGCAAGCCTTAAACTTCATGTTTTAGTCAAGCTTCAGTTTTATTCACAGCACGAGTTACCTGGAGGTGCTTTAGATTTAGTCTTCTACACTCTGATGATCATTTAAATGTTCAAATTATGACTCTGAATCACAACTTTGGCTAATAAACATGAAATGATGTAAACAGTTTTATGGTTAAATCTTTATAGTCAATGACATAAACACAAAAGCTATGATATAAAACATGTGTGCATGGCTCTAACGGGTGAGAATAGGGCAGAGTCCCTGTTTTAGATGTGTCATTGCATAATGACTTTTATGCTAAGGTGAAAATATTCTGAAAGTGTCAGCTGCTGATTGAAATGAATTGAACGGCCACATGTTTAGTTTGGAGCAAATAAGCCCCACGAGCTCCAAAGATAGAAGCAATGATTTTGTGAGCTTTAAACAATTTGTAATCAAATGTTGGTGATGGTGGACGAGCGCTCCAGTACTGAGGGAATTGTTTCCCTGTCGGACATCCTTCAGGCACTGGTGCTCAGTCAGTCAGTAAGGAGGAGGTGGGTGTAGGGCTGAGTGGAGCCAGGCTGAAGGCCCCAGAAACCCCTGAAACACCAATAAAGAGCTAGACTGCTGAGTGGACTCCTGCACTGAAGAGTGAGGCTTGTTCCTGAATTTCTTCTTTGTTTATTAACACTGATCAGCTGCAACATTAACTCCACTCATTTGGGAAGTAAATAGTGAGTGCAGTGTGTTGTACTAGATTCTGTTAAAACGAGAAATCATCACAGATAAAGTGTTTGGACTTTTTTGCACGTTATCGCTGTGCAGGGTGTAATTCAGAGAAGCTTGAGAAACGTGTGGTCATCGTGCCATGCATGCCTGTCCTTTAATCAGACCGTGCAGTGCAGGCTTGGGTAGTGTTGAGACTGGTTCACAGCTGCAGGAAAAAAGTGCCAAAGATGCTCAGTGAGTCGTGTTAAGATGACTGGTGGCTATAGCCATCTAACAACCACCCCACACTTAACTGCAGACCAGCCAAAGGTCCTCAGGAACAGTTCGGTAAACAGCTTCCAAACTTCCCAGATCCCAGTCTACTCAGTGACCCAGTCCACCAGGGCTCTGCCCTCATTGTATGATGCCAGATAGAACAGGACACCCAAGGGTGCTGTCTCCATTCTGCAGTGCACTGCAGCTGTTTTGGTTGTGTGACAGAGACCTGCTGACAGCATTGGGTCGGTGGTTCTTGTGTTGCGGTTGATTCCAGTTAACGCAGGTAAACCTTATTACGTCTCTCTCTGTGGAAAGTGTGGAAAGGTCCACAGAAAGAGACGGTAATAAGGTTTATCTGCGTTCTAGTTGGTTTGGCTTGAGTTTCAGGTCGTGCAGTTACAATCATGCTGCTGTCGTCACACGTTTGATGCCAGCGTTAAGGGATGCAAATTACTCTGTTTGGTAGCAAAACTAGACATCACCCGATGCCGTTAAAGAACGCGATGGCCAGTGCCGATGTAGACTCAGTGTCCGATGTTTACTGGGGCCTTTATTTTCATGTACTGTACCGGGTCAACGTGTACTGCAAATGTGCAGGCAAGCGAAACTACACTGTTTTTACTGTTTCTATTTGTCTGGCTGCAGAAAAATAAAGAGACACTGAAGCAGTTTTACATAGAAAAACAGGAAGTCCAAAGGAAGAAGGAGGTGAGGGCAGCAGTGAGGAGGGTGATGGCTCAGGGATTCCCATGATGCATTGTTTCTCCTTCTGTCCCCTTTTTCACTCACCACGTGTTCATACATCAATCTGCATTTAATTCTGAGTTATTATTAATCTCTGGCTCTCGTCCACAGCATGTCTTTAGTCCCGTCTCCCTCCCCTCAGCCTGGTTCTGCTGGAGGTTTCTTCCTGTTCAAAGGGAGTTTTTCATTCCCACTTTTGCCAAAGGGCTTGATCTTTATTACTGTAGGGTCTTTACCTTACAACATCAAAGGCTTAGAGGTGACTGTTGTCATTTGGTGCTACATAAAGAAAATCAAATTGAATTGAGTTAGTGAGGCGGTGGGCCCGAGTGTGAGTCCAGGACCAAGTGTGTCCAAATGAATTAAAGAACTCATTCATTCATTACAAATTGGAAATATCCCATTTATTTAATATTTATTAATTTATTAATTTATTTATTAATTTATTAATAATTATTTAATATCATTTAATAATGACATGTATATTAAATAGAAATTAATTTGATTTGATTTGATCCTTTTAATAAATTGTGTATTTAGTTCCAATTTCCGTAATTATTTCATGGTTCCTGTGTTCGTGTCATCCTCACCCATCAAACACTGACGGAGTCAAAACCTTTTCTTTGTTTTGTTTTTTACCCAAACTGTAAGTCACGTCTTCAAATACCACGGTTTCTTTGAATACACTTTTTAAATATTCAGTTTGGTGTAATCTTCAAATATCTGGTTGATCTGGAGCCCGTTTGCCAAAGTGTGCCTGTGTTTTTGGAGATGTCCGTTCCCACTAGTGTAACAGCCGCCTTACTGCTGACCCTCACCACTTAAACCAGAGACATGTGACCTAGTGTGTTGTTGCTGTTCGTAGATATACAAAAGACTGATGTGTGTCCTGCCCAGATATAATGAAAAAGATCTATTTTTTAAAAATATATTTATTTATTCCTCTGTTTTCTAAACATGAGCTCTCTGTTATAAATTTCTAATAAGTCTATTAGAATAAAATCAGATTAACTTTTGATTTGTGTGTGTGTGTGTGTGTATACACGCATAATCTTGTTATTAACAGAGATGATGTTGGTGGTTTTAATCATGTAGTCGTCTCACTGTAAAGCTTAATTTTACAAGATGCTGTGTAAAATTAATTAATATGAATTAATATTAACTGACTTTGGTCCTGATAAAATATTATCAGATCTGGACAGGATCTGGTCGGCTGTGTACAAACACACTCTTGACTTCCGTGTGTGTGTTTTGCAGTATCCCAAACATTAGATACATACTGGTTCAGAGTGATGCTCGATAAACCAGTTCATGCGTCGGGTCTAAAATCTCCTGAAACCCTGCAGTTGATCTAAATGTGACAGCGCTGACACAGCGTCTGTAATAGTGCAAACAAAGACCACTTGGCAGCCGTCCTCCTCAGCCACGCTTTTATGGCAGAACAAATCAAACATGGGTCACAAGACTTTGGACTTTCATTGACTGAACCCGTGTTTTGATATCGTTTGTTTTTTTCACACGAGCACTTGTAGTTTTATGAAGAATTCGAGCACAGAGAATTTATACTTGTATAACTACGCATGTGACGAATAAAGAACCTTGAACCTTGAAATGACTCCCACATCTCAGAGGTGCAGGAGTGCCCATGTGGGGGGGGGGGGGGGGGGGGGGGGGTCAGATCTCTGTGTGTGTCCTGTGTTCAACTGGAGAGAGAAAGTGATTTTAAGTTTTTGGTCATTATTATTCTATAAATGCATTGATTGCCAATATTTACATATGGCGTACTGACAGTACTCTGATCTTTTACAGCACTTAAAACTCCTCATGTTTTGGTAGATAAGCATCTGAGGTTGGTTAAATATCAGGCAGGAGAAAAAGGAAGAGGGTGGTGTAACAGAGCAGCATGCTAGGAAACAAGTGAGATGGAGGAAGAGGATCTGGAAGAAGAAGAAGATGCAGCTGTATTGCTAATGGCGATGAATCCAAACAGGATTTTTATCCTACATAAAACTATCAGGTATAGTGATGGTGTTCTCTGCTTCTGCCATTCCTGTTGAAATGATTTATTTATCGTGGGTTAGAGTGAGAAAGGTAAGACTGGCTAAATAATTCAGTGTGGATCGAGTTGCAGCGTGACCACAGCTGTTTCCTATGTAGATAAAGTCAATGTTTGATCGCACTAATGTTTTAAATGTCACTTTTTCAAATATCCACAACAACAGTTATGTTGGAATACATTTTGGTGACTGGCACGAACACGATGTCCTTACTGATCCACGTAGATACACTCGCAGTGTTGATCCCATGGTGAATCCTGATATCCCGGTGAAACCCGAGCGCCTGTCGGGTCTGTCTGATAGAGCTGTGCATGTACCCACACGACGACACTCTACAGGCTCGTTCATCTGTGGAACTTCACCAGAATTAGTTCTTTTATTGAAAGTCATGGAAAATTTTTGGATGTATCAGGAAGAAAAGTTTGAGGAGGAACAAGCAAAGGAGAAACATCCAACTCTCCGACATGATCAGGATGAGGTATGTTTGGTGGAATAATCTAAGAGTATTTCTGATGGAAAGATTTGTGTTTTCTGCGAACACATGCAGGACGTGAGAGCATTAATGTTCGTTCTAACAGTGTTTTCCTCCAATACTTTCACAGGTATTGAGTGTTTAACAAAAATGTACTGATTCAAAATGTTAGTGAACACAGACCCAGCAAGCATCCTGCAAAAACTAAAAGAGGATTGAACACCAGATAAAGTTGTTTTAACAGTGTTCAGATTTAAAAGTCAAATCTTTGGAAGAAGAAAGACACAGATTTAAGATTTTTAGGCATCTGTAGGTGAATATTTCCTAAATGAAACTAATGTGCACTACTGTGAAAAGCATTTGTATCCTTCCTGATTTGTTACTTTTTTGCTTAATTGTATGATTTAAATGTTTCAAATCATCAAACAAATGTTAATATTAGTCAAAGTGGTGATTTATTCTGCTGATCAAACCTACCTGTGCCTGTGTGAAAAACAAATGTTCTAATACAAACCCAATGCCACCCCCTCCACAAATGCTTGTCTCACAAAAATACCTGAACATTTTGCCGAGAGAGATTTTGGTGATCCAGTTATTCTCAACAACCCTGCAGTGTGGCTGAATTTAAACTAATTTATGTTGCTAGGTTTAAGGGAATTCAACAGTTTTCCCTTAAAAAATAAAATCCTCATTTAAAAATTACATTTTGCATTTATTGTGTTATTTGTTTGATGATCTAAAGCTTGAAGTGTGACAAATATGCAAAAAATCATGAATGAGGCAAATCACTGTAGGTGTGAATAAACAAGAAGACTAAACAAATGAATCTGTTAAACTCAATAAGATATTGTGTGATTTTAAAACTAACTGAAATGTAAAAATATGCAGAAGTTACACAGAATAATCATTTTACATAATGTTGCGTTGCCACCGAGACGCCAGCATGACCAGCTCCACTGCCATGATAAATGCCGTAACTCCAATTCCCAGGTGCTGCCAGGCGGTGGTGCTGTTCTCAGCTGTCAGAGTTCTGTATAAATGCATATCATATCCAAATATACTGGAGTTTTAAGTTTGCGTTTGGTCCTGAATAAAGAAGACGGTGGTGAGTGAGTATTCGTTGTAACAGTTTCACTGTCACTGCTCACAGCGACATCTACAGTTTGCACTTCACTCCAGATCAGACCAGAAGTAATCAGTAATTAGTAACTGATTACTTTTTTCAAGTAACTTGACCAACACTGGGAATGATCACTCCATTCAGCCAGACTGAGTGTACGGGATCCATAGACCTGAGCTAGCGGACCAGCAGAAGATGAGCAGCCTATGGAAGGCAGTCCTGCTGTGGACTATGAATGCTGCTCTGTCCCAGAACTTTCTGGCCTTGACGAGGCAGCAACTGAAAACATTTAGTTAAAAGAAAAAACAGAAGCATTAAGATAAAAGATGCAGGAACTCAAAATTCAGTCGGATTTGCTGGATCCGATGATAGCGTTAGAGTCGACTCAGTGTCAGCCAGTACACCCGAGCTAGCGAGAGACGTTACACAGTTTAACCCAGCTCACCTGTAATATTACTCTGTGATGTGTGACCATCACTTTATGTCAGGGGTGTCAAACTCAAATACACAGTGGGCCAAAATTCAAAACTGGAACAAAGTCGCGGGCTAACATTAATATTTATTGGAAAAAAAATCTTCCTCCAGATATAAGAATGAATCTTTTCTTATGGACTCAAACAAGTTTTGCTGAAAAACTGAATATGGAACAGCAAAGCTTAATACTAAACAATATATATATTAGCTGTATAATACCAGTAGGCCAGCTCTGATAGTAATGTGGTATGGCTTCGCGGGCCAAATATAACTAGGCTGCGGGCCAAATTTGGCCCGCGGGCCAGAGTTTGACACCTATGGTTTATGTGTTTCGGGGGCAGTTTGAGCAGTCTCTCCACCACCTCGTTCACACATCAAGAAAAACTGCTGAGAAGGAACAAACTGTATCTGCTGTCCATGCAACACACATGGTTTGCAGCTTTTCTTACTGCATAATTATTATTTGTGCATTAACATTTTTGAAAAGAAACTACGTGTCAAAAGATATGAATTCTACATTCAACTTTTTACTGCAATTTTGAACTACACAAAATGTCATATCTGTGTCTATTTTTTTATTTTTTATTACTTACATTTTGTTAGTTTTTTATAAACTTCTTGTCCGAGTGTCTCTTTTATCCTGATCAGAGGCCGTCATTGCGCCTCCATGATGAGCTCTTGTATGTTTCTATGAATAAGAAACGAACAACTGAAGGGTTTTGAAGATGTACATGAAGTGTGCATTTAATTCTAATGGATTCTATTATTATTTTTATTTTTTTATTTAATGAATACTGTTAACCTGCTTCAATGTGAATTCTGAACCTGCATTGTTTTAATTTCCTGTGAATCACTTTAAGTTTTGGGTTTTCTTCTGCCGATACTCTTTGATGGTAATACCAACACAGATCCCCTGACAGTTAAAATGAAGGTTCGACTACCTATCCCTGACTTTCAGCAACCAACACTAACTGCTGACATTTGAACGATCAGCCAGAGAAAAAGAAAATGTATTAACTGATTATCTTTAAAACCTAAGGAAGAAATAATCCACACATACTAACTGTGAGAATAAAAAAGGTGGTGAAGAAAAAATACTGAGATTTAATGATGATTTCATGAAGTGCTCAGAGACTCCATGACTGAAAATATTCCTGGACTATATGCTGTCTCTCGCTCTCTTCTCTGTCCCCTCACACCCAATCAGTAGTGTCAGATGATTGTTGAGCCTGGTTTCATCCTGTTTCTGCTGTAACAAAACTAATTTCCCACGTGTGGGTAGGGATGGGTATCGTTTAGGTTTGATCCGATACCGGTGCCAAATCGGTACTTTTGAAACTGTGCCGGTGCTTAAAGAATGGAGAACACAAAATTGGTCCAAAAACCTCATGTTCAGCTGTTTTTTTGTAAAAAGATAACAATGTTAGCCTTTTCTGCAGCTATGGGGCATATATGGTATCACTCTATCAAACAAGAAGACAGCCGCATGTAGCTATGATGGTGTTTGCTAGTTCACCTTACATGCATTAATGTAATAACGTGGTTAGCCTACTCAACGTAAATTACACACGAACAACATGAAGCTACTCACACAGAGAAGAACGGCTGCTGCTGCATCATCATCCTCATCATTTCTGCTACACTGGCAGGGCTAGGGGCCAGGACGCTCCTCTTCGGGTTTTTGGGAGATGTTGCTAACTCCGGGTTCGATAACAGGCACCACACCCGCAGTAGATGTGCTCGGTGTGAGGTCTCGCAGCAAGCTATCAAATACGGGGCATTTAAAAAAACGCTATGCGTCGCCAGGTGTTTCATCAGATTTGAGGTGTTACCTCCTTTGACAGTATCACAGTATCAGCTTAAAGCACTTGTTGCTGCTGAGTTTGCATCTTTTGCTGTGAAGTACAGCCAGACTTTGACCGCATTGCCTTGGGCATTTTTAATCTGTAGCTCTGCTCTAAAAGAACGTACGTACCTGGCCCCGCCTACTATCCTCGGAAACGTAAAATGATTGGCTAGAATCTAAAGTGTATCACAGCTCAGGAAAAAAAAGCACCGAAATGTGCGCTGCTTTTCGGTCTGGTTACTACCGTTTATGTCAGAACACCGGTACCCATCCCTACGTGTGGGACTAATAAAGGTTATCTTATCTTATCTTATCTTAAAAGGGAGTTTTTCTTTCCCACTTCCAAATTCTTGCTCATAGGGGTTGTGTGACTGGTCAGATTTCTTTATTAAACTGTAGGCTCTTTACCTTACAAAGTTAGCACTGTAAATAAGACTGAATTGAATGTTGTTCTACGTAGTAAGAAATCACAGATCTGCATTAAAATGTGTTTGTTATTGTGCTTGTTTTCATTCTCTTTTGCAGTCGCCTGGTTCAGCGTCACCTTCTCCACCAGGAGCAGAGTCCTCCAGTCAGCACCTGCTACAGCACGACAGCTTTGAAACCTCTCCCACCAGTAAAGAGGTGAGGTCAACACTGGATTACTCGTTCAGTAGTCAACTCACACAGTTAACAATTAACATACTTTTGTCTTTTCATTTACAGTCCAGGAGAAGCCTTGCATCCTTTCCCACATATGTGGAAGGTGAGTTTCAAATTGCCCCACAACTCCATGATATGAGATCATTTCATATGTCAGTCATTAATGGCCCAGACTAAGCCTGATCTATGGGAATATGACCACAGATACAAAGAAACTGATCTTTCTCTGAGGGACTCTCCTTCAGTGTTAGGGTGAGGAGCTCAGTTGTAAGCTATTCCAGCTGGGCATGTCCTACTGGGAGGAGCCCCCAGCGTAGACCCAGGACATGCTGGACAGATGTGCTGGTAACAGCTCAGTGTTTGGAGTAAGAGGGAGGTCTTCTTAGGCTGTTGCCTCAGCGACCTGACTTCAGATAAGCAGAAGAAAATGTCTGCATTATTTATTGTGTTGTTTAGCTTTTATTGAAGTGGTTGTCATGAATTTTCCACGACATAATGCACAGTGCACCACACTTTTCAGTTGTGATTTATTCGTTTTTTAAATTATTTAAATGATTTTGTTATTTTGTTGTACTTTAGTAATACGTGAACATCTTCTGTAGTAACATGCCATATTGAACGCCTGCACAGTTAAGCAGCATCATTCATCACTGAAGAATGCGATTCATGGTTTGAAATGCCTTCATTCGTTTTTGATATTGTCCATTAAATGGTTCTTACATTTAACTCAATATCTGAGTGTTTCTTAGTTTAGACTAGTTGGTTAGTTTTTAGTTCTTTCTGCCTCCCCTCCTCAGCACCAGCGTCACCCTGTGTGACACACGGCCCGATGTTGAGCCACTCTGTCGTTCCTGCTCTGATCTTCACACAGATCAACTGGAGCAAAATTCAGCCATTATACTCATTTCAACACAACAACACATTTTCCCGTATGTATGCTGCATATACATTTGCACGCTGTAGCTCAGTCACACATGAATATCATGCGTCTTCATAATTCCAGCCTGACGTCTCAGTTACACAGGAACACTTTCACAATCACAGTGCACTCTGTATTATTTCCTTTTTAAATCATACACGTTAAAGTCACAGAGTCTCACATCTGTCTTTTACTCCCACACACAGAGAGCCAAGAACACATCATAACTCAAACTGCATTGTATTATTCATCATATTGATCCGTTTATTCGTGACTATACTTTGATTAGAATCAAGCTTGATTAACTATTAAATAACATGCAGATAAACTCTGTTTTAACATGACATCAGTTTAACCAAAAACCTGGATGTTAAGTGCTTTGATTCCACTTTTGGGCAAAGATGAGTCAAACTCTTCGATACCACAGGGGAAAAGACCAAAAGTTAAAATGCTTTGTTTTCCAGTTTTTAATAAAAATTACAACAATACTGTCACAAATAATTTGTATTAGGTGTGAAAGTGAGAGAACCCAAAGTGCAGGACAAGTCCAAAGATTTCAAAAGTCGGTAAAACAAAGGATAAAATACTCCAGGATGGTGCATCAGTGTGTGAAGAGGCATCTCTGGGAAGACTCTGGTGGCTGAAAACTTGTAGAAGATCCCTATTTTCAGATTCCTGTCCATTTCTAACACACACTTCAATAACAGTGTCATCCAAGTATTTCTGGATGTGGCAGGATTACAAATTGTACTTAAAGTCTTAAAGTGTATACAAGGCGAAAAGGAATTTTCAAGGACGTCCTTGAAAAATTAAAAACATAACTCTCATATATTCAATTAAATGTATTTATAAAGCACCAAATCACAGCAACAGTCGCCTCAAGGCTGTATTATTGTAATAATTGGGGGCGCGGTATGAAAAGAAAAAAGAACTCTTAGACACTGCTGGCATAACGGACGTGTTTTTGACGGGGCGCCCACACAAACGCAAAGCAGGAGATGAAGCATCGCCAACTATGTTTCCAAACCAACTTCCTTCCACACCAAAGACTAGAAAATGTGGTGAAGCAAATCTTCCCTTTGGCTTCACCTGCACAAGTGCCGAGGTAGGTCTCCCTGCAGGGTTGGGTTTCCCTGTGAGCAGCGCTGGGCTGTTTAAATCACGGACAAACAGGATCCCACATTCTTGATCTTTAGTTCACAAACACTTGTTGTAATGACTAACTACTCCTGACATGTTGGAGATGTTTGCTCTTTATACAGTAAAGTTACAGTGAGATACAAATAACATCAGGCTGATCCTGCCACGATTTGTTCAAATCACAGACAAACAGGATCCCACAGCTGTTTATGTTTTTGAACACATTTTGCACAGAGAGGCATTTTTTGAAAAATGTATTGATATCAATGTTGAACATTATTACACAGGAAAAAACAACTACATGTAAAATAATCACAGCGTGACGCCTCTGCCTTTGTAATGGAGGGACAGTAACTGCGTGTAAAACCTGCAGACAGTCAGATTAACAGCATTTCGTCTCTATCTCCATTCTGCAGTTCATCTCATGTAAACAATAACGTGGCCACAGCGTGATGTGAATAAAGGCACATACCTTTGACGTTGCGTGATGAACTCTGTATTCCTCGTCCACACGTAAACGCAAAAAAGGGTTTTAAAAAAGCTCAGTTTTCGGTGATTCGAAACGCCGTCTACGTGGACGAAACAGCTGCGTGTTCAAAAATACCCGTGTAGGTGCGGACGTAGCGTAAGAGAGTTAGTAGTTTATTTTCTTACCACCTGTAATTTATTGCAGTTTACTTGTATTTGCTTAATTGTTTACTAAATGTTTGAGGTGTGAAATAAACCACAATGGAGCAAAATATGTGTGTGGTTGGAGGATGTGTTTGCGTGGTGGTGGTGGTGGGGGGGGGGGTGAACATTTTTCTTGTAAAACAAAGGGGGGCCCAGCAAAAACAGTGTGGAGCCACTGGTCTGCCACGTACCGACAGAGCAGAGCAGCTACATGAACTCTGCTCCCACAGAGGTCGATGATGTTGTTACATTTTGGAAACATGGATACTGTTGCAGTGATGAGAAAACAAATACACCCAATCAGTCTCTGTTCTCTACCACAACATTTAGCAGCAATGACTTTAAATATTTTTTCTGTATGACTTTACGACACGGTTACATCATTGTGGATCTTTAGTTCATTGTAGCTTGCTGGCATTTGCTTGTGAACAGTTCTTGAGTTGAGGTCAGGACTTTGCCCGGCCTATAGCAGCACCTTTTCTTTATCAGCCGTTCGCTGACCCCGCTTTGGCCAAGCATCAGCTATTGGACAGATCGTTTCCCGTCTGATTTCAATATACAGAGGAGTTCATGGATGACTTAGTGACTGCAAGCTGCGTAGTTCCTATGGCTACAAATCCCAATCACCACTGTGGCTGGCAGTTAGTGACTTTATGCACTGATATGCTGTGTGTGGTTTTGCTAGATGTGACCAAACATTTCCACTTTGGTTTGTTCAGCTCTGACTGCTTCAGAGCCCCAAACTGTCAGAAGTTCTAATTTTAATGATGGGGTTACACTTGCTGTTGATCATTTAATCACGTGCGCGTCATTATCATCATCTTGCTGTACCCTGTTCATTCCTATGGAAGCAGTAAGGGTGCTTAATGTTTCCTCAGGACTTTAATCCTATAAAAAGTCAAACTCAGCCTGAGGAGAAGCTGTTCCTATCTGAAGGAAAATCACTTATGTATAGCCTTTATGCGTTTTTGTGTATGTGTGTATCATGTAGTGACTCTGTGTCATACTCCAGTTCCAGGTCCCTGTGACCCAGATGACCTAATTGATGGAATCATCTTTGCAGCCAACTATCTTGGCTCCACTCAGCTGCTGTCAGATAAGACACCATCGAAGAACATCCGAATGATGCAGGCACAGGAAGCTGTCAGTCGGATTAAGGTAAAACACACATAGTTCAGGCTCAGACACACTGTAGTGTGAAGTTGTCTGCACAGAGTCCCAGACTCAGTAATTCAGTGTCTGTGTATACAAACCAGCCAAAACATCAAAACCACGAGTAACATTGTATCGACCTCGCTCCAGAACAGCTCTGACGACTTGCAGCATTGTGTATTTATAGTTCAAAACTTCAGCATGAGAAAAAAATTTATTTCCTACGTGCAGAATTTACTGCGTCCACTTTCCAGGAGCACAAAGAAGGCACCGTGCACATGAAAGTGTTGCATCGCAAGCATTGCAGCAGCTCCAAACCCCTGCATGCAACTCTTTACTCTCAAAGTCCGGTTTGTGCAAATCAAATGACTTTTGACTGTTTGAAGGGCAGAGTTGTTTATTTACAAACATTCACAGTGTTCATAGAGAGACCAGCAACAATAACATCCAGCAGTGGGGAAAATATCATTCCCTGTTTTGATAAACAGTGAAATATTTTTATAATTTATCTGTATTTGAAAAAACAAAAAATCCCTATGAAAGCTGATCAGTAATTTATTGTTTGGGCTCCGTGATTTAAAACTATGTTCTAATAACACAAGACCCAACATGAATCTGGGCAGCACCGAGCATGATGATGCAGTGTTGACTGAAGCCTGTGTCTGGGTGCATGCTCAATGTTTCAGGTAAGTAGATCCCAAAACCTTGATTCTGTTCATCTGGACCTTTGGGTCCTGTTGATGGGTAACCAGGAGGACCCAAACTGCATTAAATCAGGCTTCTTAGACAGCCGATGGCTGGACCCACAACACGCACTATTTTGAAAAGTAAAATATATAATCTGCCTTCATAAGTTCCAGTATTAAGCATCGTAACTGCTTTATAATAATAAAGCTTTAACTTAAACACCTCCCTGACAGCCTTATGGGAATTAAAAAATAACTTATCCCATGTAAACTGATACCTGTTTGGATCAGAACATATAGAAAATACCACCTTTTCTGTCAGGGCATAGGAAGGGGATAACAAAAACCTAGAACATGTTCTTTAAGATGAAAACTTTACTTCAGTTCAAGAACTTATATCAAATTATGGAATCACAACAGGAAATGTCTTAAATATCAGAATCTGAAATCTGTCATACAGAAAAGATTTAAGCCCAAATAACTGAATCTGTGCAGATTCTGTGACCTCCGGGGGTCCAGAGCCAGCTGAGGTCAGCAACTCAAGTCAGGGGAAGCCCTGGGGAAAATCAGTCTCCCAGACTCGAAGCCAACATTAACTGTATGTGTTATTATATCCCTGGGCTCTGAAGGAGCAGGAGAAACTCCTCTACAATCCATGGAGCCAGAAAATGTGGCCTCGGGAGAAATTGATGATTTCTAACTTTATCAATCCGGAGTTAGCAGACAGTTTATAGACTCAGGAATGACTGACACACGGTTATTAAGTCCCGGCTCAGAAGGAACACAGTCTTTTTGATTCACCACATCTGGAGATGACTGCCCATGGCATGGACATCGCTTCCACCGAGAAGGAGGGGCTGGAGAGGCAGGGGAAACTGATGGTGATGTGGAGAAGTTCTGATGTGGCTGCGCCCCAGTGCTTTATAAAAAGCCTGTGCTGGTGTGTAAACAGTCATTATCACTCACCACTTGAAATTGCTCAGCAAGCGAGGGGTGACGGCAGCGTGAAGGCTGTTTTCTCCGGAAAGAGGGAGGATCCTGCGAATCGCCTGATTCGTCCTCCTGCAGGCTGGGCAGGTGAGCGGTTGCAGTTGGGGGGTGGAGATGCAGTGTATTAAGAAGAAAGTCCTGTATAAGCAGGTGAAGAGAATTCAGTAGCCAGGGGAGACCAGAAACCAGTCGCTGTAGCCGGCTAGCTAGAGCGCAACGATACTCCTCCTCAGGAAAATCCAGCCACTGGTTGCATAGCTGATCCACGTCTGATCCAGCTCTTCAGACGGCGCGAGTGCTGCTGGGTCCATTGTGTGGTTGCGTCGTTCTGTCATGAAACGGCTGTGGCAGGCAGGATGTAGGACCCAAAATGCAGGACACACTGTCCACAGACAGAGGAATAAACTCAAGGAGGCTGCTTTATTGCAGTGGCAAAACATGCACAAAAAATACTTGCAAAACCAAAAACTAGGAACTGGGAACTAAATGCAAAACACTGCAAAACCAAGAAACTAGGGCCGGCGATCTCAGGGGGAACCACACACAGCATGAGGGGACGATGCGACACTGACTGAGAGAAACACACAGCTAAAACACACAGAGGGATGACGAGGGAACGGGACACAGGAGGAGAGCACAGCTGGGAGTAATCACACACAATAAGACCAGGGGAAGCCAAACTAGACACACTGACATGAGACACAGACTTACAAAGTAAAACAGGAAACACAAGACATAGACGCAGACAGCTGACAGGGGAGACAGAGCAACCATGGAACACAGTGGGAAAGAGGACTCGAATGCAGGCATTTACTGGAGTTGTGAGGGAGGTTTATTGCAAAAGGCAAACACAAGAAGTTCACAGACAGTTTCCAGGAGACAAACACAGATGGACCAGTAACGAGCACATGAAATACACACAGAGGGACACTGGGAAATCACACACAGCTGTGAGACACAGCTGGACCTGATTAACCTGACGACACAGAGGAAACACTAACACCAGGGACCAACAGGGGGAGCACCAGCCCAGAATCCCAGAACCAGAACACAAATCATCCCAAAGCTAGAACATGAGTCCACAAATGATAATAATAATGATAATAATAATAATAATAATACACCAAACCCCAAATCACTGCGTCCACAGACTCAGGGCGAGAATACAAAGAACACTAACACAGAAACCAAAAGACTAGAAATGATAAATACTGACAAAATCAAAGTTCAGTAATAATGCAAAACTCAAACTGACTGACCCAGGACTGTGACGGTATGAGTGTTAGAGCTAAAAACATTTGTAGTTTTCAGTTGGGTTATGCTTTAAAGAAACTGATCAACTTTAAACCAATGGGGAATAAGCAAATGCTGAGTGCATGCAGTTAAAACCACTCTGCAGGTGAGAGAATGAATTTTATAACTGCTAGAAGTTGATTTGGTCAAACAGGCTTAAATAATATTACCACACATGACTGATTGAATGATTGGGCTGCTGAAATAAATGGGCTGATTAGTCTGAGAATGTGAGCTCGTTAACAGGGACTGTCAGTATGATCTGAAATATATGGAGTCTGGATTTAGTGCTAACAAAAGAAAATTTCAGCTAAAAGTAAGATGATTGCAAAACAGCAAGAGATAAGAGGTTCGTCATAGCCGAGTGCTCGGGGTAAAATGAAGGGACTGCAACAACTCGTCCCCATTCCCTTCATTTTACCCTTGACATCTTAAACTGGACTTTACCTTTCTGATTCTTCGACACTTGTGCGAATATTAAAGACACAAACGGGAGAAATTTGCGTGCTGTTGCTGAAGCAGGCTATCGCCTGCTCCCGGTGGCAAAACTGGCTGATGGGAGCATGTTAAGGTTTGCAGATGAGAGAATGGAAACAAGCTCCTGTGCAACTGCCCAGCGCTAAAGCCAGAGCTAGATTGCCCTTGCTGACAAGAGAACTGCTTTTGCTGTGGCTTTTATATGAGTGTTTCCAGGACGGTGATGATGGCAGGACTGTAGATTAGGCTGCAAGCATTTGAAGTGATTGATAAGCAACTAATAGCATGGATGTGACAAAGACATGGACATGACTGCACAAAGACATCTGCAAAGGAGAATGACAGACGTGCAGTAAGATTTAACCTCGGCTCCCCGCTCTATGTCAAGTGATGGGGGTACGTGGCGGGGTGTGGTTTATGGCTCGACTGCAGGGGAGGGGTTGAGCAGCGGGTTCGGGGTGTGGTGTCAGGGGAGGCTGATCTCCATCATCTCATCATGTCTCCACTGTTTGAGTTGGGTGCTGGGATCTTACAGGGAGAAGAGTGGACAGAGCAAGTGACGGAGTGTGAGCCCGCCAAAGTGGCTCAAGAGCTGCTCGACTACTGGTGCACACAAAAGGCACTATAAATAAAGCACTGTGGGCTGTGGAAGTTCACACTACATGAGGTGTATTATTTACTATCAGTGTTGGGAAGGTTACTTTTAAAATGTATTCCATTACAGAATACAGAATACATGCCCCAAAATGTATTCTGTAACGTATTCTGTTACGTTACTCAATGACAGTAACGTATTCTGAATACTTTGGATTACTTAATATATTATCGTGCTTTTTACAACAACGTGAATGTACTATTGCTGTGTGATTTATTACTATTACTGAAGGTCCGCGACTCCGAACTGTAGTAAAGGGACCTCTGACTAATACGGTGGGGTCCCTGTCGGCTCGTAGCCGAAAAATAGCTTTACTTTGTTGTGGTTCAAAAATATTGGAGATGGACACCAGAGGAAAAACCCACAATAACAACACTGGTCCGGTCGGGTTGAGTCAAACGATGATTTAATGATCACACACGTGGGAGATGGACACTGTATGCAGACAGTCTCAGATCTCATCTCAAAAAACACATCTCCATAGTTTTATGAAATCAGGGTATTAAAACGCCCCCTCATGCGTAGTGACAGGTGTAATACAATCAATGTTGACAATTTTATTTAACACAAAGAATAACATTGTCTCCTTCCCGAGGGCAGACGCTAACTGCCCCCCTTCTCCTGGAACCGTCTGTACCCTGCTGAGACACAACATGGCAACTACAAGGACTCTTTCATTTATTAAGACCATCAGTGTGTATTGCTCTAAATCAAGTATATAATATTAAATGGATATTGCTGGATCAGCTACTTCTACTTAAAACATATTAAAGCATGACTAAGCACAAAATCACCAAGAATGACATCTTATAAGTGCTGTGTAAGCGCGTGCGGCCTTCCAAGCTCAAAGCCTTTGCCCTCCATAGATCAGCCAGACTCGCGCTGGCTGTAGCTTTTAACCTTTAATTACCTTGAGCACAACTCTAGAATGAGCAACAAACTGCAATGTGTATGGAATGATCATGGTTACATCTGCAATGGAAAATCATGTTATTATTCTGATACCTGTAAGAAAGATCAAATTAAAGTTATCACCATCACTGTAATGCAAAGAATAATATAAGATCAAGAACTTCAATTTATGCTTAATGCAAAGCTGGTTATATACTTCTAAGGAACTAATAATGACATATTAAAATATTAAATGATAATGAGAAAAACATCCCCTCCTTATTCTACAATTCCCTCTGTTGACCTCTGGAGAATCCAGAGGTCACAAACAGTTGTGTCCCTCCTTGGCCTACACATTCAACTCCACATGCATCATTGGCATCATGGACATTGGAGTAATAACTCCAGGGTCCACTGCCCTCACAGACATACTTTTGAACATTCTTCTGGCACAAGGGATGAGACAACAACAAATAACCATAATACCCACCACAATAGACAAAGAAAACATGACCGAAGCGATGACCCCCTTCCACCGTCCGAACACTGAGGTCAGCCAGCCTTCTAACGGATTACCAACACCGGAGTGATCATGCATAGCTACAGAAAGGCTCTTCAGGCCCTCCAGAGCCTTGGTTACAGACCCATCTGGAGCAGTATTGTTTGGAATAAAGGTGCAACACTGGTCAGCAAACATAGCACACACGCCCCCCTTTTCCGCTAACAACATGTCAAGGGCCATTCTATTCTGCACTCCCATTAACGAGGTCGGACCCACCTGCTCCGCTAGCCCCTCCAATCCGTCTCTGGTCAGGTTAGAGAGCCTCAGTACATTGTAATGAACATAATTAATCCTATCTACATTCTTGTTTGGAGTCACTGGAAAGAAAGCAGAAATTATTGGAATATTTTCAAACCCGGCTGCTATTTGGTCAACAAGTTTAAATTCATTTGGAACCCCCCTGGGCACTCCAATGGAGTCGATCCAGGTGGGGGAATTCATTCTAGGGTCATAAACATTTGTGTCTTGTATTCCTCTCTTTCTCAAAATGTGTCTTTTGCGCTTGGCTGCCAAAGTGCGCGTATTGTGTGAGGGAATTGATTTTACCTTATTTCCGATTAGCATAAGTGGCGCTCCTAGTCTCACCATCGCGCATGTCCCCACGCTCCCAAGAGGAACACGCACCAGTAGAGTCCTGTGCCCGCAATAGTAATACAGCCCGCTCCTAGCCCAAGTCCCAATTAGGGTGGCTGCATCACTCACATTGTTGGTGGTCCTCCCAATCTGGGTGACCGAACACCAACTGGGGTCAATTTCCCCCAACCGATATTTAACTTTATCTGTGGTAAACTTAAAGCACGTATAATTATCTTTCCGGGGCATAAACGGCCCTACTTGCGTGAGCTTGCCAATAGGGGGAAATAGACTGGACAACACAGTGCAGTTCCCCATATTCACAGCTCCTCTAGTTATTTGCAACATACAATTATAGCCCCACTGATCCTCTGGATGCAGAGGTGCAGGCTCTATAAATAAACGCGGCCTTGCTGAAGCGCAGGCTACACAATTAGCCACTTTTTGTTCTCTAGCATTTTGGGCTATCCAGTCCAGCCAGATGTTACTGTCACTGAACCCGGTAGCGCGTTCAATCAAATCCTGAGGTTTCAGGGTGGTGTAGTCCACCGACACTACTCGCCTCTCCCTTGGTTCGTGCTCCTCTGGTATAGCTTCCGATGACCCGCTCCCCTCCTGCCCTGTAAAAGATGCAACAGAGCTGGTGGGAGTAGAAATCACACGAGTTGTTATGTCTTCTCTACCTGACGGTACGCGATTAGTTTTTTCTAGGAAATTAACTTTAATTAACCCTTTTGGATCAACCCCCGCTATTTCCACCCCCAAAATTAAATACATAGATTGTTTGCGATGCCAATTCCCCAATGATAAAGTTAACGCGTTTCCAGAGGGGCTAAAATCCCTCTGTAGTTTAAGCCCGTTTTCTGATCCTGATTCTAACGGTTCCCAATTTTGCCCAGTGTAACCCCTTACCTGGTCCCAATTACGGCACCAGCTGTCATATGGACGATTTCCCCTCTCACAGTGCGTACTCACTGAATAATCCCAACAGACCCACACATTGTATCCCCTCCAAGCACTGCCGACGTCCCTGCAATTAACAACATCACACAGATCAAACGTAAAGGAAGTTGTGGAGCCAATAACATAATCTAATTCTAAACCACCATATGTGCTGAGACACTCATCCTTTTTACCAGAGACCTCGCGCTTCGCTCTTGCCCGCAACCTTAAATCACTATGGACCACGCGTGATGTACTTGGTGTATCAAACAACGCCGGACTGGCATGGCCTCCGTGCTCAGACTGGTTTCCCGGGTCGGTCTGCAACAAACAAATCAAAAAACAAATAGCCATGATTAGCAACATAGTTAACATCAAACTCAAAATAATTTTAAACATTGTGATGGCTTTTGAGACTCTTCTTTCATCACCAGTGTCTAATTGTTGTGATGGCATGGTGGTATGTGAATGTTATGGTGTAGTAAAAAGTTCAAAGCCCTTTATCAGAGCCTCTCTCTTGTTTTAGGTGTTCAGTGTGGTACCGCTCCTTTTCGTTGGCGCGGCGATCTCCTCCTTGGCTGCTCTTCTTTCTTCGACCTTCCGGGTAGACTACCGGTCGGTCCGTTGCACAGGTGTGAGGGATTATTTTGCCGCTCAATTTCACCTGCGTCGGGTTGAGATTGATCCTTCCTCACCAAGCCCTCATGCGCAGCTGCGCACTGCGTCCAGTGATACCAGGTGTCGCCTTTCCCCTTCAGTTGGACCGCTGTCGCCGTCCGAGCCGATACCTCATATGGACCAGTCCAGCGGGGCTCCTTCCACTTTCGTTTGATGACTCTCAGCCACACTGTTTTCGCGTCCGGGACCTCTCCTTCTCCTGTGGGCCCTTTACAAGCCGCCTGTTTCGTGAAACTGGACACTAGCGCCTTTAGCTCGTTCCAGTAGTCTGCGTGGGACCGGTTCCCCTTTTTGTCCCGTTCACCCGAGCCCACCGTCCAAGGTGCCGGAAACTGTCTCCCGGTTTGCAGCTCGTATGGTGTAAAACCTGTGGATTGATTAACAGAACATCTTATGGTCATCAACGCAACCGGCAGGGCTGCGACCCAATTTAGCCCTGTTTGCGCGCAGATTTTTGCCAATTTGTTTTTCAAATTTAGGTTCATTCTTTCTACTTTCCCCTGAGACTGAGGATGATAGACCGTTCCAAATTTATGCTGGACGCCCAACATTTTTTCTACTTTTTCCAAATCTTGATTTTTAAAATGGGTTCCATTATCTGATCTAATTCTTTTTGGGAACCCATGACGGGGAATGTAATGATTGATTAAACACTTAATGACAGTCTTAGCATCCTCCTTTTTTGTAGCCCAGGCCTCTGGCCAGCCGGTCAAAGCGTCAACACACACTAACAAATATCTCACACCGCCCGGCCCGGAATCAATCATATCAGTGAAATCAATAACAATCTCCTCTCCCGGCCTCTCAGGGGGCCGAAACTTACCCACTTCTGGTTTTACTGCTGGCTTAGGATTGTGTGCCCCACAGATTAAGCACATCCTGGCCTTCTCCCTTATCATTCCTCGCAGCTCAGGATGCCACCAATGACACAAATTTCTTTCCATCTGGGCTCTCCCCACGTGGGCAAGTCCGTGGGCTTCATCCACCTTCTGTTCTGCCATTTTGGCTGTCAGCACGGGGCGCCCGTCTGGCCCCCTCCACAAATGTCCATCCTGCCAGGCTCCTTTGTTTTTCCACACCCCCTTTTCCTCTGGGGATGCCTCCTCCTGGGCCCGTTTAACTTCCTCAATCAGGTCAACAGGTATCTCTTCTTCTGATGTTACCTGTATCATTTGTCTCTGTCCTTTGTAGCCTGCGGCCTCCTTTGCAGCTTCGTCTGCTCTCTGGTTTCCTTTTTCCACCATACTGGTTCCTTGGGAGTGAGCTTTGCATTTTATAATGCTCACCTCCTCTGGGTCAGCCAAGGCCTTTTCCAGTTCCTCCATTTCATGTATGTGGGAGATAGGTGCATTGGTTGCTGTTCTGAATCCTGCTCTTTTCCACTGAGGCAGCTCCACATGCGCTGCTCCAAACGCGTATGCCGAATCGGTGTAGATGTTCACTCTCCTGTTCTTGGCTAGTCTCAAAGCTCGAGCTAAGGCTATCACTTCAGCTCTCTGGGCCGACTGCTTTCCCTCAATCCTTCCTGACTCTCTGACCTGATAATCTCCTTCTACTCTGCAGACCACCGCATACCCTGCTTTCAGTCCTCCTTCGTCTCGGTGGCAACATCCATCGGTGAACCAGTCCTCAGCTCCCGGTATGGGTTCGGCCTTCAGGTCCTCTCTAATCTTTTCCTCGATCTGTGCTCTTTTGGCGCAGTCATGTGGTTCCCCTACACCCATTAAATCTGCCATGTTAATTCCTTCATGTGTGAATGTCAAATTTGGGGCCTCTAAGACTTTGCTCAGTCTCTGTTGTGCCCGTGGTGACATACAAAATGCTTGTGAATTTACGTATGCCACTATGCTATGTGTAGTGAGTATTTTTAGTGGGTGTTCTCTCACTACATGTGCTGTTTTTTGGATAATTCTAGCGACCCCTGCTGCATGTTGTGTGCATGTAGGATGCTTTGCTTCTGTTGGATGTAGTTTCACACTAACATACATGAGCACTTCTCTACCCCCCCCTTTTTTCTGAAACAACACTCCATTTACAATTGAGTTTGTTTCAGAAACATCTAAATAGAATGGCTCATCATAATTGGGTGTGGCTAAATCTGAGGCCCTTGACAAATCCTGTTTTACCCTAATAAATGCGGCTTCAGCTTCAGGCGTCCAAGGTAACTCAGCCTTAAAGTTTCGAACACCAACTTGCTTCATTAGGCCCCTTAAAGGGGCAGTTTTTCCTGCATAATCCGGAATGAACTGCCTGCTGTAACCTGTTAAACCAAGAAAAGAAAGCATTTCTCTCACAGTTCGCGATTTTGGGTGTGTCAAAATTTGGTCTCTGTGTGTGTTCATCAAACCCACTGATTTGTGTGCGATTACCCGGCCCAAAAAGGTCACTTCAGGGCGAACTAACTGCAGCTTGTCTTTACTTACTTTAAAGCCACATTCCGCCAACCTATTCAACACAACGAACGATGCCGCTGAACAATCCGCTGCTGACGGGGCTGCAATGAGAAGATCATCAACATATTGTATTAATGTACAATCATTAGGCAAATTACATGACGACAGGGCTTCTTTAAGCACCTGATTGAAAATGCCTGGAGAAAGTGCAAAGCCTTGTGGCAAACGTGTGTATCTGAGTTGTTGGCCTCTGTATGTGAATGAAAAAATGTCTCTGAGTGACTCATGCAGAGGAAGACAAAAAAAATGCATTTGCCAGGTCAATGCACGTGAACCACTTTTGGTCACATGTGATAGCTGATAAAGCTGTGTACGGATTTGGTACCGGTGCAGTAGTAGAGAGCAATATTTCATTAATGGCTCTCAAATCATGTGCCATACGGTATTTTCCTGTTCCATGTTTCTCCACTGGTAGAATTGGTGTGTTCCACAGTGAGTGAGAGGGCTCTAACACCCCGGCCCTTAGCAGGCCTTCTATTGTTTCTGTAATTCCTGCCTCTGCTTCAGGTTTGTGTTTATACTGTGGTCTATTGATTGGTGTGTGTGACTTGAGCTGGAACAAGACAGGAGGACACTTAGCTAGGCCAACATCCGTGGGCCCTTTTGACCATAGACTGTCAGGCAGATTCGACAGTCCAGCAACTGCGTGAGGATGATCTACACACTCCTCACCATGTGTGTTTGAAATTTCTTTATGTTCCAAGATCACTGTATCCTCACAGGCACAAGCTATGCGATAGGTTTTACAATTTGGAGCATAAGATAAGTTAGGAATTTGGGTTCTTTGCCACCCTGTGTCGTCCAGTGCTCGCCTGACCATTGGACCTAGATCACCTGCACCATGACCTTGGTGGACCGCCAATGTAATGTGAGGGGTTGAATTTTCTTCCACATTGTACCAAAGCAGTTGTTCATCAGTTAATTTCACAGCCGCGGCTACTCCTTCTGGTCCGATGTAGATGTCATGTGTTTGCACATTCCACGTCTGACCTTCAAGATCAGATTGAAATAATTCACGATAGGTGTCGTCATTCTCTTTATCATAAAACAGGGTAACGTGGTAAGGGTCGCGCGGAGGGGAGTAAACTGCCAAGCTCATTATCCAGGGTCTCCACAGCTGAAATTGCCTCAGAACATCCTCTTTCACTAGTCTCCCCCAGTAGATATTGACTTTTGCTCTTTCACAGTCTTGGAGCAGGTATTGAGTCTTTGAACTTGTTCCCAGGCACGGAAAATGCTGGCCCCCTGGCAGAGTCACAGATAATCCATCTGCTGAACATGTGATTGTGGCGCCCAACTTCACGAGCAGGTCCCTGCCCATAAGATTTACTGGCGCTTGCGATGACACCACATAGTTGTGTTTCAAAGTCTGCTTGCCCAGCTTTGTCAAAGCTGGGTCAGTCACTGGCAGAGTTGTCGGGATCCCGGAAAAACCCACCACGTTCACTGTGTGGCAGGACAACGTAGCACTGTCTGGTGCTGCTCTCAAGGTTGAATATGTTGCTCCAGTGTCTACTAAGAAGGGCAATTCTGTCCCTTCTATAGTCATTAACAGCATGGGATCTGCCACCATCATACTGTTTGGTCCCTCCGGGTCCCTTCAGTACTGGTCCTCCCTCCAGTCAGCCACTGGATACTGCGTGGCTGGTGCTGCACTCGGGTTTGGGGCCTGATATGCTCCCCTAGAGCCATCTCTTGCTCTCGGAGCTCCACGTGCCTGGGATTGGTAGCCTCTTCTTTGATTGTTCTGACGACGTTCTGGGCAATTTCTGCTCCAATGACCCTCTGCTCCACACCTCCAACAGACATTCCAAGGCACACTGCTGAGATTCCCCGTGTCACGAGCTCTTTGTACTCCCCCCGCTGAGCCACCACGCCCTCTGTACGATCCACCGGTTCCCCAATTCCCTGTGGGTTGGTTCTGCCTTGGTGCATTGGCGGGCCATCCGTCATTAGTGCAGGGACCCGGGCCACTATCTGGCCATTCAGGCCCAGGACCAGGCTGGGTCGCAACTATCATAATTTTTTCTGTTTTTTCTTTTTCCTCTTTTTTCTTTTCGCTGGCTTTGTTTCTGGCCTCCACCAACTGTAGTTTGAGTAGAGACGCTTGTGCCTCCTCCAACTCTTTTTTCTGCTTGTTCGCCCTGTCCTGCTCCAGTTGCAAACGATGTGAGACGTGTCTTTCCCACTGCACCGAATCTGCTACGGCAAAATCTGGGTTTTTCTGTAGATCTTCTGTGACCTGGATTGGCAGCCCTGCCAGCACCGCTGAGCGAAACCATGCCCGATGTTCACCTTCTCTACCCGGATGGGTACCTGTTTCTAACAACCACTGATCTCTGGCTTTTTCTAAAAACTCTCTAGGTGTGTTTTGGGGGTCCCAAATTATTTTAGGTATGGCTCCTGTATTAGGGGTTGGGTACTTTTCACGGACTGCGTCAGACAAAGCACATTGCACTTCATGGTAAGGCAAATCATTTGCATGGCGAGTTGTGCGAGCTATAGCCTCTACATCTGCTAGCCCACCACCGAGCATACACCGCGCAGAAATGGCGCGAAAATCGCCAATCGCAAGCTCCTCTCCTTCTGTTAGTCTGCCTAATTCACGCAACCACCTTGCTCCTCCCCCAGTTATAGGTGGAAGCTGTTTAACCAATGCCTCCAAATCTCTTACTTTGTATGCGCGGTACACTGGTTCATTTTTTGCACCAGCCACTAAAGGCAAATTATAATGAGTACCCGCAGCTTTTTCTGCTTTGGTCACAGTTTTACACTGTCCCAATTTTCCCTTGCCTTTTGAACTCTTAAAAATAGGCCTCCTCTGTCCCTGCTCTTTTTTCACCTGTCTTGACCTAAGATTCCTGGCTATACTTGGTTCTGACGCGACTCCTCCTCTGTCGTTATCTTCATCATCTTCTTCCTCCTCTGTGGTAGATGAGTCATTGTCGCTCTCCTCTTCTGCCATGCTTTTGGTCATTTTGTCCTTTACGATCTTCAGTGTATTTAATACTTCCAATAGCCCTTGCGGGGCTTCAAGCATTCGTCCGAATACTTCTCCTGCCCATGTGTCTGACTTGGCCATTGCTTTGGAATGTTTTGACCTGGTTTGGGCCTGCTCTTCTCTTGCTGGTGTTGGCAGTCCGATGAAAGCCGGTTGTGCCATCCTTTCCACCGGTGAAATCATTTCCTCGTTTGTTGGGGTCCAATCCGCTTCTCCAGTCTGGTCTGGCAGGCTCTCTCTTGATGCTTCGGCTTTTGGCCTGTCTCCTCCCTCATGTGAACAAGAAGGCAAAGGCAAGCCTTCCTCTGCGGCTGATGTTATCTCTTTCCCTTCCCCATTCAGGGACTGACATTTAACTGTCATAGGCCCTTCATTATGAAACACCCGTGGTGCTCTGGTGTATTCAACATCAGCTACTCCTCCCACAACCACTGCCGTCTGTCCATCGGGGCCTTGAACTTGTCCTCCTCTGAGGGTCATTACAGGCATGACATATTGTCGTCCTACGGCATCAGAAGTTAATGTGGCCCAAGGAAGAATCTCTGCTGTGTGATACTTGTTAGCATCTCCTGGTTTTGGAATCCAGTTCTTCATTTGGTCTTCCAGCTTCTTATTTTGGTCTTTCAGTTGTTTCAAAGCCTCCATTATGCTTTCCATATCTTCTGTTTCAGGTGTGTCATCCTCCTCCATCCAGGAAGATGCTCCATTCCACAAGAACATCCACTTGCAACACTTTGCATGAGTTTGCTGTAGTTTCTTGATTTGTTGTTTAATCTTCCAGTTGATTGAACGTTTCTCTGCCTCGGCTTGCAGTTGTTGCAATTGCTGCTCACATCTCTCTCCTTCTATTTTGAGCACAAGACTTAGGGCTATTTTGTCATCCAGCCCTCTCTGTTGGGAAGCAATAAGCTTGTTTAGCTCAGCTTCCATTGCTTTGGCTTCCTTCTCAGCTAACTTTGTTGATCCAGGGGAAGCTAAACGAATAGCTTTTTTTAATTGTTGCTGCTGCTCCTTTAGAGGCTTATAGCCTCTGTGCCCAGTAGGTGTCGTGTTCGGGCCGTCAGCCATTATCCTAGAACACAAGCTTACCTCCCTTTTTTGTGACGTTTTACGGCTCCTCCTTCTGGATCACTCCGCAATGTCTGCCTGTTAGCTTTCAGAAATACTTTCGCTCCTCCCAGGGTCACTGTCTCCTTGTGATCTGCTTGGTAAGACACACAGCCAACGCAGTGTGTCAAGACTTAACCAAGCCTCTTTCATTATTCACTTTTAATAACTACTTTTCACTCTGTAACATAAATGTTATAAACTCATACACACTGCATGTTAACTTTGGGGCACAAAACAATAACACAGCTCAAATGCATTCACACAGCCTTAAATTTTTCACAGAAAATTGCTCCAAAGCAATATCATGTTTGCTCACAAACTAACAAATTCACTGTGTTGTTTACCGAGCGAGGGAGCAATGGACCAATTAATTCCAAACTCCTCAATAATTAGCTGTATAGCTCGCTCTACTTCAATGCCAAACCATAGTACTGTGATTAGCTTTATTCAAATCAAATCTATGTTTCAAAGCCTTTCAAACGCACACCCACACACACAATTTCAACCACGCACTCTCAAGCACACATTTGTCTCCTTTAAATCTACTAATCGCTTGGAGACATCTCCACAGATAATTATATTATTTCCCAAGCAAGCATATCAAAATCAAAACCGTCTAGTACCGACTCTATCATAGCCTGAGCAAAGTGGGCGGCCTCTGTGGGCTCCCAATTTGGATCATTTTCATGCTCAGTCATCTCCTTTAAGCCTTGAAATAAAAATAGGCAACGTTGTATATAGGCATTTAGCTCATGCAGCTCAATCACGGACCACACTGTCATCTCATAAGGTGAAACACCTTCCTCAGTCACTATGTGACATTTACAGGTCACCTCCAATTGACCGTCTTCCTCTGCTATTTGTATGTTACAGGTTGCAAAATAAAGCACAGGCATGTTTGCTTATTCTATTTAAACAACGATTTAACAGTATTAAATGGGACTGTTTAGTGCATGGGACACAATATAATCATTTATTGTTGAAGGGACAAATGTCAAAGGGGTTCTAACAGGTCCACTTTATTGCGTGCTCATAAATTATTGTTATCTGGGTCACTCACCCAATGTGCTTTATTGTTTGAGATTATTAATTATGTCACGCTTATCAGTGGCTCATATTTATTTAAGGCCTATGTTTGAACTTGACAACAAAGGCAGAGCATCATTTCATCCTTTCAGGGTGAAACACTCCACTTTCTCTGTGTCATGGCAGCTCAGAAAACTTCATAAACTTTACTTATTTAAAGATATGACTTAAAATCAGTTGTGTTATCAGTATAAAATATTTAAGATTTAATTAAATTGTTTTCAATTGACTTACAGCAGCTTACTCTGATCTAGGAACACTCTCTTATGCTCCTCAAAAACTGAAGTTACTCAGTCTTAAATGATTTTTACATTACATAAATCAACTGTGATTAACAAATAACCTTCTAGTGATTCCCACTTGGTTTAAAACATTCAAAAACCTTCTAGGGACCTATTCTGATCATAGCCTATGTGTTTGTAAGCTTGTTTGCATTTAACCCTCTGCACTCAAAGCATTTACTACACTTTATCAATCCGGACAGTCACGCCGAACGAAGCTTCTGACCTTCAAAGGCCGAGTGCCAACTCATTATAAGCACATTTGCAAGGTGTGTCTGAAAATTATTTAAACCACTCTTTTTAAATCAAAAACTATTTACATTGTTATAACATCAAAACCAGCAGCTTCTTTACAGGCTTTCAGCAATAAAAGGCCTTCTGCTTCTAAGGCTCACACACACTCTGGGCAGGAAGTGAAAAGCTCTGTTCTCCTCCCCGCCACACACTCATTTGGATGTTCACACCGTCTAAAAATAGCTCTCAGCGCTGCAGCTGCGCTCTCATCACACGCAGGGTCACACAAAGCTCAGACAAAACTCTATTTTATATCACAAAGACGTCTTATATTTACAACCACTGACAGACATGACAAATTCAGCACCTAACAAATTTCGACAAATTTAAATTAACGGGTCCAACCGAAGAAAGTTTCACTTTTTTGTAATCAATCAAACAGTATCTGTTACTTCTGGGAACAGTTTCTGACCTAACTTCTAAATCCCTAACTCAATTTAACTTTGTCCAAACAAGCACATGACACCGTTTTAAACGATGAGGAGTCTCGGTAACTCCTAGCTTATTTCGGGATGCCCTGTACCCCACAGTTAAACCAAAACTGAACTACCCCTGTTCGCCGACAGGTCAAGACCGCGCGTCCACGGCCAGGAGGGGGCGTAACCCCCGGGCTATGTGCTTCTTAGCAGACTTCTGGGCTGCCGTCCTATAATAATTTTAACCTAACCGATTTTGTAAAATTTTACCATAACGGGTCCTACCGAAGAAAGATAACTTTTTTACGACCAATTAAACAGTCTCTGTTACTTCTGGAACAGTTTCTGTCCTAATTTGTAAAACTATTAAACAGTATCTGTTACTTCTGGAACAGTTTCTGTCCTAATTTCCCTACCAAACTACCTGAGCCTTCAGCTCAATATCCAGGGACTCAAACCCAACATTATTACTTTCATATTTCTTCAACTTCATTAAATACTCTTAAACAACTTTAACTGCATAACACACGGTGATTCTCATCAAAATCAAAACAGACACCCACCAGCAACGTCAGTGAGCAAACTTTTAATTTAATGCAGCCCAATTTGGCACAATTTGGGAATCAACTCAACAGGCAGTGCCTTACCTTTAGAAGCACCCGCGGAGCTCACTCACATCAGATCCCTGGTCCGTGCCTGTCCGCTCGACAACCTCAGACCGTCCACACCTCGCACGTCCACCCCAATACCACAGGACGAGCCCCCAAAATGTTATGGTTCAAAAATATTGGAGATGGACACCAGAGGAAAAACCCACAATAACAACACTGGTCCGGTCGGGTTGAGTCAAACGATGATTTAATGATCACACACGTGGGAGATGGACACTGTATGCAGACAGTCTCAGATCTCATCTCAAAAAACACATCTCCATAGTTTTATGAAATCAGGGTATTAAAACGCCCCCTCATGCGTAGTGACAGGTGTAATACAATCAATGTTGACAATTTTATTTAACACAAAGAATAACATTGTCTCCTTCCCGAGGGCAGACGCTAACTGCCCCCCTTCTCCTGGAACCGTCTGTACCCTGCTGAGACACAACATGGCAACTACAAGGACTCTTTCATTTATTAAGACCATCAGTGTGTATTGCTCTAAATCAAGTATATAATATTAAATGGATATTGCTGGATCAGCTACTTCTACTTAAAACATATTAAAGCATGACTAAGCACAAAATCACCAAGAATGACATCTTATAAGTGCTGTGTAAGCGCGTGCGGCCTTCCAAGCTCAAAGCCTTTGCCCTCCATAGATCAGCCAGACTCGCGCTGGCTGTAGCTTTTAACCTTTAATTACCTTGAGCACAACTCTAGAATGAGCAACAAACTGCAATGTGTATGGAATGATCATGGTTACATCTGCAATGGAAAATCATGTTATTATTCTGATACCTGTAAGAAAGATCAAATTAAAGTTATCACCATCACTGTAATGCAAAGAATAATATAAGATCAAGAACTTCAATTTATGCTTAATGCAAAGCTGGTTATATACTTCTAAGGAACTAATAATGACATATTAAAATATTAAATGATAATGAGAAAAACATCCCCTCCTTATTCTACAGTGGGTCAACTTTTCTTGCGAGAGACAGAGAGAGGCGTTGAAAGGCTGCTCCAACGGAACTTATTGTTTTTGGAGGAAAACACGAACACGGTGTACAGTCGAGTCTTAACAGTTTACTTACAGCTGGGCTCGTCAGGCACTCTTCTTGGCTGCAGTGGTTATTATTATATTTACATGCTTCCAGCTCCCGTTTTTCCTCGATGACAACTCGTACCTTTCCGCTCCCCTTTTTCTCCCTCCTCGCGCTCACAGACCCATAACGTGTATGGCAGTCCATTCTCCCTGCAGCACGGACTACACTGCCCATGATGCTACATTCTTTAGAGCTATGCTTGTAGCATTCTGCCTGTTAGCTTAGCACAACAACAACAACGAAAAGGCGCTCTCTCACCCAGGAAACACACAGTCGCAGAGAGAGAGAGAGCGTCGCCCTGTAACCATGGCAACCGTAACGCTGCCGCCTGGAACAACAGACCGTAGCTGTCAAACCAAACCCAAACAGTCCTGACCCGCGACAAAATGAAACAGGAAAGTACCGCAGTGTAATCCATTTATTTCAACAAAGTAACTGTATTCTGAATACCACCTTTTTAAACGGTAACTGTAACGGAATACAGTTACTCATATTTTGTATTTTAAATACGTAACGGCGGTACATGTATTCCGTTACTCCCCAACACTGTTTACTATATACAGGGAATAAATATTATGCATCCAATTCATTATCCACAAATAAACAGTAAAATCTCCATATGGATATTTTCCATTGCACATGGTTAGCATGCATTGGGAAATCTAGGGAACCGACTGCAATAAATCAATTTTACTGTGCTGCTTACAAGCCTGGGTGACTTAGACAAGCCTTGTTTGTTAATCATTAATATTCTGTATATATATAGAGGTTGTTGAAAGGCTGGAGCATTAGCCTTTTGGCGCACCATTGACAGTTATTTAATACACAAATCCATGTTTTACTGTATATTGACCTAACCCGTGATTGTCCTGTGTGCTTTATTCCATGCTTGGCAGATGGCTCAGAAATTGGCCCAGAACAAGAAGAAGGTGCAGTACCTACATGTCTGTCTTATCCTTATCACTGCTGAGTGCAGCTTTTCATGTGTTTTACTCTCTGTCCTGTTCAGTGTCTATATGATTATCGTTGTCCTTTGATACTTTTAAAATGTCATTCTGATGAATTATCGTTTTGCTGAACCTAAATGCCAACGTTGCATAAGACATGTTGGACATTGGACACGTTGGACTGTCTATGTAACCTGGAAAATCTCATTCTTGGTAAAATAGAAAAGTTTTTGTCATGTAAGAAATCCATGTGTTCGATGCAGGTAACAGTCTGAATCTTCTGACACGTTTGGGGTTTGTGGGGTTTGGCCTTGTAAGCCCTGTTATTAGTTAGTTATTATTTATCCAGAGAGAGACCTGGCATCATGGCAGCTAAAGAGCACGTGGCCACAACTATGATCTGTGGTATGTGCTCTGTGTCTCTTTTTAGGAATCAACAACCTGACTGCAGGTTGCACAATAGATGACCTGCATAATGTTGAATTAGAAACATTATAATTTAACATTTGGTCCCAGTCTTTGTCCTGAACGGAGCATATATTGAATGTACTTAACATTAGACAGCAACAGTATTGCCTCATGCCTCATTCACACCCATTCATACAAGCACTTTCTTCTATACTTCAGTGCTGCTTGGCTAACATTCACACTCCGATGGATGCATAGTCGAGACCACTGTTTCCCAGAGGTGTAGGAATGCGACTTTGGCAGGAATGAACTGCACTGAGTAGGTTACAGGGAGAGAAACCTTTGACGAGCAGAAACCTCTCACCTGCAGTGCAGCTCAGCTCTGACTTGGGATGATCGTGTTTCTGGATGAAAGTGTGGAGAGCTTTAACTCCACTGGCTCTCGTTTTGTTCCCAGATGCCTCTCGCATGATGAATGTGGTAACGCTTTGGTCATCATGTAGTGCATACACGAGGATTTCATTCTCTGGGTCACTTGATGTAGATACCCATACTGGGACAACTGTAGAGGAGTACATGGTGTCCATGCACTGATCTGTTTGATGTAGCTTCATTTGTTCCTTCCGTTGACTCAGCGTTTTTTGAGTTTTTACACTCTCCCCATGCTCGTCACTGCACTCTCTCTCTTCCTTTTTGTGATCTTCCTGTAAAACTTTGGGTGTTTTCCTAAACATGTTTCACAAAGACTTCTTCTTTTGCAGCTTTTTGACTGATGTCCTGGTTAAAAACACCCAAAGCACTTTTTCTTTTTTTTGGACAAATATTTGACGTCTCGAACTGTTTTTTCCTTGAATTTCAACATGTCTGAAAACCACTGTATCTTCACAGAAGGTTCACCTCTTGATTTCCGTTTTCTCTTCAGAGTTCAGAACCTTCTGTGTCTTGCAAAGAAGTGTTTAGCTTTATTTCTGCAAGTCCACTTTCTATTTTTTACTGTCTGTTAATGGATTCATTGTTCTTTTAGAAGTGCTTTTATGATTCTTTTTATTGTTCATTAAAATAGCAAATAACAAATGAACTTAGACATTAAGTAGATGAGTAAAGGTAGCAAAGAAGGCGAGACTTGGTGGTGGAAGGAGGAAGTACTGGAAAGTATTTAGAGGACGAGGCTGACAAAGATGAATAGTCAGGCGTAGTTAGAGTCTAGAATAAAGACAAAGGAGGCAAAAGCACTAGAAAAGGCTTATCATGAATGTGAGACTAGACGGTGTGGAGGGCAACATGAAGTATCAACTTGCTTGAGAACATCAGTTTAATTTAAGTTGATGATGCTGATTAGATTCACTCACTCAAAAATGACTTGTGTCAGTTGGCTTGACAGAAAGATTTAGGTCCAAATGATGTGCAGCAGGAGGATTAAGGATAGGAATAAAAATGTAGTAACTCCAGCAAACAACAGTTCATCATCCACAAATAGAAAAAAACTCCATGAGCACATCATGCAGGAGGGCACAAAAACCCAAAACAACATTCAACAGCATGAGACTGTGCGCCGTGATATTCATGGGAGAATTTCAAGAAGAAACCACTGCAAACTGCAGGCATTGTTGGTGTGAAAGCCTCTGGATTCTTTGCTGCTTTAGGACCCGGATGACTTGCAGTAATTGATGGAACCATGAATTCTGCCCTGTTAACAGAATGAAAATGTCCAGCCAAGAGTTTGTGAGCTCAGGTGGAGCAACAATCACAAGACAATGAACCAAAATACACCAAGAAGAAGAGATGCTTTGGTCTGACTTTAAACAGGCTTTTCATGCTCAGAAACCAAATAAAGATGCAAAGAAGGCTGGGCCAATCTTTGCGTGATACAAAAGACATGCTGTAAATGCTTGATTGCAGTTCTTGCTGCTGTGGGTGGAACAACAGTTATTAGATTTAAGGGAAAATGACTTTTCCACATAGGACCAGACCTGGATTACTTCATGATCTTAAAGGAAACATCATTTAAAAACTGCATTTTGCATTTATGTTGTTTATCACTGGTTAAAATTAACATTTTATCGATAAAACATAAATAAAACAAATAATATTCAAAAACCAAAAAATCATGAAGGGGCAAATATTTTTGGCAGCACAGTATATGCCCTCGTTTTTTCTTAGATGGGACAAAATAACTCATGTGATTTGTTGTAGTTTGTAGTTTGTGGAGTTTAATTATACTGCAGGATGTGCACAGGCTTATTTATTAATTTCATGTAATAAAATCAGTGAGATTTGGCAAGTGCAGGAACCTAATTTGTGTCGTGAAACTAAAACGATTAATAAATATTAATGATTGCTCAGTTTTGTCATGGTTCGGGGTCCTTTTGAAGCGTTTTGAGTCCCTTGTGTTTCTGTTGTGTTATGGTCCATTATTCTTAGTGGTATCCTGAGTTTATTCTGTGTTAACCTTTGTGCATTTAGGCTCCCTCGCGTTCCCTCGCGTCTGCCACTCCTGCATCATGTGTCCTTTTTTATTGTGAAGGTCCCGTGTTTTCATGTTCACTCTGTTCAGTCTGGCTTCCCCTGTCTTGTTATGATTATTCGTGTCAGCTGTGTTGCCCGTGTGCTCCCACGTCCCTCGTTATCTGTGTATTTATGTCAGCGTCTCCCTCAGTCACGTGTTGCTCCGTGTCCCTCGTGGCTCTCCGTGTTTCCTGGACCGTATTATTGTTAGAATTTCCCGGTTTAGTTTTGTATTGGTTTGCATTCAGCAATAAAGCTGTGTTACTTTGCGTTCACGTTTTCTTCTGTGAGTTAGTGTTTGGGTCCTATTCCTGCCTGCACACAGCCGGTTTGTGACCAGTTTAAACCCAGAACTTAAGGCAGTGCACTTCTCTGCTTTTACTGACCACTTTAGCTGTTTGGTCATGTTTGCCTAATCGCGTGTGCTGTACTGGTTTTGAGACATGTCACCGTGTCTAATGCTGCTTTCTGACTGTGTTTGTGCAGGAACCTGAGGGTGAGCCTCAGCCTCTCACAGAGGTGGATCTTTTCATCTCTACCCAGAGAATAAAAGTGCTCAACGCTGACTCTCAGGTACCCACTCACACTGCAGGCACACGTTTCCCTTTCATCTATATTACCGTTTAATTTTTTGCATATTCTGCAGTTTGTGTAGTGTTGTGGTAACATCTGTGTTAACATCAGATTAATGGTCCGTATGTTAGATCATTGGTAATAATGTTCTCTGAACAGATGAATCAAAGATGTGGTTGTTTTGCAACAGTTGACATGTTTGGCGCCTCATATTACTGTGATGCATAACAGTGGACAAAGCAAGAAGCTCATGTATATCGTTTATCTATCATTTTTATATGGTTTGCAAACGTTACCTCACTTTCCTACACCCACTGTTTATGGGGTTTAAATGCAATAACATATATTGTTAGATTCTAAAGTACTTACAACAAATGCAGAAAATCTGCGTCTTGTACACATGAGGAGGGCTGTAAATGTTTCTATGCCTTTAAGGAAACTATGATGGACCACCCTTTGCGGACTATCTCCTACATTGCTGACATTGGCAACATAGTGGTTCTGATGGCCCGGCGCAGGATGCCTCGCACTGATTCTGAGGAGAACGTGGAAACCTCAGAGCCAAGTCAAGACAGCAAGCGCCAGTATAAGATGATCTGCCATGTGTTTGAGTCTGAGGATGTGAGTCCAACAACATACTTCTGTCTTTGAAAACTTTTTTTCCAATATCTTCTAACTCTGCCATGTCCTCTAGGCCCAGTTAATTGCCCAGTCGATTGGACAGGCCTTTAGTGTGGCCTATCAAGAATTCTTACGGGCCAATGGCATTAACCCTGAGGACCTCAGCCAAAAGGAATACAGTGACCTGCTGAACACTCAGGACATGTACAATGATGACCTCGTGCACTTCTCCAAATCTGAGAACTGCAAAAATGTGAGAGGGCTGCATGTATTTTCAAACATTTCTGGTTTCATAACAGTATTTTTTATTCTGCTTTCCATCCACAGGTTGGCATAATCACGTCTGTACTGCTGAATATGTAGTAGAGATTAGAATGACAAATTAATATGGCATCCTTTTTTCATGATAGTTCAGACAAATGAATTCCAATGAAACGTAATTTAAAATGATTTGTTTTTGTTTCTCTCTGCCTGTCGACTGCCTGCTGTGACCACAGGTGTTTGTAGAGAAAGCTAAGGGGGAGATTCTGGGCGTGGTCATCGTGGAGAGTGGATGGGGCTCCATCCTACCTACAGTCATTATTGCCAACATGATGCATGCTGGGCCAGCTGAGAGGTCTGGCAGACTGAACATAGGAGACCAGATCATGTCAATCAATGGAACCAGTTTGGTGGGACTGCCACTGTCCACCTGCCAAAGCATTATAAAGGTATGTATGGTATGTGCACCCATTGGTGGAGGCTCATTTCCAGCTCTCCAATCTCATTTGGCTTCATGCTCAGCACTCTGTGCACCATTCAGTCTCTCCATCTCCACACTTCCTCCACTCATGTGTAATTCCATGAGATACAACAACCCATCCCCTACCTGAGCGTGTTCTCCACCCACTGCTTGCTAAGAATCTTTGCCTCAAAAACAGAGGTGTTAATTCCCATCTCCCTGCACTGAATTTGGCTGCAGATAAGCTGAAGGTCACCAAATGATAAGACCAGCAGGACCACATCATTTGCAAAGAAAAGTAAGATCCTGAAGCCACAGAAACAGAAATCTCCTCATTCTTGGCTGCTCTCTATTATATTCTCCATTAAAATTATGAACAGAATTGGCGACAAAATACAACCTTGGCATTCACAGGGAAAGAGTCTGACTCTAGCAAAGCAACCATGCTGATGTTACAGCTGTACAGGGACCAAATAGTCTGAAGCAACAGGATTTATAATCTATGCTCCCAAACTAACCACAGAACATTCCAGCAACATGATTATGAGTCTGCACCAAGACCACAGAGCACGTACAGACCAGTTGTGCAAGTGTCCCAGGACTAGACAGAAGTTGCTCCTTCTGAACTGAGTTTTGACAAAGGGACACATTCTCCCCTATGAAGGGCATAGGCCTTCATAGGAAGACTGAGTATGATCTGCTGAAGTTAGAGCAAGCATTTCATATCTAAGAGAGACCATCTCCACATCTGCCAGTCCAGAGGAACTACCCCCAATTTGGGGCAGAGGTGTATCCAGTACAACTTCACAGCATTCAGAGCTTTCCTGGAACTTAGGGGTCTAATACCTGGCGACACGTAAAAGCTGCAATGACGTCTGTTGAAGCAGCTTATCTTTACAAATGTTGGGATTTATCTTGTGCTTGAAGATGCTCTTTGGATTCAAAGTTCTCTCCCGGTTTCATTGGTCAGATGAACTTGTTTAGTTGTGTTTCTTACCTGCTAATTACATTCACAGTAGTGAGTCACTGTGATGCTAGAGACTCGCTAGCTTAGCTTGTAGCCGACTTACTTGCAGCATTAGCCTCTTCAGCGGTCCCTTGACATTGTGTCAGATGTTTAGTTACTCCTCAGCCTCATTTAGTAATAACTATATTTGTAATGAATGTAACCTGTTTACAGTTCTAGAGGCAAGGATCACAGAATTGGAGAGTCAGCTTCACACCTATGAAAAACCTACAGCTAGCAAGGGCCCTGTAGTCGGTGCAGCTGAAGGTAGAGCATCAATACAACATTGGACTGAGCAGCTCTCGTTTCTATAAATCTGATCAAATTTATTAAAACGTGACTATCCACAGTTGGGACCAGGAGTTCGAGTCTTACACACCTCTTTGCAGCTTCTCTTGTTATGTCCATAAAACCCCATCCTCTGAGAGACCGTGTCAGCTCCCAGACCACCAAAAAACAAACCTAACATAAAAAATCACACAGAAGGAACTATATAGTATCTACCACCAGAGATGGGCAGTAACGCGTTACTGTAATCTGATTACTTTTTTCAGGCAACGAGTAAAGTCAGGGATTACTGTTGCAAAAACGGTAATTAGATTACCGTTACTTTCCCGTAGGAACGCTGCGTTACTGCGTTACTAAAACCGTGATTTTTTTTGCGAGTGTCTCACGACAGTGACGTAAGCGAGTGCGACGTTGGTGACAACAGCGGTGTGCAGATCAACAGTGGATCACATATCGAGTGCAGAGAGAGTATGAGCGTGCAGCGTTTAAAGCGTGGAAGTACTGACCTTACTTTGAGTTTGATTCCATAAAAAGTGACAAAAACATTAGTGTCCGCTGTGCGTGGGAAGAAAACTTCTTTTTACAGCGAAAAAACCCCCTAAACTTCCAACAAGCACCGAGTAGCTACCACGTAATGGGAAATTCACAGAGAAACTCGCGGATTCTTCCACTGACCGCGGCACACCTGCACCAGGGTAAACCTCCGCCTACCCCACTCCTGCTTTACAGGTGAAAATAGAGCAACAGGACCGCTGAGTCTTTGACTTTATTTATTTTCTGCTGCGTTTTACTTGCATCTATTTGAGAGACTGAGTGTAAACACAAAAAAACATTATTTTATGTGCTGGAATGTGCAGAAAATAGGTTTAAATGTTAAACTAATTTCTTCCAGTCAGAGAATGTTGCATATAATTAAATTTTTGCTTGATGCATAAAGTTAAAAGATTAAAACTAATAAAACAAGTTTTAAAAAGAGACTTTTCCATTTGATTACATTTTGTATGATGGATTATGTAGAAAAAGTAGAATTGGGCTGAAAGATCTATCGCTTTATCACCTATTCAGGTTGTAAATCGTGTCCTGAAGGCATGTAGTAATAGCCCATTAATAGGCAGATAGACAGGATGAGTTTGAGCTGTCTTACAAGCCTTATTGTGCACATCTAATAATGTACAATATACACTATCATCGAAAAGTTTGGGCACACCTTCTCATTTAGTGATTTGTCTTTATTTTCATGACTATTTCCATTGTAGATTCTCATTGAAGGCATCGACACTATGAATGAACACATGTGGAATTATGTAGTAAACAAAAAAGTGTGAAATATCTCAAAACATGTTTGATATTTTAGATTCTTCTAAACATCCACCCTTTGCTTTGATTCCTGCTTTGCTCACTCTTGGCTCTCTCTCTGAGCTTCATGAGGTCGTCACCTGAAATGGTTTCCAACAGTCTTGAAGGAGTTCCCAGAGATGCTGAGCACTTGTTGGTCCTTTTGCCTTCACTCTGAGCTCCATCTTATCACAAACCATCTCCATTGGGTTTAGGTCAGGTGACTGTGGAGGCCAGATCATCTGGTCAGCACTCCATCACTCTCAAATAGGTCTTACACAGCCTGGAGGTGTGTTTGGACTCATTGTGCTGTTGAAAAATAAACTAAATGCAAACCTGATGGGATGACATGTTGCTGCAGCATGCTGTGGTAGGCATGCTGTTAACTTGTTATTTCTGAGGCTGACTTGAATGAATGTATCCTCCAGTGTCATGAAAAATACCGGTGGACTCAGAGAGCAGAACGCACAGAGGCACAGAGTTGAAACAATTTGTTTACAGTGAAGGGGATGAATTTTCAGGGTCACTGTATATACAATAAAATGTGAATGTGGAGCCGGGATGTGCAGGTGAGGAGACGCACACCGGTAGCGCACTCGATCTGAGTGGAACAGGAGAATTAGGAGGGTCTTGCCCGAAACTGAGAAAAGCATAAAAGAGACTTTACCGAGAGTTGGAGAGCTTACTTGGTACTGTTTGCCAAAAACCTCCAGAAGGGAAACAAACCAAACGAGGCGACCGGGAGAAACAGACAGACGAAAATCCTGGTGAGGAAACAAAACTCGGTACAGTCACCAGCGAAAATAATCCACAGGCTCCAGTAGGCAGGCTGGCAGATTTACAGGCACTCCAGAAAAGTCGATACTCCGACACTAGTCGTCTGTCGGGCAGCTCCTAAAGAACGCTTCAGAAGAAAGTGTCTGAAGGGTAACAGGTGTGCCAGGTTCTTTGAGACATGTGAGACAGTTTTAACGTAGCGCTTGATGGTTTTTGTGACTGCACTCAGGGACACATTCAAGGTTTTATCAATTTCCCAGACTGACTGACCTTCAGTTCTTAAAGTAATGATGGGCTGTTGTTTCTCTTTACTTAGCTGATTGGTTCTCGCCATAATATGAATTCTAACAGTTGTCAAATAGGGCTGTCAGCTGTGCACCAACCTGACTTCTATACAACACAACTGATGGTCCCAACCCCATTAAGAAGGCAATAAATTCACAAATGAACCTTGACAAGGGGGCTACTTTCAGAAATCTAAAATATAAGACATATTTAGAATTATTATTAATTATCTCTTTGCTACATAATTCCATATATCTTGCTTCAAATACTTGATGCCTTCAGTTTGTATCTACAATGTAGAAAGTAGTAAAAATAAAGAGAAAACATTAAAAAAAATTTATATACATATATATTAGGGGTGCAACGATACACAAAATTCACGGTTCGGTTCGGTTCGATATTTTGGTGTCACGGTTCGATATTTTTTCGATACAAAAAAAATGTTCATGCCTTTTTAATTTGTCATTTATTAAAATTATAAATATATATTTTAACTCAAAAGTACAGTTTTTAAATTTAACCCTAACCCTTGTGCGTGTTTTTTATTTTGACAGCGAATGCACACCTGCGGACCACTTATGTGCAGCCCTGGTTATTTAGCTCATCATATTGCAGCCACAGAAATTCTTTTGTCCATGAAACCATAAAGCTGCACTTTCTCTTTGCCTTATAGTCTGATTTGTCATAACTTCTCCGTTTTGTGGTAAGCTTTTCTTTGGCTGTCACTTCTTCACCCTGACCTGTCTTATTTGGCTCAGCAGAACTAAAATATATATCCTGCTGCTTTTACACACGCACTCACATAAGCTCAGCGATTCTCTGCGCGATCAACCTCTCACATGTTTAAGCTGCGGGAGATTTCACTTGTCATGTTTGCATAGTAAGCTAACGATTAATAAGACAACGTCAGAGGAATTGGTGCACAAATTATCATCACTCACAGATCAGTGCTGTCGCTCTCTATACACAGTTCACGCGATTGCAAAGTGAAAGCAAAAAAACAAGCGCAAATTCAAACGCGACTTCAATATGTCACATATTGACAGTGGCTCACCGATGCCAATGACATAATTACCCAGCTACATTTCTGAAAGAATGCAAAAGCATTGACATATATTTTTCCTTCCTACAATAGCCCGACGGGCAGGGAAGAGATAGATTTTGGTAGCCCGACTGAAAAAATCGCTAGCCCCGGGACGTCGGGCTAGCGATATTGCGAGCCCTGTATCTGATTGAGGAATCACTCATCTTTGGAAAAGAGAGTTTATTACAGAGAAATGTCTCTTTCCAAAATAAAAGCTATACTATCCGCTTCTTCTGGGCTATATTCTCAGCAGCATATTAAACACATAAGGAGAATCATGTGCTAACAGCTGTCTAAATGACTCGGCTAAAGTTAGTAGCATGCTTGTTGTTTTTGTCTTTGCACTAGGATGATGTCGGCGTAAATGTGCAGTCATATTCGTTGTGTTCCCACTAGTGCTTTCAGGTTAATCTCGTTGAAATGACGTTAACGCCACAACACGGCGAATCTCTGTTAACGAGCTACCGCCGATCGCCCCGTGCATGGGGCTAGACGGCCAACACATTAACGAGCTAACTGCGCTAACACACTAGTTCCCACCCATGTAATTGAGCATTGCGTGGCACATCCAACATACTGTTTTACTTTAGTCCATGACTCGCTTACCTTCAGGGTCATACTTCACATGAAAACCAAAATAGTTCCAAACGCCAGATCTGAATGAGGGTGGGGAGGTCCATGTTGTAAGGAGAGCTTAACTTCTGTCTCGCTAGCTTGCCCTGCGCTCTTCCTTCTGACGATGCTGTCTGTGTTGAGCGCTCAGTGAATCTGCGTTCGACTACTCCGCCTAGGCTGCACTGTCGAGCCTAGGCGGAGTAGTCGAACGCAGATTCACTGAGCGCTCCACACAGACAGCATCGTCAGAAGGAAAGTTGATAAAATAAATTACAAATGTTGTATTGTTCGATACATATGCGTACCGAACCGAAAGCACTGTATCGAACGGTTCAATATCGATACGAATATCGTTGCACCCCTAAAATATATATATATATATATATATATATTAGTGTGTGTATATGTAAAACTACCAGTGCAGGACTCTGTGTTGTGTGATCGAACACAAGCGTTCAATTTGTGGCTTGGACCGCACCATTTACACACTGGGGCATAAACCACTCCGAGTCTGCTGCTGGGCCTTGCAAAGCAAACACAGTAAACACTGAGCCAAGATGGTGCCTGGACGAATGAGAAGCTTGAACTACGGTGTCCTGTATGGGACAAATGCTCGAAATCGCTGCCTTTTTCCCATTATTTAAGCTGCCCTGCAGTGACCACTGCATAGGAGAGAGCGCTTGCTACCACATATGTGTGTGTGTGTGTGTGTGTGTGTGTGTGTGTGTGTGTGTGTGTGTGTGTGTGTGTGTGTGTGTGTGTGTGTGTGCATATTATGTATAATATGTATACATACATTATTTGCTGCTGAATTTAATTCATCCCAATACTTGCTCTTTCCTGCTTCTCTTTCCTGTAGGGTCTGAAGAACCAGTCTCATATCAAGCTGAATATTGTGAGATGTCCCCCAGTGACTACTGTACTCATCAGACGGCCAGACCTGCGCTACCAGCTGGGTTTCAGTGTCCAGAATGGCATTGTGAGTAGTGTCTGCTCTGTTACATGATAACTGCAATTTTGTTACATTTCTTGAGTGATTTTATTTGTTATTTTTAAAGAAAAAGTGACATCTCTTCAACAGATTTGCAGCCTAATGCGTGGGGGCATTGCCGAACGGGGCGGGGTCAGAGTTGGTCACCGCATCATCGAGATCAACAGCCAGAGTGTGGTGGCCACGCCCCATGAAAAAATTGTCCACATCCTGTCCAGTGCTGTGGGAGAGGTAAGACATTGCATCACATTATACATAACAAGGAAATCAGGATCTTTCGATGCACAACAGTTAAAAGTGAAACACTGCAGTCTATTGTGCCTAAGGCCTTTCTGGGTGGTGCATTTGTGGGTTTCCTCTGGGTACTATGGTAAATGGACTGATTCTTATATAGCGCTTTTCTACTCTCCTGGAGTACTCAAAACTCTCTATATAACATGCCTCATTCACCCAATCTACACTCAGTGCTTTCTAAGTACACTCATACTCCGATGGATGCATCGGAGAGCAAGTTGGGGTTAGTGTCTTGCCCAAGAATACTTGGCATGCAGACTGCCAGGGATCGAACCACCAACCTTCCGATCAGTTGGTGACCTGCTCTGCCTCCTACAGCCACCCTATAGGTACTCCGGCTTCCTTCCTGGTCCAACGACATGCATGTAAAGTTAACTGGTTATTCTAAATCGATCATAGGTATGAATCCAAGGTGCACACAGCACTTACATCTATAGGATAGAGTACTTTATCAGTATGTGGGAAAAAGCTTTATATACACTGATCAGGCATAACATTATGACAACCTGCCTAATATTATTTTAGTCCCCCTGTTGCTACCAAAACAACTCTCACCCATTGAGCCATGGAGTATCTGGCACCAAGATGTTATACACCACTCTGCATTGAATAATAACTTATTATTAATCTCTGGCTCTCTGCCACAGCATGTCTTTAATCCTGACTTCCTTCGCTCACCACAACCGGTCATGGCAGACTCTTCCTGTTAAAAGGGAGTTTTTCCTTCCCACTGTCACCACAGTGCTTGCTCACAGGGGGTCATATGATTGTTGGGTTTTTCTCTGTTATTTTAGGGTCTACCTTACAACATAAAGCACCCCAACTGTTGTTGTAATTCAGCACTGTATAAATAAATAAAATTGAATAAAACTGAAGTGAATAGATTCTTTAAGTCCTTTAAGCTGCTAGGTGGGTGCCTCCATGCATCAGACTGGATTGCCCAGCACCTCCCAAAGATGCTTGATTGGGGTCAAATGTGGGGAATTTGGAAGCCAGTGAACACCTCAGACTCACTGTTGTGCTCATTCCTGAACCAGTTTTGCTTTGTCTCAGGGCACATTGTCCTGTTGAAAGAGGGCACAGGCATGAGGGGATACCATTGAAGGGTATTCCCTTTCCATGATCTACAGTGGCTTGCAAAAGTATTCGGCCCCCTTGAACTTTTTTTTTTTTTGTCACATTACAGCCACAAACATGAATCAATGTTATTGGACTTCCACGTGAAAGACCAACACAAAGTGGTGCACACGTGAGAAGTGGAAGGAAAATCATACATGATTCCAAACATTTGTTACAAATCAATAACTGCAAAGTGGGGTGTGCGTAATTATTCAGCCCCTTTGGTCTGAGTGCAGTCAGTTGCCCATAGACGTTGCCTGATGAGTGCTAATGACTAAATAGAGTGCACCTGTGTGTAATCTAATGTCAGTACAAATACAGCTGCTCTGTGACGGCCTCAGAGGTTGTCTAAGAGAATATTGGGAGCAACAACACCATGAAGCCCAAAGAATTCAATTCAATTCAATTCAATTCAATTCAGTTTTATTTATATAGCGCCAAATCACAACAAAAGTCGCCTCAAGGCGCTTCATAGATACAGAGAAAAACCCAACAATCATATGACCCCCTATGAGCAAGCACTTTGGCGACAGTGGGAAGGAAAAACTCCCTTTTAACAGGAAGAAACCTCCGGCAGAACCAAGCTCAGGGAGGGGCGGGGCCATCTGCTGCGACCGGTTGGGGTAAGAGAAGGAAGACAGGATAAAGACATGCTGTGGAAGAGAGACAGAGGTTAATAACAGATATGATTCAATGCAGAGAGGTCTGTTAATACATAGTGAGTGAGAAAGGTGACTGGAAAGGAAAAACTCAATGCATCATGGGAATCCCCCGGCAGCCTACATCTATTGCAGCATAACTAAGGGAGGATTCAGGGTCACCTGGTCCAGCCCTAACTATATGCTTTAGCAAAAAGGAAAGTTTGAAGCCTAATCTTGAAAGTAGAGATAGTGTCTGTCTCCTGAATCCAAACTGGAAGCTGGTTCCACAGAAGAGGGGCCTGAAAACTGAAGGCTCTGCCTGTCTAGAGATGCTTTTTGAGTAAAGGTTTAACTACAGCCAGCTTGAAGGCCTGTGGTACATAGCTGATCATTAGAGATAGGTTGATCATATTTAAGATCGAAGAATTAATTAATGGCAGGACTTCTTTGAGCAGTTTTGTAGGAATGGGGTCTAAAAGACACGTTGATGGTTTGGAGGAAGTAATTATTGAAGTTAACTCAGAAAGATCAATTAGAGAAAAAGAGTCTAACTTAACATCAATGGTACTAAGAGTAGCTGTAGATAATATTACATCTGTGGGATGATTATTGGTAATTTTTTCTCTAATGATAAAAATTTTATTTGTGAAGAAGTTCATGAAGTCATTACTAGTTAACGTTAAAGGGATGGTTGGCTCAAAAGAGCTCTGACTCTTTGTCAGCCTGGCTACAGTGCTGAAGAGAAACCTGGGGTTGTTCTTATTTTCTTCAATCAGTGATGAATAGTAAGATGTTCTGGCTTTGCGGAGGGCTTTCTTATAAAGCAGCAAACTATTTCTCCAGGCTAAATGATGATCCTCTAGATTTGTGACACGCCATTTCCTCTCCAGATTACGAGTCATCTGCTTTAGGGTACGTGTTTGAGAATTATACCACGGAGTCAGGTACTTCTGATTAGAGACCTTAGTTTTCACAGGAGCTACAGTATCCAGAGTCGTACGTAGTGAGGAGGTGAAATTATTAACAAGATAATCGACCTCTGTTGGGGTAGCGTTCAGATAGCTGCTCTGCTCTGTGTTGGTACAGGGCATTGAAGATGATAACAGGGGGTGGACTATATTCTTAAACTTAGTTACAGCACTTTCAGAAAGACATCTACTGTGATAAAGTCTACTCTTCACCGCTGTGTAATCAATTATTGTAAATGTAAATGTTATCAGGAAATGATCAGACAGGAGAGGGTTTTCAGGAAACACTGTTAAATGTTCAGTTTCTATGCCATATGTTAAAACAAGATCTAGAGTGTGATTAAAGTGGTGGGTGGGTTCTTTTACATTTTGAGAGAAGCCAATTGAGTCTAATAACAGATTAAATGCCATGTTGAGGCTGTCATTTTTAGCATCTACATGGATGTTAAAATCACCCACAATAATTATTTTATCTGAGCTCAGAACTAAATTAGATATAAAGTCTGAGAAATCAGACAGAAACTCTGTGTAAGGCCCAGGTGGACGATAGATGATAACAAGTAAGACTGGTTTCTGAGTTTTACAGCTGGGGTGGACAAGGTTAAGCATCAGGCTTTCAAATGAATTAAAAGTCTGTCTTGGTCTTTCATTAATTAATAGGCTGGTGTGAAAAATGGCTGCCACACCTGCCCCTCGGCAGATTTCTGGTAGTTAGAATGACTCAGGGGTGTTGATTCATTTAAACTAACATAATCATCCTGCTGCAACCAGGTTTCTGTGAGGCAGAGTAAATCAATTTGTTGATCAATTATTAAGTCATGTACTAACAGAGACTTGGAGGAGAGAGACCTAATATTTAATAATCCACATTTCACTGTTTTACTCTTTGGTTCAGATGTGGATACTTTATTGTTCTTTCTTTGTAATTGTTTATGTTTAAGTTGTTTGTTTCTGGTTTTTAGTTTGTTTTTTGTCTGTTTGGGAGCTGACACAGTCTCTATGGAGATGGGTTTTTGGGGGGGTAGCAGGAGGAGAGAAGCTGCAGAGAGGCGTGTAAGACTGCAACTCTGCTTCCTGGTCCCAACTCTGGATAGTCATATTATGGGGGGTTTAATAAATTTGTCCATATTTCTAGAAATGAGAGCTGCTCCATCCAAAGTGGGATGGATGCCGTCTCTCCTAACAAGACCAGGTTTCCTCCAGAAGGTTTGCCAATTATCTATGAAGCCCACATCGTTTCTGGGACACCACTCAGACAGCCAGCAATTTAAGGAGAACATGCGGCTAAACATGTCACTCCTGGTCTGATTGGGGAGGGGGCCAGAGAAAACTACAGAGTCCGACATTGTTTTGGCAAAGTTGCACACCGATTCAATAGTGATTTTAGTGACCTCCGATTGGCGTAACCGGGTGTCATTACTGCCGACGTGAATTATGATTTTACTGAATTTACGTTTACCCTTAGCCAGCAGTTTTAAATTTCCTTCAATGTCACCTGCTCTGGCCCCTGGAAGACAATTGACTATGGTTGCCGGTGTCTCTAGCTTCACATGTCTGAGAACAGAATCGCCAATTACCAGAGTTTGACCCCCGGCGGGTGTGTCGCCGAGTGGGGAAAAACGGTTAGACACATGAACGGGTTGGTGGTGTACCTGGGGCTTCTGTTTAGGACTATGCTTCCTCCTCACCGTGACCCAGCCGCCCTCTTTCCCCAGCTGCTTGGGATCTGCCGGGGAACAGCTAGCGGGGCCTACGCTATCTTCGGCTGCACCAGCTACAGGGGCCTGGCTAGCTACGGGTGAATGAAGGGTGCGAAGCCGAGTCTCCAATTCAGTAATCCTGGCCTCCAGCGCTGCAAATATGCTACATTTGTTAGAGATATCATTACTGCTAAAGGAGGCCGAGGAGTAACTAAACATCTGACACAATGAGCAAGAAAGTGTAGGAGGGACAGGTGAAGTAGCCATGGTGCTAACGAGTCGGCTACGAGCTAAGCTAAGCTAGCGAAACAGTACAGAGACAGTGAGTGAATACTTTGGCTATAAATTAGGTAGTGAGTACTCAGAAAGTGTGCTTCGGATGAAGCACGTGAAGATTATACTATGAAAGAAGAATGTATTTAAAAGTTTTTAATTAAATTGCTAAGCAGATAAGCTACTCAGAAACACCACTGTGTTTGAGCAGGAACAGGAAGTGATACTCTACCACAGAGCGAGCGAACACCAAGTGACAGCGCCAACAACTCATTGCTTCACCTGAACACAGCAGACAGGTCAGGGATAAAGTTATTGAGACATTTAAAGCAGGCTTAGGCTACAAAAAGATTTCCCAAGCCTTGAACATCCCACGGAGCACTGTTCAAGCCATCATTCAGAAAGGGAAGGAGTATGGCACAACTGTAAACCTACCAAGACAAGGCCGTCCACCTAAACAGACCTGGCATCTTTCCTGTTTCTTTACACCTGTATCCACTGGATCCACTGCACACTTGACCTTATCAATGACAGCTGCTGCTGCTGGAGATCGAGCTGGTCTGACTCGCCTCTGGGTCTTGGGAGTGACAAGACTTTTGCCCAGTTCTTCCAGGAAAAGCCGACGTCGGTACAATACGCTGGCATTCCAGTGTTGGTTGATTTCAGTCCACAGGACATAGGCATTGTAAGCTGACACATCCAAAATGTTGTAGAAAATTACCAAGGGCCAACGAGCTGTGTTGCACTGGCAGCTGTATGTTGCTGTGACTTTGTCAAGATTGTCTACTCCTCCTTTGGAGCGAGTTGTAGTCTTTGTCTTGAAAGATCCTCTGTCTCTGAAACACCTTCTTCTTCATCACTATCCCAGTTCAAAAGCAGTGATAAAGCTTCTTCAGTCGTCATCCTTCAGGAGCTCATTTTAGGTGTGTTGAAATGACACGAGAACAGTGACAAGAACAGGGGAGAGAAAGTTTCTCACATACACACCTGGGTCTGATGTATATTCAGAGGCAGTCAAAACAAAGTACATCAAAGACAAATGTTTATTTTGGATCTGAACAGCTTTTTACTTGCATAAAAGTGTGCGGGTCAAAATGACCTGCAACATCATCTTTGTATACAAACACTGCAAAGACATCCCAGGACCAAAGTGTCCATATTTTACACACCAGTTCATGACCCCAGATAAGGAAAAGTCATAAACCTTCAGTACTTTGGTCAACACAAAAACTGGAATGGGTCAAATTGGGTCAAACCCTAACCTTATCCGTAACCTTAACAAGCACTTTAATGACTTCAAATAGTGTTTTCCAAAGTGATTGAAGTAAAATGAATGAACGTGTAGATTCCAAATGGTTCTCATGTTTCCTCATTTTTCTGATCTCGTCATTTAGGGATGTGTCGGGTGCCTGGAAGCGTAATATGTTGACGATTTGTCACCTAGCATAAAATATTACGCTTTTGGAGTGAGAACGTGTTGCAGGATTCAGGATTCCAACAATGGCGGCAGCTCCTTAGTTTTAATATTACTCTTATTAAACTTTTAACATATTTTGAGAATGTAGCTGTGTAAACTTCAAATATCTGCTCGGTTTATTAAGATATCACATATTTGCCAAAGTCCTGCAACGTTTTCGGAGACGTTGTTACCCACCAGCTCGATAGCTGACCAGGAGGTCAAGGGTCACTAGAGCTGGCAAAAGCAGCAAACTTCCAGCACATCGTTTTCTGATTAACTGATTAAACAGAAGTGTGAGATGGTCGAGAATTTACGCCAGTGTCCTGTTATTAAACTCCTCCGAGACAGCGGTGACGCAAATCTGAAGGCTAGACCATCCAATTTCACAGCCTCGCACTTCCGGCCTTCGAAGGACGCGGCCCACATAGACCGCGAAGGCCGGGTCCTCCAAAGGATGCGGTTTTGGGACACAGCTGCTCTTTTTTTGCTTTGTATCTGTAACCAGACCTTAACGGGAAAAAACTAACTTGTGTAAATATTTTTTTACAAACACAAATTCTCATCAATCGATGCACAAACATCAAAAATTCAGATATTTTGGTTTTCAAGGTTACAAAACTTCACAACTAAGCATTTGATTTAAAAGTACAAAATATTTATGAGAGCAATTTGAGCCCACAACGCTGCTCCTAGATACGGTTCTATTGCAGGTCTGTTTTTAGTTACAGATGTAAGTGAACGCTACAGAGTGATGCATTAGATGCATTCGAATAGAATAGAATAGAATTCAACTTTATTGTCATTGCACATGTCACACTTGTGACATGTACTTACAAGGCAACAAAATGCAGTTTGCATCGATCCAGAAGTGCTTTAGCCATGATATAGATATATTACAATATATATTAGCAATAATATAGATATGTAAGTATATTACAGAAATGGGTCTATTACGGTATGTTATAATGTACACGGTATGAAGTATGTTATGAATATGCTATAACTATAAGTATGTACAGGCTATGAACAGGATATAAACATGAAAACTATACAGAAATATGAAATATGCAAGTTATAAACAGTTGTAGAATTATAATTATCGTGTTGTACAGTATGATTGTCTATACAGCATTTACAGTAGTGCAGTTAAGATCAGTGAGATATGTGGATAATTTCTACAGAGGTATATAAAGTGCTGGTGGTTGTGAGTGATGGTTCAGTCCATGTTATTATTGTGTTTGAGGGTACAGTTGTCCATTGTGAGTGTGTGTATGTCCAGTCCATGTGTTAACGTGGGTCAGATGTCAGGAGGCAGAGTTCAGGAGTCTGACAGCTGTGGGGAAGAAGCTGTTCTGGTACCTGGTGGTCTTAGTCCGGAGGCTCCTGTAGCGCCTCCCAGAGGGCAGGAGGGTGAAGAGTCCATGTGATGGGTGACTGGGGTCTTTGATGATTTTCCCAGCCCTTTTCAGACACCGCTTCCTGTAGATGTCTTTTATGGCAGGAAGTGGTGCTCCGGCGATGCGCTGGGCAGTTTTCACGACCCTCTGCAACGCCTTCCGGTCCGAGGCAGAGCAGTTCCCGTACCAGACTGTTATACAGTTGGTCAGGATGCTCTCGATGGTGCAACGATAGAAGTCACCAGGATGTCTGAGGACAGGTGGTTCTTCCTCAGAGTCCTCAAGAAGAAGAGGCGCTGGTGAGCCTTCTTGACCAGCTTGGAGCAGTTGGTCGTCCAGGTGAGATCCTCGGAGATGTGGACTCCCAGGAACTTGAAGCTGCTCACACGCTCCACAGCCGTCCCCTTAATGTGGATGGGTGGATGTGGGTCAGCATTCCTCCTGTAGTCCACGATGAGCTCCTTGGTCTTCTCGGTGTTAAGCAGCAGGTTGTTTCTGTCGCACCACTCAGCCAGACGATCCACCTCCTCCCTGTAGGCGGCCTCATCGTTGTCACTGATGAGGCCAATCACCATGGTGTCATCTGCAAACTTAATGATGGTGTTGGAACCATCAGCAGGTCTGCAGTCGTGGGTGAAGAGGGAGTAGAGGAAAGGGCTCATCACACAGCCTTGTGGTACACCGGTGTTCATCGTGATTGTAGATGAACAGCGGTTATCCAACCGGACATGTTGGGGGCGGTTGGTCAGGAAGTCCAGTAACCATTTGCAGATGAGGGAACTGATGCCCAGGTCTGTCAGTTTCCTGATGAGTTGTGAGGGGTGGATTGTATTGAACGCTAAACTGAAGTCTATAAACAGCATTCTGGTGTAGGTGTTGTTGTTGACCAACTTATGGTGGTTTATGAGGTTGTTAATGAGGCCCATGTTGCTCTGATAGCAGCCTTCAGCTGGTCTGTATCGTTGGGTCAGGTGTTTCTCCTATTCCTTTTACTCCAAGACCCCATGTGGTCACGGTCAACAACAGTGCCATTTGACAGTAGCTTTAGGACACTGTGGGTGGGACTTTCATGTGCCTTTTTTACAACCTTGACTTCCAATTAAAATCCAAAATTTAATTTTATCTGAAAAGAGGACTTTGGACAATTGAACAACAGTCTTTGTGGGGTGGCTGTAGCTCAGGTGGTGGAGCAGGTCAGCTGCTAACTGGAAGGTTCGATCCCAGGCTCCACCAGCCAAATATCCTTGGGCAAGATATTAACCCTATGTTGCTCTCCGATGCATCCATCGGAATGTGAATGCGTATGAATGTTAGACAGTGAGCACTTAACAGTGTAGAATAAGTGCCTGTGTGAATGGGAAGTAATTGGGTGAATGAATTAGTTGTATAAAGCGCTTTGCTCAGAGTAGAAATGTGCTATATAAGAACCAGTCCATTTACCACTCCGTAGTCTGATGTTGTTTGTGGTCCACGAGTGGCTTGATGTCAGGATGTAGCCCCTTTTATTACTTCTGCACGGTTCTTGACAATCGTTTCAGGGCTTCAGGCATCTCTGATTCTTGGGCACCCTTTCCTACCCGAATTTCTATTACATACCATTATACCATTAGATATGTAATGATATAAATAAGAACCTTTATATCAGAATTCCATGATGATTACTTTGTTCTGTTCTGTCTGCTTTAGATTCATATGAAGACCATGCCTGCTGCTATGTATCGCCTGCTGACCGCCCAGGAGCAGCCTGTTTACATTTAACCCACAAACTGACCTCACAGATCAACTCCCTCAGCCCAGCCCGGACCTCATCCTGTATAGCTGATGAATTGTAGTGAGTTGTTAAGATTGTTCTGTTGCTCAAACTCATCTAGCTGCAACACAAAAACCAATATTATCCATGTGTATGTAGGCTTTTATTATTACAATAAAAAGATGTTCACACCAGATACATTTTCAGTACCTAGTCGTGCCCCAGAGTCTGCAGAGTTTCTTCATGGTTTACTGTTGATATTTTGAAACACAATATATAGTAACGTGTATTGCCGCTTAGTTCATGAAACTAAATCAGTTTCCTCATTGTTAAATTAGAGGAATGATGTTTGTTTTGCACAGTAAAAATCTTATTTCCAATCTTACACATGAGTCACATCCAGACACAGTTGTGGGCAAAAGTTTACATACTTTCATGACATTGTGGGTCACTAGATGCTTTTGGTAGCCATCAACAAACCTCTGGTGAAATTCCAGCTGAATATTTGATCACTCTTCTTGCCACAATTAGTCAAGTTCATTTAAATTGGTTGCTTTCCTGGCATGGACCTATGCTAGGCCCAAACATGCTGAGGAAAGCTATTCCAGAAGTAGATGAAACATTACTTGATGTTGTCTGTCTTCATGCTCAATCATCCAGCTAAAGAAATCCCAAAAAGTCTGGCCGCAGAGTTTTCAGTGGGAGAAACGTTTCGTCATCATCAGGTGACTTCTTCAGTCTCAGCTGACTGCAGGTTTCCAACCTTAGAAACAGGACATTTGCACAGTGACTGACACCAGCAGCACTGAATGAACACTGGGCTGGGAGGTCAGCTTATGACCATTAGTATGCAAATTGCCATGACCGCTAATCAACAACCATTGATCAGTGACCATGAGTACCATTCACAGAGTTGGGGAATGTCTGCCATCACAGCATTGTAAGATGGTGTGTAAATCTACAGTCCTTTGCGCTTTAGTGAGTTCCTTTAAATTTGTGAGTATTGATCAATCAATCTGAATACTATTAATCTATAATCTATAATCAGCATAAGTTATTAAACATTATGTATAGAGAGTGAGAGAGCCTGCATGTACGTATACTTTTGACCCAGCATGGATGAGAGAAAATCCAAAACAAATTCAAACTTTTTCACCTCATTCTTATTTTTTTTAAACTTTAAAGGCCCAAAATAAATGTAACGTTCATGCACATGATGGCTGTATGTAAACCTCTGAACATACCTGTATCTGCTACTAGTACCCCGAGTTTCACCACAGGGCACTGCCGATGTCTAGTTACATTTTCTACACCAAACCCATGTATGAAAAAAACCCTCGTTTATGTAGAATTAAGTTACGTAGGTTTCACTTTGTGGGCTCAGTCGTGTTTCGACTCTCAGCTCAGAATCACAGTATTTTGAGCAGATTATTCTTGTTTATTACCAAAATTTAATGGTAAATTAACTCATTCCTATATAGCACTTTTCTACTTTATCCCAGCACTCACAGCGCTTTATACAACTTGCCTCATTCATCCATTTGTACAAGCACTTCTTTCTGGGGGTTGTGTTCGATCTAACAATCGCACACATTCATACTCGGTGGATTCCCCGGAGAGCAGCTCGGGGCTAGTATCTCGCCCAACGATATTCGGCAGACAGCCAGCGATTGAACCATGAACATTTCAATTAGTAGATGACCTGCACCACCTCCTGAGCTACAGCAACCCGAAATGATCCGTCATCACATTTTAAAATGAGGTAAATATAACCTCAGAGGAACAACAAACCATGACATGTTCCAACATCATTATTCACTTAATATAAATTCAGCCCAAACGCAGAAGCATGTGTGAAAAATTAACTACTGTTTCCTGTAGGAATTAAGTGGGTAAATACACCTATTTATCCTGCATGAGCATAATCAGTGATTATTGATTATCAGTAGATTTGATCACCTCTAGAAAAGGAAAAGTTTTAGCAGTTTGTGGATCTGGAGCACTCAGTTATCTAGTATCTTCACTGCCATGGAGAAAAGACATCAGCAGTTACCTAAAAAGCAATTATTGCCCACAAGGCTCATAAGAGCATTTCCAAACAGTTTCAAATCCATCATTCTACAGTGACAAAGACTTTTCACAAGTGGAAAACATTCATGGCAGTTTCCTGTCGTCTCGTCTCAGTGGATGTCTCAGCAAATTCATTCCAGCTCTTGCAATACTCAGAGCTACACTCAGACTCCACGTGCCTCAGTTAGCCACGTTAAATATGATACAGTAAGAAAAAACATGGAACAAGTATGGCATCTTTGCATTTGTTTCTGAGAAAAAGAGCCTAAAAAGAATATACCAGCATGGCTTAGCTTTGCAAAACTGCATCTGAACTAACTCGTTGGCTTCTTGTGCAGCAACAAGACCTGGGCACCTTGCAATCATTGAGTAAACTCCTCGGTATACCAAAGTATTCTAGAGTAAAATGTGACAAAGCAAATGTGAAGGTGTTGCAATGGCCCAGTCCCACCTCAAGCTGGGTGAAATGCTGTAGTGGACCTTAAGAGAGCTGTTCATAACCGACAAAGCATGGAAGCAGCTGTGTGAAGGACAACGAGACACCTGAGTGACTGATGACGTGACACACAAAAGATTACTAACGTCTTTGGTTGCTTAGGCAAAGCTCTAGACTAACTCTTTTTGCCACGGTTGCAAGGCGCACCAGCACCAACGTTAGGCGCACCCAAATTTTTCAACCGCATCGCTTAACACCGCAGTTTTACATGTGCACTTTTTGGGGGGGGGAATTGCTGTCTATACAGACAACACTGATTTGTAAATGATTAACTAACAATCTTGTCAACACAACGTTACTGAAAAAGTGCTTGTGTTTAAAGAGCGTTGACGCTCTTCGGCAATATTGTAGACAATGTTAAACTTAATCATCACATCGGCTCCTCTGACGACCTGTTTGCTGCTGAAAGGCAGCGGGGGGAGGGGACACATTTATCGCAGCATATAATGTGTTTCTGGATACACTGCTGCTTTTTCAGCATTCAGGGGCTGATGGCTCCGTGTCAGAGCTGGCTATGAATTTCAGACGGATCAGGCCTTAACAAATAAGTTATCAATTGTTCTTTTCATCTTTCCTCATTACTGACAGCTACATCCGCTTCTGTCGGGCCTAGGCTGCTCACTGGGGCTGCGTATCGTCACTGATTTCTGTAATCCATTCGATTCGATTCAGTTTTGCCTCAAATAGTCAGAAATATTATAATTCTGATCATTTATCAGAACTGACACTGTGAGACTTCATCAGAGGTCTGAACATCACAGCAGATGCCTTTGTGTCAAAGTAACTGAGAATAAAACAGAAATCGAAGGAGATTTTCCTGACCTGGCTTTTTATAGCAGATAACCTTAAAAATATTCTGCAATTTTGCATAATTTTAAAAAGTATAAATTTCTTCAGTATTGAACAGCAGAAATGAGTCTTTCTTGTCCGAGGACATTTAATTAACAAAAAAGAAAAAGACAGCGCTGTAAACAACGGTAGACGGTGGGTAATAAGCCAATGAATGCAGAAAACAGAGATTTGAGACGGGAAACTGTTCCTGAAGTACAGAGAGAGAGCTGTGTGCTGGAAGCAAAACAGCAAAGGTCAGAGGGAATTAATGACGACATTTATCAAATGTGAAACATAGTTTGCTGCTTCTTTTGCTGCTGGTTCAGTGAATTTTGGTTGGAGAGAAATAAAACCTGCAGCATCAGAATCGAGCACAAAAAGACGTAAACACAGAGCAGACCCGACGCATCAGAGTCGGTGAGCTGCCGGCTTTCAGCCCCGACGGCCTGTCCGTGTTCGGGCCGTCAGGTGAGAAAGTCGAGAAAGAGAAAGCTGATTCTGATGCGTGGGGTCCACGCTGTGTTTACGTCTTTGTGTGGAGTCCGTTACCAGGGCCCTATTTCAGGAAGCCGGTTTAGTGCAAACTCTGAGTAAGTATACCCTGAGTTAACGAAAACTCTGGGTTTTCGGTTTCACAAAGCGAGTTTAGATTAATTCTGAGTGAGTTACTATGACAACACACTCCGTGAAGCTAACCTGCCCCCTAGCAGGTTTACTTCAACTAACCCTGACCTTCTCCGCCTCTTTGTCAGAAACCTGACTGTAGGAAGTGTCAGACATGGCGTGCTCCTTCCTTGAAGAGCCAGTAGATGTTGAAGCCCAAATCCTCCGCAGAGCTCTCCGCCGGGAGAGAGTGATTAGAGCGCGTTTGGACATTTTATCATTTCCTGATGATTTCCTGTGTGAACGTTACCGTTTTCCAGCACAATCTATAATTTTTTTGAATAACATCCTCAGGCCTAATATTGCTCATGTGACACATCGCGGACATCCTCTCAGTTCTGTACATATTATTTGTATCGCACTTCGGTTTTTTGCAAACGGGAGCTTTCTGTATAATATTGGTGACGCTGAGCACGTTTCCAAGGCTACCGTCTGTCGGGCAGTTGCACTGAAACGTCTCCTGTACTGGTTTGTGGTGTTCCCCGGTCACAGACCCACAAGATTTATCAAAGAGGGATGCCACAAAATTGCAGGTATCAGGATGAACGAAACTTAATTCATGATGTGGTGATACTTGAACTACTACTTAAATTTTACATTTATTCTCACGGTTCCCAGGCGTGATTGGCTGTATAGATGGCACTCACATTCCAATCATTGCTCCTTCAGTAAATGAAGGAGACTATGTGAACAGGAAGTCTTTCCACAGCATTAATGTACAGGTACATAGTTCCCTGTAGCATTTCAAACTAACAAATTATTTCATTATAGTAATGGATGCTAATTTGTGTTCTCTGCACTGTGAAGATCATATGTGATGCTGCCAACATTATCACAAATGTGGAAGCCAACTGCTCAGCCTCTGTGAGTGGTGGTGGTGGTGGAGGACCCCCACCTGTTTTTCGGGCCTCCGCTTTTTTTCTAGTGGCCATAACGGGTCACATTTGAGCATACAGAGTAAGCAAATATGTACTTGTAATGTGCTCAGATAATTTCAATAAGTGCTTACAGAGCGGAAATTAATGTAGCCTCTAACTGCAATTGATTTACATCGGACAAACAGACCAAGCACTATGGCTCATAATACAATTACACCTTACCTGTTTGGACTATATTTTTATATTTCATTTTTACTTGCTGCCAGGAACGTTTGGGGCCTGTTGGGTTGCACCTGCGCTCACATCACATCACAAAATAAAATATAATAAAATAACGTGTTAAATGGGTGGAAATCCCTCGATCAATGTTTAAATTAACACTCACGCATTGACTCTGTCGGCTATGTTTTGCCATGCATGCTCCCTTTCTTTTGCAGCTGAGCCTGTGTTACTTTTTTTCCGCAAAATTTGCATGTTATCGGCATATGCTGCCATCAGAATTTCGGCCTCAAGCGCTGTAAAATACATTGACCGCGCCTTCTTTCCCTCCGTCTCCATGGTGACTCGCTTAATCTGTGCTCCACTAATCAGGGCTTTATGTATCCTCGTGCGCGCGCTTAACTTGGGGTTAAAGCAACTCCGCGTTGACTGAACTAATTGTTATCAGCCTTTCTGAAACCGAATATTCCGAGTTGGACAGTTCGGGGTTACTCAACCCTGAGTATCGTTTTTCACTCTGAGTTTTCTAAACCGGCTTCCTGAAATAGAGCCCTGCTCTCATTTACTGTTTGGTGGTTGTTGAAATAGTTTTGAGAGCTTTAACCTGAGATTCTGGCGTTTCGACATTTATATTTAAAAGTCGATTCAGGATTTAATGAATCGATATCGCTTTATTCAAACTACTCACCTCTCTATCTGCCTGCACTTTCAAATACACACAAAAGGACCACGGCCAATCACAGAGGTCCCGCCCCTGACTATCTCTGATTGGGACACACGATAGGGGCACGATGTGTGTCAGCTGATGACCACACGGAGACTCAGAGTTGTGGACACACTCTAGAGCGCTGCTTAGGTCGTTCTACAAGCTCGAGTATACTTAACTTTTTACACATTGCTTCTGCATTTTGATTTTTATTAAATAAATCAATTTAAATTAATATGAGGTTATGTTTCTTTATAGTGATGACAGTCAATCTATGTCAAGCTTTTTCCCTAAGATGGATTTTATGCAAATACATTGTATAAATTGCATCTGTATTAATTATCATGAGATAATGAATGCAGGTAATATCTGTGGGCAGATATTACCTTATGTCTTACCCTGTTACCCTTGAATACAGAAAGAAAAAAACAGTACCAGTTTCTGTTTCATTTTGGCTTTTATATCAAACAGTCAGCAATGTACAAAGACGTCTGTATAACGTAACCCACAAATGTGACGACTGTGGCTGTGTGTGAATGTACAAGCAGCAGCAGGATGTACAACTGTCTGTTTTTGGTTTGAGGGGACTCTGCATTGCCTAAAGAATGTACACTATACCTTGCTTGTACAAAAACAATAAAGAAGCTCAAATATTCTACTATTCAAAATATAAATATGAATAAAGGATTCTAGCCTCTGCCGTTTTGTGATAAGTGAAATAAACAACACTTCTTGCAGCCTCTCTATACACCTGATTGATCACCATCCCAATCACAATGTTTCCATTAGATATCTCGGCTAAGGCTGACCAGTCTCCTGTTCCCAACGAGCTCCACCATGCTTCGGCTAAATCTGTCATGTGCAGACCCTTCAGCTGCTCACTAGGTTTGTCTTTAAAATGAACCAAATATATTTATGTATTTATTTATCATTTTGGAGCGCTGTCTTTTGCTACACTGCTCGGGGTCATCAACACAGCACATTGGCTGTGCTCTTCACTCCTTAGAGGAGCTCTACAGTAAAGCTGCAGGGACACATCACACCCATATATCACCTGTTCCTGCTGTTATCCTAAGAGAGGGGTTACGAGACAGTAAACAAACAAACAGCACATATACAAGGTTTGTTTTTATTATAGGCAATAAATGAAAACACCTCTCTGCCTTTAATTGTTAGTTATTATTAATCTCTGGCTCTCTTCCACAGCGTGTCTTTGTCCTGTCTTCCTCCCCTAACTCCAGCCAATCACAGCAGATGGCTCCGCCCCTCCTTTAGCCTGGGTCTGTTGGAGGTTTCTTCCTGTAAAAAGGGAGTTTTTCCTTCCCACTGTCGCCAAAGTGCTTGCTTATTGGGGGTCACTTGAGTGTTGGGTTTTTCTCTGCATGTATTATTCTAGGGTCGACCTTACAATATAAAGCTCTTTGAGGCGACTGTTGTTGTGATTTGGCGCTGTGTAAATAAATAAATTGAATTGAACAGGGAACAGTACGCCTGCCTTCACAGACCTGTGAGGCAAGCTGTGCAGTCTCTAACCTGTACAATCAGCACACACGCACAGATGTGTCTATATTGCCAAACATATTAACTTACCCATACAAATCACTGATTTCAGGCGTTCCAATCATTCCATGCCCGTATGTATGTGACTGGATGTTCATATGTAATGGAATTTTCTATGTCACGTGGAAAATAAGACAAATGTAATGAAGTGGTTTTTCATGAAGTAATTTGTGCCTTAGTTAAAAGTGGGTAAGGTGAGAGTATAGGGTGTGGCTAGATATCAGGTGATTCTGTATAAATGATGATGATTGGATGTCCAGATAGGAGGTGAGAGAGAGGGAGGCAGATGTGCAAAAGAGTATAAAAGAGAAATATTCAGAATATTCTGGTTGTTTTTTTCTGTAGTTCTTTCAATGAGCTGAAGACATCATCTTAAGACATCTTGAGGGTCCACAGTTAAAAACTACAGCATGCAATGCCAGAGGAGCCCCCACCACCACCCGAACACTCTGGACCCACAAACGGGTTTTGTGATTTTTGCCATATTGGTTTATAAATCCAAGAGGATTTGCATTTTGAACACAGAGATAAGTGTGTCGGTGGCCAAGGCATGCTGGATGGACAGGAACTGGCAACTCAGGGGTAAGACGCTTGTCACTGCGGTTTGCACATGGCAGATATAGCAAGAGCCTGACACCACTGTGCTAGAAGGGTTTGCTGCTGCTTGCAGTGATAGAAGCGGAGAAACTGGCAGTTCGGTAGTAGGGACGCTAGATGCTGCATGCAAATAGGGGATGAAGGAAAACCTGGCAACCCGGTGCCTTTTAATTCATTTGTCTATGCCAGGGGTCGTCAACCCTAGGCACGCATGCCACAGCTGGCACGCGAAGGGTGAACTGATGGCACAACCATAGCTGGACTGGCCATCGGGCGTACGGGGCATTTGCTCGGTGGGCCGATGGTGATTTTTAGTTTTTATGGGCTGATGAATTATTATTATTTATTTATTTTTTGTAACGGTATAAGCAATGAAAGGTGTTTATACACTCACATGAGTCCTCAGGTATCCGTCTGAATGCTGGACACTGGGAGACCTGTGTCTCTGAGTGGGAGACCAGAGATCACATTAACATGTGTCTCTGTATTAACAAACATGCCATATTGGCCCAGTTTATTTTTCTTATCATTGTTGTGAGGAGACCATAAATGGCATTTGTATTTTCTGTTGTACAGTTCATTTGCTGTTATGGATAAAAAGTCTTTTTTTGTTTCAAAATAGCTGATAACTATTCGCTAACAGCTGCCAACATCTGCAAACACATAATCCTATAGGGTTGTTCTATATATTGTGTAACTGTTCATGTAGAGCGTTATTACATTTATTGCTAATGCAATCATATGGCACACTGACTTCTGAGGAAATTTTAGATGCACTCGTCATCAGAAAGGTTGCCGACCCCTGATATAGATCATAATCAAACGTTAAAATATTACACAAAATGTCATCAAACATCATTCATGCTGCAGTTCTGCAGAAACCTCTGAAACAAGTGAAACATTCATGAACTTAGGCTACGTCCACACTGGCCCGGATAGATACGAAAACGGCATTTTCGTCTGAAAGCGCTCCGCGTCCACACTAGTGTTTTCAGTTGTTTTCACAGAGTTGTGCGTCCACATTGAAACGGCCAGAAAACACTTATGTTCCAGTCTTACGCATGCGTGAAACGCAAGAAGATTCGACCGGCCTCATTTCTGTCTGCCGCTTATTTACTTTCCTGAGTTTTTTAAATGGACTCACAATGAGGTGGAGTTGTTGCTGCGAGTAACACAAAAGTACAAAGTTGCAAAAGCGAGTGAGAGTTAAAGAATTAGAAGAAAAGCTCTCTGGAGCAGACTGATATTAATCTTTAATAGGGCTGTCAGACAAAACAACTGCTGTATAATGCCCTCCGCTATCTTTGTTTAATTGGTCACATGACTGCATCACATGACTAACATGCGTCTCCGAAAGTCTCTGTTTTCACCGTCCACACTGCAACACGAAAGCACCGTCTTCAAATGTATTCGTTTTCGAGAGCGTTTTCCAAACGCTGCGTTTTCGGGGAAAACACCGTCTCAGTGTGGACGGGAGGCCAAAACGGAGAGAAAACGATGCGTTTAGAAACTCCAGATGCTTTTCAGATGACCTGGATGACAGACTCTACAAAGACATGTTCACAGACAGAAGTGACAGGTAAAGCATTTAATTACTTTTATTGAAAAACTCACAGAATTGGATTCCAGTGGCCACACTGACCACAACTACTGAACTCTTACAAGACTTCAAATGATGGACATTTCTGAGCTGTGGTGTCTAAATAACTGAACTATGATCTCTGCAGTAATCCAATGTACACTCACTGGTCACTTTATCAGTTAAACCTTAGCATACACTAGTTTTCTGTGGCACAGATTCAACAAGGTGTGGGAAACACGTGAAGTCTACACTCTCCACTGACCTGTAGCATCAACAAGCCCCAGGGAGAAAATCCCAGAAGAACAGCAGTTTCTCAAATATTCATACAAACTGATCTGGTACCACGAACCAGGCCGTGTTTAAAAGGTAATTAAATCACCTTTCTTCCCCATTCTGATTCTGGATTTCAGCAGGGCATATTAATACCTAAATGAGTTGCTGCTATGCAACTGCATGATTAGATATTCTGTGAAAAAGCAGTTGAATACCTAATAAAGTGGCCAGCTACTGTGAATTCTGCTACTGAGAAGTTGGTCTTTGAAAACATCAGTTACCCAGATGCCAAGTTTAGAGGCTGATCAAATAAACAGCTAACTCCAATATTTCTTCACGACTGGTGAAAAAGCTCAATGTGATGACGTCATTCAGCTGAAGAATGAAGAATGCAACAGAAACAGCATTTCATACAGAACTTCATTATTTACTTTAACAGATGGTGTGTATGCTGCACAGAAATTCAGATGTGAGTCACTGAGTCTGTGAATACTCCAAGCATTTAACAGGGTTTTAGGAATAGGGCAAGCCACACAGGTCAATGTTCTTATTAAAGATAATGGAAAACTCCTTAGAAAGCAGCTGGTGAAGGCTGATGCCATCATGAGTATATACCCAGCGTTCACCTGTCCAGCCGTAGCGCTTGGGTCCGCTGTAAGCACAAGAGAAGAAAGGAAGAGGGAAGTAACATTACTCTATACTGACTTATAACAGATTCTTATTATACCAGTTTGTCAACAGAGAAATATATATAAATTTTGTCTGGCTGAGGGGGGAACGCTGGCTGACTCTGGAGTTCGAGTCTCCGGAGGGAAAATCCTGGCGGTTTGAGGCCCCAGGCTTGTGTTGGGTACGGTCCATCACAAGAACATTGGCTCGTGCGCGCTGTTGGGGAGACGCCGGCCCAGACCTGTGTTCGGTCCAAGTACGTCACAGGACAGCTGTTCGGGTACACTGTCGGAGTCCATTTCTGCGTACTACAGTGCGCAGAGTGGCGGTGTTCGTTCCTTGGTCCGTAGAAGGCAAGGAACCTCACGGGGGACGCCTCGTGTAGTAATGGGAAACTGGATCCAGTAGAGCGGCAGGCCTTCACCGGGCGGCCAGAGACAAAACTCAATACGTGACTGTATGGTAAGAACTGAGTAAATGTGTGGTGTGTAAGATGGCAGAGAATGGCTGTGTGAGTTGTGGAGAAAGGAAAAGAAATGTTGAACGAGTTAATAGGTTGATGTGTGCGTGTAAAAAGAGTGAAAAACAGGGTCAAATGTTGAAAATGGGGAACAAAAAACAAGGAAAACAAACAAACAAAAAAAGAGGAGTGTAGAAATGTGTGTGAAAGTTGTTTCCAACTAGCGGGAGAAGCTGGTACTGCAGGCCAACACACACACACACACACACACACACACACACACACACACACACACACACACACACACACACACACACACACAATTAGTAGAATTGTTGATGAAAATAAGCAATAAAATTAGGGTTTTGTGTCTCAGTGCGTCACTTGCAGGTGAAGAGCAGACCCGGATCAATTTTCCACGTGCAGCAGTCGGAAGAACATTATAGGTTAACATCATTAGAAACACTCCAGCCAAGTTTTGGCTGAATTATTTTACAGCTTAACTTCCATGTGTTTGTCACCCTGAGAACACAAGCTCCAAAATCTCTCCCTGAAGACCAGAAATGCAGTTCCAGAACAACGAGATGGACCTCAAGAGCTCACAGCAGTGAAGAAAAGGTCCAGCAGCAGCAGCTGTGCCAGACAGCGGCAGCAAGGAGAAAAATGGCATCATCACGACTGGATGGATGGATGTGCATTTCCAACGAGCTGCACCTTCACTGTGTGTGAATGGACCTTTGAAAGACTGCCTGAGTTGGACATTTACCACTTTTGGAGCAAAATGGCAAAATGAGACAGTGGAAAACAGGACAAAGCTGAAAGACAACGGACTCTCACTGGACTGCTGCAAGGAGATGAGACCACAGTGGAAGGAGCAGGGAGGACATGGAGGAAGCTGTTTTAGTGTGGGAATGAAATTTGGGTTTATGAAACTGGGAAGAAAGAACGACTGCCTTACGTGGAGAATTGAAAAGTGTCTGGAGCACCGCAAAGAGGAGAGGTACACAGAAATTACACAAACAGAAAAAAGCATTAATCCTACTAACACAAACACACATGCAATGAAGCTCATGAAGATCAAACAGTATTTTAAGCGTTTCTGTTACCATCATCTTGTCCGGTTCACTTAGCAGGTTAAGAAGTGATGCACAGACTAGTGAACTAGTATTATATTGGGCAAAAATGATTGAACCATTGCAGGGGTGAACAGAGTGCTGCAGGGGGTCAGATGAGTGGAGACTAATAGATTATTGAGGTTCTTGTTCCTGATGTGTGGGGGAGGTCTTATCATGATGCACATCTGGGTACATGGAAAAAACTCATCATCTAATAGGATATTGCTGTTGTGTGAGGTGTGACTGATGGATGAAAGTTTTGGGGATTTATTGATGCATTTTCTTTTGGTACCACTTTGAACCTGCCAGTTTTGATCTATCATTCTAAGAGAGTACGCTTAGACAACTTCTAAAACTAGGCCTTCATATTGTTTTTGATTTTAACAGTGCACTGAGATTTTTTGTTTGGCAATTTTCTCTTTTTCAAGTAGGCCTGCAAGATCGGGATCGAAAGCACTACACGACATGTTGATCAATCGCAAGTGAGCTTCTCCAAAATGAAAATGGGCTCAGGAGGAAGCCACTTATTTGGGACAATCAGAAAACAAGTCCCTGCCAAAAAGGACTCAGCGAGGTGATCCAGTCTAAATCTTCTTTCTTTTTTGAAATGGCGTCATTGCTGGCAGTAGAAACTTATTGCGTCACGAGAGGTTCTACTGTCAGCAAATAACAAATGGGGACTGACTGGACTGACAAAAGCTTGACTGAGTTGACACCAGTATGCAAGATTGCACCTCCACCTTGACCTGACCAAAGGGTGGATGTTTGTATGTTTCTTTTTACAGGAGCAGAAAGGTGACAGCAGCAGGTTGCATGGGCTTTTGGGCCGTGCTGACTTAACCTCTTAAATGCCACTTTCTGTGTCTGTGAATTTACCAGCAGTGTCTTATTCATGACCTTGTATTGTTTACAGTGCAGAGGTCACTGTGAGAAAGTGTGCATACAGATGCGCTGCGCTAACATCCACATCACTTTTTCCACAGCAGAGGGTTGATCGTGTGATTTACAGCAGGACACACTGCTGGCTAATGTCTTTTTTTCTTATGACAGGGTTACAGGCCTGGAGTGAAGCTACTCCAGGGGAGAGGCCCTGGAAGTTTTAAGAGACAATGCACAACTTCATTGTGCATGTGAGAGCTTAGATTGTGGGGATGATTAAAGATGAACAAAGGGTGGTGGGAGAACAGTGAAGTGAGGATACACAGTGTGAAACTCCTTTAAGTGAACAATAATGTTGATGTGATGAACAGAATGTCAGGAGAGAAATTCTGGTTTTAATGTGATTCTTGATTTAAGAATCAAAGGGTGGGATTGTATAGGAATTTCTTTTACTTCTGTATTAATCACATTATTTTGTTGTATGATGCCTTGGTGCCACTGGATTCACATGTCTCACACTCATACAGTAAGACAAATGGTGGGGGTGTAGTAAGGAAGTTGGGGGAAGCAGACAACTCCACAGGAAGAGTCTTTTGTCTCTTCGAGGACTCTGGGAGGCAGCAAGGGAGTGTGAACCTTATGGTGTGAAGCAGCTGTGCACTGCCTTTTGTTCCTGGAGAAGGTTTTTAACTGAGAGCCATGCTGGGCTCAGGGAGACTCTGCTGACCCTGCGGTCATGCAGGCTCTCCACCAAGCCTGGTTGTCTGTTCTTTGTGTGTTTGATTAAAGAATGTTAGCTGCAGCTCACCGCTCGTCTGCAGGCTTTATTTAATGGAAAACTTCCACAACAAAGGTGCTGCGCAGTATCTTAGCTGTTCCCAGGACTGCGCTCTTCTGGAAGGAGATCTTAAATGTTGTTCCTGGGATCTGCTGGAGCCACTGGCCCAGTATGGGGATCATGGCACCAACTGTTCCGATTACCACTGGGACCACCGTTACCTTCAGCCTCCACATCTTCTCCAGCTCTTCTCTGAGCCCTTGGTACTTCTCCAGCTTCTGTTCCTTCTTCCTGATGTTGCTGTCATTCGGTATCGCTACATCGATCACTACGGCCGTCTTCTTCTGCTTGTCTACAGATACTATGTCACCACCATGTTGTCCGTCTGGATCAACTTGAAAAACCATTTTAATGTCTTAATACAATGTGAGCAAAAATGGAAAATAGCTGAATCCATGTTCTCGGTTTTGATGTATGCAGAGACAGAACAATAGAATATCCCACGTGTGGGACTAATAAAGGTTATCTTATTCTACTGTATATAGTATTTTATTTTATTCTATTCTGTACAGTTGTGTACTGTATTTATTCTTATTGTATTCTAATTTTTGCCTCATAACTTTTGCACTGTCCACTTCCTGCTGTGACAAAACAAATTTCCCACGTGTGGGACTAATAAAGGTTATCTTATCTTATCTTATATCAAGTCGGGATGTATTTTGTTCTGATGTTGAAAAGAAGATTGCATCTCTAACAGTTACACTAATAATGCTTATCTTCTGACTTTTAAGGTCTCAACAATGTATTACAATGATCACTTAAATGCATTTAGTATTGAGGATGGATTGGAAACAAACTGGATGATTTACTGTTTGAATACATTTTTGTAAATTAATCTCTTACATTTTTAATGGGTGTTTGTCATTGATGGCTGTGGTGGGTACAGTGGTTGTAAATACGTTTAATTGCAGTGGTAGAGATGTCAGAGATGAATGCGAGTTCATTGTTATCTGGCAGTGATGACACTGGTGTTAGAAAATCAGTGCTGTTCAGTGTTAAATTAAACACCAGGTTTAGTGTAAAGTACTACCAACACTAATCAGTGCTAATCTTTTAACACTTAAAACTAGGGCTGTGCGATATGACCGAACTCTCATATCCCGATATAAGACATCTATCGTCCCGACAACGATATTTATCACAAAAATTTACATTTTCTGTCAATTCTGTGAATCTCGGGCAGCTGAACTTGCGTGAAGTGTTTCCAGCTGGGCGTCGTGTAGCTGCAGTCGAGTGCTACGTAAGTTGAAACCGTAAACACTCTGCATACTATTTCACGTGATTCAGTTTATTTTGAAAATCTCAACAGGCTCTTCAGCTTTATTGTGAAAGGTCCATGTGGAAAATAAACAAGCGGACAGCGTCGTTGTTGCTAACGACAACGCGTAGTCCTTCGTCCGTCTGTAGTGTGGTTTTTTAAATATAAGAGAAAGGGACAACTTTAAGAAACTCTACAGTGACCATCAAAATGATGATAAAAAGTTTATTTTGCGACACCAAGAAACAAACGACAGACGTTTTTATATCGTCATCCGATATATATCGTTATATCGAACAGCCCTACACACAGTGTAGAATATTGTTGACACTGCTCCGTGTTAGTGTCATAAACACTAGGTCAGTGTTAAAAATATAACACGTTGAAAAGTGCTCATTTAAACTCAAGTGTGGACACATACAGACACGTTTCTAGTGTTAACTTTAACACTCAGTGTCAATTTCACAGTGGGGATTTTGCTGTGTAGAAGAAGAGAGGTCGGCACTATTGGCTGATGTGCAAGAGAGCTACAACTAACAGGTGGTGACGGAGAAAATGGACAGGACTTTTGCTTATAGGTGGCGTGATTGTGCAAGAGGCAGGGGCGGGGTTATTTAAGGTCAAAGGTAATTCTGTTCAGCTGCTGCTGCTGAGAAGGGCCAAACGGTTTCTACTGTGCTTAATGTAGTCACCTGTTGTGTTTGTGTGAATGGAAATGTCAGGAAAACCAGACATTGCAAAGGAAATAAATGACACATGAATGTGGTGAACTGTGAGTGCACGTACTAACAATTAGCAACCAGAGCGTCAAAATACAGGATTTAATCACCACAATAATGAAATATTTGCATGTCTGCGTTAATCAATCAAGCGATTTATTACTTAAAGCTGACCAGATTGGTTATGTTGGTAACACATAAGTCACTTATTGGCATCTTAGGAATCATTTAGAATTATAAAAAACAAAACAGCTGAGTGGAAAATGTTGACAGAACTGTGTAAACTGAACAGAGACATTGTTGGGTTCCAGTTACTCATATTACCATGAAGTGCTACAAAGCTCGAGTCTCACCTGGTAGGAGAAGAAAGCCAGATTTGTTTGTTTGGCGCCTGTTTGTTGATCACATAGGTGCCGTGGTCTCCACCCAGCTTCACTGTCAGAACACCACTCTGTCAAACAAGAAACAGAAGAAAACGATTCTGCTTTCATCCGTTAACAAAGCAATTTTGACCAAACATCTACATGGAATATAACTAATCTTAATTTTATTTAACATGTATGTAAAGTTTATCGCAATAAACGTAAATTGTTTCACTCCCTTTCTGTTTGATTTTGGTGACTATGACTGAAAAGCTTAAAATGACTGTAGCAATTTACCCGATGTGCTATCAACGCCTGGGTTTAGACAGAGATACAACGATGTATCGTCTGCATTACAGTAATAAGAAATTCTGTGTTTTCTGAGAAATGAAGCCTGATGGGAGCAAGTAAAGGGAGAATAAAACAGGAACTCCACAAGCGAGTGTAGCAGGGTAACACGTGTTACCCAGCATCTCAGAGTATGTTCTGCTCTCAAGAGGCAAACCATCTTACAGCAGGGCCTCGAATGCCGACGCACGTCTTCAAATGGTTTAATAGGATTGTGTGATCAACTGTGTCAAACGCTGCACTCGGGTCTAGAAGAATTAAAGCAGCCGAAAGCATTGAGCACCTTCAGTAGAGCAGACTGTGTTGCTCTGAAGCCAGACTGAATGTATCCAGAACAGTATCTGAAAATGACAGAACTGACGGGTCCAAACCAGCAGCTTGTTTAGAAGAGGAACAGTTCCATTTCAGACGCTGCTGCTAACAAAGGATGTTAGAAACGTGATGACGACTGTCTTCTCTGAGAAATGGTGTAGGTAACACTTTCACAGGGCAAGTGTCATGTGCATTACTATATCAGTAAGATGGGATAATGAGACTGGTTTGAAGTAGGTGAGAAAGGAGGAACACGTAGGTGGTTCAGAAGGCTCTGGGGACGGGAGCAGAAGACGTTCTCTGATAGGATTCATTTTTCCAGTGAAGAACCTTTAAAATCCTCACAGGTGTGTGCGGCGGTCTCAGACGTGGTGGGATGCAGGACAGAGCTGATTGTGTTGGACAGGACTTTAGGATTCCCAGACTTCTTTGTAATAAAATTCATTTACTCGTTCTGCCTGATAGTTATTCAGACAATCTCTAAACACAACGCTGAGCTTTCTTCCATTTTCATTCTGCTTGACAGCACGAGGGACTTTATTTACCCAAGGCTGAGTTTCTAATTGATGCAGTCTGTGCATTGTTGGTACAAGCTGAACTAAAGCATGCAAGCAGCTCATCACGGTTACAGCGACAAGGAGAGGTTTCATTCAAAGGTGGTTAAAGGAGATTTCAGACGTCATAGGCTGCAGAAAAGAGGCGGTGTGGGTTTGTTTAGGAGATGAGTGAGGGATGGGGATATCAAACATTATGATTAGATGGACACATCAATCACCTCAACACTGATCACTGAAAGCCCAGATGACAAGATGGGGGTTCTTAACCTTTTCTACCTCGGGGCCCAACCTTTCCACTACAAAGTGGCCCCGGGGCCTCATTCAGATATTAACACTATACTGAATAAACTGGTGTTGCTTTTGGTTTGATTTATATTTAATAACTAAATCAAATCTACTTCATTTTAACAGCTAAAACCTTGTCAAATAAATATGGTACAATACAATAGTGTTTGTGGCAGCCTCAGTGTAATTGTATGTTCATCATTTAGTTTCTGTAAATAAGCATTTAGATCATTCTGCCATCATTTATTACAGCTACCATTAAAGTTCACTTCACAGTTAGCAACCTTTACAACATCCATAGACTTACAGAGAGGAGAACATCATAGTCGGCCCCAGTAAAAGCTTCATCTGTGAGGTCTTCAAAGTAATCAGCCAGAGCGTCCAATGTCTCATCGGCCAGCTTCTCATATGCTGCCGCAGACAGTTCACTTTTGGAGAATGACACAAAGTTATAAATGAGTTCAAGTAGTCAAAGCTTAAGCAATGCTTAAGGAGAAAAACAAAAACCAAAATATTGGTTACCTTACATTAGGGCTGCCACGATTTGTCGACTAGTCACGATTACGTCGACTATCAAAATCGTCGACGACTGATTTAATAGTCGACGCGTCGTTTGAAGCTTTGTAAGATCACAAAAGACGCAGGAATAAGTAGCAGGATTTAAGAGTGTAATAACGGACTGAAACAGAAGATGGCAGCACTGCATGTACAAGGATGCCAGCTGCCGTTAAACCCCGAAGAAGAAGAAGCAGCGTCCCAGAATTCATAGCGCGGCCCAGCGCAGTTTCTAACAATGGCGGCAGCTAGTTAGTTTTAATATTACTCTTATTATTCTTTCTGGGTCACAAAATAAACGTTTAACATATTTTCAGGCGAGAATGTAGCTGTGTAAACCTCAAATATCTGCTCAGTTTATCAGGACACCACATATTTTCAAAAGCGCTCCGACGTTTTCGGAGACATCTGTTACCCACTAGCTCGATAGCGAGCCGGGGGCTAGGTCACTAGCGCCGTGAGAACACCGGACTCCCCGCAAATCGTTTTCAAACCCACCGCCGTCTTTCACTACTCAGGTTAAATATATATGAGTCACTTAGATAACTTAAAATGTTATTGTTTGGCTTTCTTTAGTATTTTATTTGTTCCTGAGTAAATCAGTTTGGCTGAGATTAAAGTTATAGTTTTTACACAGCTGAATAAACGTCAAGCAGACAGCTGATTATCAGAAGTGTGAGATGCTCAGAATATACTCCAGTGTCCTGTTATATTTTAGATAGCAAGGAGTTCATTAAACTTCACCGAAACAATCTGCAAATTTCATTAAAATTTAATAAACTATCATCTTGTCTTTATTTTTAGTTAGCACAGACCTTAAACACTTAAAGCTGTAAGCTAATGATAGTTATATGAGCAGATGCTGCTGGTGCAATAAGCTGTAGTTTTACGTCCAATGGATGATGATCTGATTAGTCGACTATCAAAATAATCGTTTGTGGTAGCCCTACCTTACATGCACGAGGGTGACTTTTTTCTGGCTCTGTGAATTCAGGTAGATGGTTTTGCTCCACCTGCAGCCATTAATTCTGCTCCCGAACCACTGAAATAGAAAAACACCAACAAACTTGTTTAATTACTCTTCTCCTTCATGCTCAGCTGGTTTCTGACATGTATGCACCTTATAGAGTATTTATGGCCAACTTTGAAAGTTACAGTTTGTTTTCCCATTTGAAGACAGATGATGAAATCACTCGATGTGAAACATTTGTGACACGCACTTTATCCTTAATAAAGTGTTGAATTTGGAGGTGCAAGGCACTCCCTGATTTTGGACTGAGACATAAGCTAATTCTAACCGTAAACTTTGTTTACTTCTTCAAAGGTTCTGTGGGCCCTTCTATGAACTCTGAGCATCAGGTCTTTCCATAGATTTTCCAGTTGGATTCGGGTCAGGTGATTGGCTGAGGCATTCTCGCCGCCTGTGGCAGAGTTCAACTTTGGTGTCATCTTTCCAGAATATATTCTCCCAGTATTTCACAGGCTTGTTGCAAACAGATGCAACACACTCATGCAATAAAGAGGATGTTTATTGTGTTACAACATTACTCATTTAAGCTGAATTTTCCATTAATATGGTTTATAGCAGGGATGTCCAAACTCCGGCCCGCGGTCCATTTTTAATTGGCCCGCAAGTAATTTCATAAATAGAATAGAATAAGGCCGCACTTCAACTTTTGCCTGAGTGTATTGCACTTCTTAGTTTTAACACCAGGGGGAGCTGCTGTTGATCAAGTCAGTTGCTCCACCAAAAACGACAATCACAGAAGAAATGTACCCCAAGTTACTAAACAGGTCAGAACCAAAGAAGCGAAAAGTAGAAGAGTGAGTGCAGAAAATTTCAGACACGGTGGGAGAGTGAATGTTTCTTCAAAGAACTCAAGGGGACGCGTGTCTGTTTGATCTGCACTGAGACTGTGGCAGTTATGAAAGAGGATAATGTACGACGTCATCATGAAACCAAACATCAGGCCTGTGCAGCCGACACTGGTGCTGAGCCAGAGCAGACATTAAAGCTCTGCTGCAGGGTCAGCAACAGTATTTATTTCGTGCTCAACAGGTCCAGGAAAAGGCTCCGATAGCCGCTACACCATCAAACAGTCAATATCTGTAATAATATTCAACTATAGAAGTAATAATATTTGAACAACTCCTCAGTCAGGACGGAGAGTTTAAACAGGCCTAAATTTGATACAGTTCATATTGATTTGTCACATAGTGTGTGTGTGTGTGTGCCGTCTCTGTAAAAACCAGACCGAACATTTGTAGATAAACTGGAGATGGTCGAGAAGCTCGGTGACAACTACAACCCGTCATTAAGTATGTTCAGTTTAAACTAATCACCAGCGAGTAAAAGCTGAACTTACGCTGTGCGACGGCCGGCAGGGGGGATGCAGCGTGCGGTTAGTGAACGGACGAAGCCCCGGGAGGTGAGATAATCTCCAGAACTACAGTGGACATAAAGGTCACTGTGAGTGTGGCTCGTATCTACCATTAGCATCATGTTCAGCCATGGACGCAGCTCGTACCTGGTTCCACAGATGCTTCTTCCTCTGCTGCGTCAGCAGGTTGAGCTGACACACGTGTGAGTAAATCCGCGGTGTCTTACAGAGCAGACGCATGGTGACGGTCCCGATAAACAGTCCCGGTGTGTTGACAGCCAACGTTGTTCCTTCCTCGTCTGCGGCTTTCTTTCTTTTTCGTCATTTGTTGGCGGTTGGCAAACAGCAAAATGGTGTATTACCGCCCCCTGCCGGTGTGGAGAATGAGTTCGTCTTAAACTAAATATGGCCTGATAATACTCGAGTCCATCTCCACTTCCATATCACCGAGCTTCTGGATCAGCTGCCTTCTTTCAGCATCATATTTCTGACAGTAAAACGTGTTTTCCTCCCATTACTTTTGACATCTTTCTTCCATTTTCTGCTGTGTTCTGCTCTTAATCTCTGTCCTGCTAACACTGATAACCAATCCACTGATACCCATGGTACCCATAAGGTGGTGACTCTGAGCTCCATGTCGTTGACTCTGTACAGTGTTTGCTGAATCTCTATCAGAATGTCTGACCTGCTGTCTGAGTCACTGTCTTGTAAACTAGCCAATGATGAGTGTGAACATATCACTGATCTTACTGGTCTTGCGTCTTCAGTCCACTGGACAGCTGACAGAACTGAAACGATTTCTGTGCACTAATAAACTGTCACCGATCCCTTTCCTTACTTTGACATGAAACTCAGGAACAATAAATATATCCCGCTTTGCTCGCCTGTCTTCTTTGATGCATCTGTGTAGATTTTGACATAACTGTAACACCGCTCTATATATGCCTGCACTGTATGTGCGTTTAAAATAAAAGCCCTGTTCCTACAGCATCAGAGAGCACTCAGGACCTTCTTACTGTGAGGCAACAGTGCTGACCACACCACCGCGTTGCCATACTTGTATCATATTCATATGGCATCCCAGGTCGTATCCTCAGAGACTGCGCATACCAGCTAGCTCCTGTGTTCACTGAGATATTCAACATCTCTTTATCTCAGTCGGTGATCCCCACATGCTTCAAAGAGTCCATCATTGTTCCTGTCCCGAAGAAACCCCACCCTGCTTCTCTCAATGACTATCGCCCTGTAGCCCTCACCTCAGTAGTGATGAAGTGCTTTGAACGCCTGGTCAGAGACTTCATCATTTCTTCACTACCAGACACACTGGACCCACTACAGTTCGCTTACCGTCCAAATCGTTCCACAGACGATGCCATCTCTCATCTCCTCCACACATCACTCACTCACTTGGACACTAGAAGGGGGAATTATGTTAAAATGCTCTTCATAGACTACAGCTCTGCATTTAACACCATAATTCCCTCCACACTCACCATCAAGCTGGAGCATCTGGGACTCAGCTCATCTATGTGTCAGTGGATCTCCAACTTCCTAACTGGCAGACCACAGGCAGTAAGGATGGGCGGACATGTCTCAGCCTCCACCACTCTCAGCACTGGAGCCCCCCAGGGGTGTGTTCTGAGCCCCCTGCTGTACTCTTTGTACACATATGACTGTGTGGCCACTACCAGCTCCACCACCATCATCAAGTTTGCTGACGACACCGTCGTGGTGGGCCTGATCTCTGATAACAACGAGACGGCCTACCTGAAGGAGATTAGGAATCTGGAGAACTGGTGCCAGAGGAACAACCTCCTTCTAAACGTCAGTAAGACAAAGGAGCTGATAGTGGACTTCAGCACTAAGCAGGAGAGGAACTACCAGACCCCCGTCATCAACGAGTGCCCAGTGGAGAGAGTGGACAGCTTCAAATACCTCGGAGTTCACATCACGCAGGACCTGTCATGGTCCTGTCACATCAACACCGTGGTGAAAAAGGCCCGACAGCGTCTCTACCACCTCAGACGCTTGAGAGACTTCCAACTGCCCTCCAAGGTGCTCAGGAACTTTTACTCCTGCACCATAGAGAGCATCCTGACGGGAAACATCTTAACCTGGTTCGGGAACAGCACCATGCAGGACAGACGAGCTCTACAGAGGGTTGTGCGGTCAGCTGAGCGCACCATCCGCTCCGAGCTCCCTGACCTGCACTCAATCTACAGCAGGCGGTGCTGGACCAAGGCCAGGAAGATGGTGAAGGACCTCAGCCATCCCAACAACAGACTGTTCTCTCTGCTGAGGTCAGGAAAGCGATTCCGCTCCCTGAAGACCAACACAGAGAGACTGAGGAGGAGCTTCTTCCCGCAGGCGATACGGTCTCTCAATCACACACCACACAGTCCTGACCCACACATACAGTTCTTACACACACACTGGACTTTCTGGACATTGTTTCACTTCATTACTTAAATCACGCTGCTGTTATTGTGTATATATTTATTTATATTTCTTCATACATTCTTATATAGTTCTATATTGTGTATTTTGTTGTACAGTTATTTTATTTTCAACTTTAATTTATATATTTTATCTTATTCTTTCCCAGTTAAATTTACCCTTCATTCTAATTTGTGTTGTACAGTTATTTCATTTTTAACCTTAATATATATTTTATTCCTTCCTAGTTAAATTTACCCTTTTTAATTTTTCATATTTATTTCCTATCTTATTCATAGCCTTTTCCTTTTTTTGTTTTCTTTAGGTCACGAGCAGTTGTCCAAGCATTTCACTACATATCGTACTGTGTATGACTGTGTACGTGACAAATAAAATTTGAATTTGAATTTAAAAACTATGGCTGTCATAACCTTTAGTTACTTTCCCATCATAAATCAGGGTTCGACATAAGGTGCATCACATCCCTCCTCCCTGCATCAGTCCTGCAGGGTCCTGCAGTCCTGTGGGCCCCGGCTGTTGGGACCCTGCAGGATCTCGTCACACTTTAGTGTCTGATGTACATGATTTAAGAATCCTCTTTTGCACACTCTCAGTCTTACTTACTCATTGTTGCATTTAACTTTTATCACAGCTCAGTCAGATTGGATGTGGAGCGTCTGTGAACAGCAGTTTTCGAGTCTTGCCACAGATGTTCGGTGTGATTTAGACCCAGTACGTGGATATTCTTTGATATAAACCATTACATTGTCTGCTGGAAGGTCAATCTCCACCTCCTTTGCAGCCTCCAACAGGTTTTCTGCCACATGTTTAGCTCCATCCAACTTGATTATCTAATTAGGTGACTTCTAAAGGCCACTGATATCACTGGGTTTTGTTTAGGGGTATCAGAGCACAGGGGGCTGAATACACAACACAATTTTCAGATTTTCATCTGCTTAAATTACTTAAGGGATCCAGAAAATGGAGCTCTCAGAAATGAGGAAAAGAAACAGACCAATGAGGAGGCTCGTGGATGCAGTGATGAAGGGCATGCAGTGGGTGAGGAAGAGGGTGACGACCTTCTGTGGGCGACCCTACAGAGAGCAGCTGAAAGAAGAAGAAACAACAGGCCAACTGACTGACCTCCACCACCAGCACCATGAGCGATGTGTGATGGGGTTTGTCATGGTCCTGAGTCTTTGGGGCTGGGGAGGTGTTGCTGTTCTGGTTCTCTGTACGGGTTTGGTCCTGACTTCATCTGAGTCCACTGATTCCCAGCCTGGGTCTCTCTGCTGTTTCCCTGTTTTATTTTGATAGTCTCCTCTCTAATTCTAATCTGTGATTTTGCTTCCTTTGATCTGGATTAGTGTCAGCTGTGGGCTGTTCCCTTTGTTGTCCGTTGTGAGCTCCCTCGTGGTGCGTGACCTTCTGTCAGCCTGTAACTCAGCTTCGTTCCAGTTTTGTTGCTTTGCCATTTCCAGCACATAAAGCTGTGGTTAAGCTTGTGTGTTATGATTTCTTCTGTGGGATCCACACATGTCTGCAGCAGCAATGCTAATGTTGCTGTCACGTGTGCGATTATGGTCAAAGACAGTCAGCTACTGTTGCATTACCACATGTGCTTTTACTTTTGTGCAGTATTGTAGTGTTTGTGTCAGGATGTGGACACGTTTTTATAAAACCAGCCAAATGTAATCAGTAGTTCTCGAAGGCTGAAGTGCAGACTGAATGTTTAACAGCTGAAACGTGTCCTTGTTAGACAAGGAAATGAAATAATTATGAAGCATAAAGTGTGATAAACAGCATGTCTCACACATCAGTGACCCGTATGATGGTATTTGTATTCACAGCTCACAGACTGGACGTAGGAGGGGAGGCATTTTAATTTGACTCCAGTGGGCTGTAAAGCTTACATCATTCTGCTGAAATAAAAGAAGTCATGAACTGATTGTTCATGTAAACATACGGATTCATCCTTTAATGTCAGAATAGAAACTGCTGAGCAGAAAGTCTCTTTGATTTGAATCGTCTTTAAGGTCAGTGATGAATCACTCGCCCCTTTCCGATTGGCCACGTGAGTTTTCCCAGCAGACCCAGCTGTTCTTTCACGATGCTTCCCTGGTGCACGTTCCTGCCTCCTGCAGGTTTACCTTCGACCTGTGAACAGAAGAGTCAGAACAGGTGCCATCATGGCGTCGTTGCACCAAAACAAAGACAGAATAGATTCATTAGATCTCTGTGGTTGGTAGAATTAAATAATGATTATTGACATTCACATTTTAAGTATAACACAATCATTGAAATGAATTATTCATTATTACAATTCATTATAGGGAATTCTTCTGATTTGGACAACACTGTGACAGCCCTGCAATATCAGGAGCAGCTCAATAACACAAATCAGTCTGCTTGCTTCAGTGAAGTGCAGCGCTTCTGTTTGACTGGCTGTAGATAAAGAATCATTAGGTGAGAGTTTGTACAAACACAAATACAAATTAGTCTAAGAAGGTGGTTCCCAAACTGTTTCTGCAAGGCCCCCCTTTGTCCTACGAGAACCCCCCCATCGAGACACACACACACACACACACACACACACACACACACACACACACACACACACACACACACACACACACACACACACACACAGATTTTGTTTTTAAATCCCATTGCAGTTTATAATGACGTAACTCCAACACTGGATTACAGGCTCTTACCTGTTGTGGGTCATGTGACTCTTGACCAGATGCCCAGCAGCCAGAGCAGCCATCAGTGAGAGCTCTCCAGCGAGTACCGTGGCACACACGATCCTGGCCAGCTGTCGGGCGTTCTCACCTGGACAGTCCTGACTGGCTCCTTGCACACCCAGCATCTACACACACATGAACACACAAGTTATATGGCAACCAAATCCTTCCACGGATGCAGCTTTGAATGAAACAGTGCTGCTAATCCATTTATCCATGTAAGGATCTAAAAACCACACGACTGTGACATGTTTGTGTCACTGTGCACCAGCACGCCATATACCTCTGCTCACACTTGCACTTGGTCCTAAAATCAAATCGAGTTTTTAGTTGTGACTCACTGCAGACGCACAGGTACAACAACAGACTGTGCAAACTAAAAACAGTCGTCATGGAGACACGGTCCAAGCTGAAATCCAAAATGTTTTGTTTTTACGGACACTGCTGGACATTTAACATCTGCATAAAGTAAATGTGTGGCGTGTTCACTGTGTGTTTAATAAAAGGTGCTCGGGGACACGTGTCACTGATTTGTAATCGTCCAGACAGACACGAACTGGGAGGGAAGCAGAAATAAAAACTGTCTTTATTGAATCAAAGTCTTTTTGAAAAGAGCTTTGAAAGGATTGTTGAGGAAGCTACGCCTGCTTCAGTGGAACGTCATTGTTTTCACTTTTCCTGCTGCAGATGACCGACTGTAAACGGGTTTGCTTTGTTTCTCTCCCGTCATCTTAGCTAGCAGCCTGCTAAACTCTTTTCACGTGACTCACTGATCTACTGTCACAGCAGCGAGTTACACGACTGACAGTTTTTACGGCCTCTTACTTTGTGCTCACCCTGCAGGCTTCCCTCCTGCTCAGCTCTTCATGCACTCAGACCGTGCACCACGCATCCATCAGTCATTGTCATTACTGACACCTCTAACTGAACAATATTACATGATCCTAAACATCTAACAGTTGTGTAACCACTTCAAAATGAAAAGGACTGCCCAGTGTTAACTGTTGATCTTCGGTTGCTTGACATGCTTGATGTGCTCGTACCTGCAGACAGGCCTGTTGTGGAGGCAGGTTGGTCCCTCCTCCTACAGTGCCCAGCTCTATAGATGGCATAGTACAGCAGATGTGCAGGTCGTCTCCTGCTGGGCCTGACGGCTCCATGAGGGTGATGCAGTTACTGCTGCCCACTGACTGAGCTGGGTCCTGTGTGCACACACACACACACACACACACACACATTAACACAGGACACACACACACACACACACACACACACACACACACACACACACACACACACACACACACACACACATTAACACAGGACACATGGGAATAGCTGTGATGCACAGCATTTCCTCACAGGTCATTTACCTGTCCACATGCTATGTAGATGGCTGTGACCAGGTTGGCTGAATGTGCATTAAAACCTCCGATGCTTCCTGCCATGGCTGAACCCACCAGGTTCTTGTTGATGTTAACTTCCACCAGAGCCTCTGTGCTTGTTTTCAAAACCTGAAGGGAGCGAGACCGAGACAGCAGCATGAAACGCTGTCGTCCTTTTACAAACCATCAAAGCGATTCATGAAAAGTGCAGCCACGGTTTGCTTCCAATGAGCTACATCAGAGACCTGACAGGTGGAGCTGTTCTCAAACAGCGAGTCGTTGTTAAATGACAACAGGAAATACTTTAAATACTTTTTAAAATTCAAATCTTTTCAAATGAAAATAGAATTTTAGATGTGAGTGTAGTGTTTCGATTAAAGACGAGTCTCTGCCAGAAAGATGTTCTTCATGTAGGTTAAATCATAAACACCTTCATTTACAAACTGCATGCTGTCTTTGTCTAAAGTTTACATTCGTTTAATGATCGGAAACATTGGGGTGTGACAAACATAAATACACGAGGGCCAAACACTTCTCACCCCACTGTGCACACAGTAGTGATTCTTTGTGACACAGTACTGCGTGCACTCTCACAGTATTGTGTTATAAAGAATGTGATTCTGAAGTTCAGTGTTTTGTGCCGCAGAAAATAAAAAAGCACTGAATGATTGATCAGATCAACATGTTTGACTCAAACTGTGGAGGAAGATCCTGTCAGACTAAGAACAGCAGAGAGTTTAAATATCAGCGTCATTTTTCAAGTCCTCGAAACTCTTCTGGACATTCAAATAGTTTTTTTCCTGTGAACAAACTGTGGTTCAGCTCAGCAGGTCCCCCAGGAGGACACTGGAGTCTCCAGATGGGACACACCCAGTGACTCATAGGTAGCACAGGTAAAGAACTCTAACTGCACCTGGTGGGTAAAACCACACAGTTGTGCTCTGTGACGTCATCCTGTTAGAGAGACGATAAAGGTCCATCAGACTTCTGAGTGTTATGATCAATAATTTTGAACTTAGATCCTGTTTCTTCAGTTTTGTGTGACAAATTGAATCCTGTTTTCTGTCAGACTGTTTTTAACCCTTAAGGTTGTGCTTAGATTTAATACTTCTCTAAAAAGCAGAGTCAGTACGTGCATCTTCTAAAGTGAAAGTTTGCTTCACTGCAGGTTTCTGCTGAAACTCTATTGGCAGACAGTTAGTCCCAGTAAAGGTTACACAGTGCTTCCTACCTCTCTGACCACCTTGGCAGGGATGGTGGCTTCGCAGACAGCAGACTTTCCCCGGCCCTCGATCCAGTTGATGGCAGCTGGCTTCTTGTCTGTGCAGTAGTTCCCACTAACAGCCACCACCTGCAGCTCTGGGAAGTGCTGCTGCAGTAACCTCAGAGCCTCCTCTGTGCCCTGCGGGTAGATCAGATTCATCACGTATGGTTGCTACGTCATAAATGCATCTGACACAGCGACGCAGGTTCATGTTGAGAAACGCTGATCCATCTAAAACAGTGTTTCCAGAAGTGCTGAATAAGAACCTTTGTTAATCCAGTATGAGTGAGCACTGGGTGATGGTGTAAGTAAACGGTAAATGGCCTGTATTTGTATAACGCTTCACTTAGTCCCTAAGGACCCCAAAGCACTTTACACCACATCCACCCATTCACACACACATGCACACACTGGTGATGGAGCTACATTGTAGCCACAGCCACCCTGGGGCGCACTGACAGAGGCGAGGCTGCCGGACACTGGCGCCACCGGGCCCTCTGACCACCACCAGTAGGCGACGGGTGATGTCGCAGAAATCCCTTTAACAAAACAACACGTGTGTTTCTCCACATTAAACGAAGCTGCAGACACGACCACAGTTACCTTAGAGATCATGTTCATCCCCATCGCATCTCCAGTCTTTGAATGGAAGCGGATATAAAGATTTCTCCCTGCCAGACCCACCAGCAGCTTCTGAAGCCTCGCAAACCTGCAGACAGCAGTCCTCCGTCACACAGGAACAACACACACTGCAGACACACAAACAGAGACTGCAGACACACAGACAGACACACAAACAGAGACTGCAGACACACAAACAGACACACAAACAGAGACTGCAGACACACAGACAGACACACAAACAGAGACTGCAGACACACAGACAGAGACTGCAGACACACAGACAGACACACAGACAGACACACAAACAGACACTGCAGACACACAGACAGAGACTGCAGACACACAAACAGACACACAAACAGAGACTGCAGACACACAAACAGACACACAAACAGAGACTGCAGACACACAGACAGAGACTGCAGACACACAAACAGACACACAAACAGAGACTGCAGACACACAAACAGACACACAAACAGAGACTGCAGACACACAGACAGACACACAGACAGACACACAAACAGACACTGCAGACACACAAACAGAGACTGCAGACACACAGACAGAGACTGCAGACACACAAACAGACACACAAACAGAGACTGCAGACACACAAACAGACACACAAACAGAGACTGCAGACACACAGACAGACAGACAAACAGACACACAAACAGACACTGCAGACACACAGACAGACACACAAACAGAGACTGCAGACACACAAACAGACACACAAACAGAGACTGCAGACACACAGACAGACAGACAAACAGACACACAAACAGACACTGCAGACACACAAACAGACACACAAACAGAGACTGCAGACACACACACAGACAGACAAACAGACACACAAACAGAGACTGCAGACACACAGACAGACAGACAAACAGACACACAAACAGACACTGCAGACACACAAACAGACACACAAACAGAGACTGCAGACACACAAACAGACAGACAAACAGACACACAAACAGACACTGCAGACACACAAACAGACACACAAACAGAGACTGCAGACACACAAACAGACACACAAACAGAGACTGCAGACACACAGACAGACACACAAACAGAGACTGCAGACACACAAACAGACACACAAACAGAGACTGCAGACACACAGACAGACTGACAAACAGACACACAAACAGAGACTGCAGACACACAAACAGACACACAAACAGAGACTGCAGACACACAAACAGACACACAAACAGACACTGCAGACACACAAACAGACACACAAACAGACACACAAACAGAGACTGCAGACACACAAACAGAGACTGCAGACACACAAACAGACACACAAACAGACACTGCAGACACACAAACAGACACACAAACAGAGACTGCAGACACACAAACAGACACACAAACAGACACTGCAGACACACAGACAGACACACAAACAGACACACAAACAGACACACAAACAGACAGACAAACAGACACACAAACAGACACTGCAGACACACAAACAGACACACAAACAGAGACTGCAGACACACAGACAGACAGACAAACAGACACACAAACAGACACTGCAGACACACAAACAGACAGACAAACAGACACACAAACAGAGACTGCAGACACACAAACAGACACACAAACAGAGACTGCAGACACACAGACAGACACACAAACAGAGACTGCAGACACACAAACAGACACACAAACAGAGACTGCAGACACACAGACAGACAGACAAACAGACACACAAACAGAGACTGCAGACACACAAACAGACACACAAACAGAGACTGCAGACACACAAACAGACACACAAACAGACACTGCAGACACACAAACAGACACACAAACAGACACACAAACAGAGACTGCAGACACACAAACAGAGACTGCAGACACACAAACAGACACACAAACAGACACTGCAGACACACAAACAGACACACAAACAGAGACTGCAGACACACAAACAGACACACAAACAGACACTGCAGACACACAGACAGACACACAAACAGAGACTGCAGACACACAAACAGACACACAAACAGAGACTGCAGACACACAAACAGACACACAAACAGACACACAAACAGAGACTGCAGACACACAGACAGACACACAAACAGACACTCAAACAGAGACTGCAGACACACAAACAGACACACAAACAGACACTGCAGACACACAGACAGACACACAAACAGACACACAAACAGAGACTGCAGACACACAGACAGACACACAAACAGACACTGCAAACACACAAACAGACACACAAACAGACACTGCAGACACACAAACAGACACACAAACAGAGACTGCAGACACACAGACAGACAGACAAACAGACACACAAACAGACACTGCAGACACACAAACAGACACACAAACAGAGACTGCAGACACACAGACAGACACACAAACAGACACACAAACAGACACTGCAGACACACAGACAGACACACAAACAGACACTCAAAAAGACACACAAACAGACACACAAACAGACACTGCAGACACACAAACAGAGACTGCAGACACACAAACAGACACACAAACAGACACTGCAGACACACAGACAGACACACAAACAAACAGACACTGCAGACACACAGACAGAGACTGCAGACACACAGACAGACACACAAACAGACACTGCAGACACACAAACAGACACTGCAGACACACAAACAGACACACAAACAGACACTGCAGACACACAAACAGAGACGGCAGACACACAGACAGACACACAAACAGACACACAAACAGAGACTGCAGACACACAAACAGACACACAAACAGACACACAAACAGAGACTGCAGACACACAAACAGACACACAAACAGAAACTGCAGACACACAGACAGACACACAAACAGACACACAAACAGAGACTGCAGACACACAATCAGACACACAAACAGAGACTGCAGACACACAGACAGACACACAAACAGACACTGCAGACACACAGACAGACACACAAACAGACACACAAACAGAGACTGCAGACACACAGACAGACACACAAACAGACACACAAACAGAGACTGCAGACACACAAACAGACACACAAACAGACACACAAACAGACACTGCAGACACACAGACAGACACACAAACAGACACACAAACAGAGACTGCAGACACACAAACAGACACACAAACAGACACTGCAGACACACAAACAGACACACAAACAGAGACTGCAGACACACAAACAGACACACAAACAGACACACAAACAGACACACAAACAGACACTGCAGACACACAAACAGACACACAAACAGAGACTGCAGACACACAAACAGACACACAAACAGACACTGCAGACACACAAACAGACACACAAACAGACACACAGACACTGCAGACACACAGACAGACACACAAACAGACACACAAACAGACACTGCAGACACACAGACAGACACACAAACAGACACTGCAGACACACAGACAGACAGACAAACAGACACACAAACAGACACTGCAGACACACAAACAGACACACAAACAGAGACTGCAGACACACAGACAGACAGACAAACAGACACACAAACAGACACTGCAGACACACAAACAGACACACAAACAGACACTGCAAACACACAAACAGACACACAAACAGACACTGCAGACACACAAACAGACACACAAACAGAGACTGCAGACACACAAACAGACACACAGACAGACAAACAGACACACAAACAGACACTGCAGACACACAAACAGACACACAAACACACACTGCAGACACACAAACAGACACACAAACAGAGACTGCAGACACACAAACAGACACACAAACAGAGACTGCAGACACACAAACAGACACACAAACAGACACACAAACAGAGACTGCAGACACACAGACAGACACACAAACAGACACTCAAACAGACACACAAACAGACACACAAACAGACACTGCAGACACACAGACAGACACACAAACAGACACTGCAGACACACAGACAGACACACAGACAGACACACAAACAGACACACAAACAGAGACTGCAGACACACAGACAGACACACAAACAGACACTGCAAACACACAAACAGACACACAAACAGACACTGCAGACACACAAACAGACACACAAACAGAGACTGCAGACACACAGACAGACAGACAAACAGACACACAAACAGACACTGCAGACACACAAACAGACACACAAACAGAGACTGCAGACACACAGACAGACACACAAACAGCCACACAAACAGACACACAAACAGACATACAAACAGACACTGCAGACACACAAACAGAGACTGCAGACACACAAACAGACACACAAACAGAGACTGCAGACACACAAACAGACACACAAACAGACACTGCAGACACACAAACAGAGACTGCAGACACACAAACAGACACTGCAGACACACAGACAGACACACAAACAAACAGACACTGCAGACACACAGACAGACACACAAACAGACACTGCAGACACACAAACAGACACACAAACAGACACACAAACAGACACTGCAGACACACAAACAGACACACAAACAGACACTGCAGACACACAAACAGACACACAAAAAGACACTGCAGACACACAAACAGACACACAAACAGACACACAAACAGACACTGCAGACACACAAACAGACACACAAACAGACACTGCAGACACACAAACAGACACACAAACAGACACTGCAGACACACAAACAGACACTGCAGACACACAAACAGACACACAAACAGACACACAAACAGACACTGCAGACACAAACAGACACACAAACAGACACTGCAGACACACAAACAGAGACGGCAGACACACAGACAGACACACAAACAGACACACAAACAGAGACTGCAGACACACAAACAGACACACAAACAGACACACAAACAGAGACTGCAGACACACAAACAGACACTGCAGACACACAGACAGACACACAAACAGACACACAAACAGAGACTGCAGACACACAAACAGACACACAAACAGAGACTGCAGACACACAGACAGACACACAAACAGACACTGCAGACACACAGACAGACACACAAACAGACACACAAACAGAGACTGCAGACACACAGACAGACACACAAACAGACACACAAACAGACACTGCAGACACACAGACACACAAACAGACACACAAACAGACACTGCAGACACACAGACACACAAACAGACACTGCAGACACACAAACAGACACACAAACAGACACTGCAGACACACAAACAGACACTGCAGACACACAAACAGACACACAAACAGAGACTGCAGACACACAAACAGACACACAAACAGAGACTGCAGACACACAGACAGACACACAAACAGACACTGCAGACACACAGACAGACACACAAACAGACACACAAACAGAGACTGCAGACACACAGACAGACACACAAACAGACACACAAACAGACACTGCAGACACACAAACAGACACACAAACAGACACTGCAGACACACAGACAGACACACAAACACACACTGCAGACACACAAACAGACACACAAACAGAGACTGCAGACACACAAACAGACACACAAACAGAGACTGCAGACACACAGACAGACACACAAACAGACACTGCAGACACACAGACAGACAGACAAACAGACACACAAACAGACACTGCAAACACACAAACAGACACACAAACAGACACTGCAGACACACAAACAGACACACAAACAGAGACTGCAGACACACAGACAGACACACAAACACACACTGCAGACACACAAACAGACACACAAACACACACTGCAGACACACAAACAGACACACAAACACACACTGCAGACACACAAACAGACACACAAACAGAGACTGCAGACACACAAACAGACACACAAACAGAGACTGCAGACACACAAACAGACACACAAACAGACACACAAACAGACACACAAACAGACACTGCAGACACACAAACAGACACACAAACAGAGACTGCAGACACACAAACAGACACACAAACAGACACTGCAGACACACAAACAGACACACAAACAGACACACAGACACTGCAGACACACAGACAGACACACAAACAGACACACAAACAGACACTGCAGACACACAGACAGACACACAAACAGACACTGCAGACACACAGACAGACAGACAAACAGACACACAAACAGACACTGCAGACACACAAACAGACACACAAACAGAGACTGCAGACACACAGACAGACAGACAAACAGACACACAAACAGACACTGCAGACACACAAACAGACACACAAACAGACACTGCAAACACACAAACAGACACACAAACAGACACTGCAGACACACAAACAGACACACAAACAGAGACTGCAGACACACAAACAGACACACAGACAGACAAACAGACACACAAACAGACACACAAACAGACACTGCAGACACACAAACAGACACACAAACACACACTGCAGACACACAAACAGACACACAAACAGAGACTGCAGACACACAAACAGACACACAAACAGAGACTGCAGACACACAAACAGACACACAAACAGACACACAAACAGAGACTGCAGACACACAGACAGACACACAAACAGACACTCAAACAGACACACAAACAGACACACAAACAGACACTGCAGACACACAGACAGACACACAAACAGACACTGCAGACACACAGACAGACACACAGACAGACACACAAACAGACACACAAACAGAGACTGCAGACACACAGACAGACACACAAACAGACACTGCAAACACACAAACAGACACACAAACAGACACTGCAGACACACAAACAGACACACAAACAGAGACTGCAGACACACAGACAGACAGACAAACAGACACACAAACAGACACTGCAGACACACAAACAGACACACAAACAGAGACTGCAGACACACAGACAGACACACAAACAGCCACACAAACAGACACACAAACAGACATACAAACAGACACTGCAGACACACAAACAGAGACTGCAGACACACAAACAGACACACAAACAGAGACTGCAGACACACAAACAGACACACAAACAGACACTGCAGACACACAAACAGAGACTGCAGACACACAAACAGACACTGCAGACACACAGACAGACACACAAACAAACAGACACTGCAGACACACAGACAGACACACAAACAGACACTGCAGACACACAAACAGACACACAAACAGACACACAAACAGACACTGCAGACACACAAACAGACACACAAACAGACACTGCAGACACACAAACAGACACACAAAAAGACACTGCAGACACACAAACAGACACACAAACAGACACACAAACAGACACTGCAGACACACAAACAGACACACAAACAGACACTGCAGACACACAAACAGACACACAAACAGACACTGCAGACACACAAACAGACACTGCAGACACACAAACAGACACACAAACAGACACACAAACAGACACTGCAGACACAAACAGACACACAAACAGACACTGCAGACACACAAACAGAGACGGCAGACACACAGACAGACACACAAACAGACACACAAACAGAGACTGCAGACACACAAACAGACACACAAACAGACACACAAACAGAGACTGCAGACACACAAACAGACACTGCAGACACACAGACAGACACACAAACAGACACACAAACAGAGACTGCAGACACACAAACAGACACACAAACAGAGACTGCAGACACACAGACAGACACACAAACAGACACTGCAGACACACAGACAGACACACAAACAGACACACAAACAGAGACTGCAGACACACAGACAGACACACAAACAGACACACAAACAGACACTGCAGACACACAGACACACAAACAGACACACAAACAGACACTGCAGACACACAGACACACAAACAGACACTGCAGACACACAGACACACAAACAGACACACAAACAGACACTGCAGACACACAGACACACAAACAGACACTGCAGACACACAAACAGACACACAAACAGACACTGCAGACACACAAACAGACACTGCAGACACACAAACAGACACACAAACAGAGACTGCAGACACACAAACAGACACACAAACAGAGACTGCAGACACACAAACAGACACACAAACAGAGACTGCAGACACACAGACAGACACACAAACAGACACTGCAGACACACAGACAGACACACAAACAGACACACAAACAGAGACTGCAGACACACAGACAGACACACAAACAGACACACAAACAGACACTGCAGACACACAAACAGACACACAAACAGACACTGCAGACACACAGACAGACACACAAACACACACTGCAGACACACAAACAGACACACAAACAGAGACTGCAGACACACAAACAGACACACAAACAGAGACTGCAGACACACAGACAGACACACAAACAGACACTGCAGACACACAGACAGACAGACAAACAGACACACAAACAGACACTGCAAACACACAAACAGACACACAAACAGACACTGCAGACACACAAACAGACACACAAACAGAGACTGCAGACACACAGACAGACACACAAACACACACTGCAGACACACAAACAGACACACAAACACACACTGCAGACACACAAACAGACACACAAACACACACTGCAGACACACAAACAGACACACAAACAGAGACTGCAGACACACAAACAGACACAAACAGACACACAAACAGAGACTGCAGACACACAGACAGACACACACAAACAGACACACAAACAGAGACTGCAGACACACAGACAGACACACAAACAGACACACAAACAGACACACAAACAGACACTGCAGACACACAAACAGACACACAAACAAACACACAAACAGACACTGCAGACACACAGACAGACACACAAACAGACACACAAACAGACACTGCAGACACACAGACAGACACACAAACAGACACACAAACAGACACTGCAGACACACAAACAGACACACAAACAGACACTGCAGACACACAAACAGACACACAAACAGAGACTGCAGACACACAGACAGACACACAAACAGACACTGCAGACACACAGACAGACACACAAACAGACACTGCAGACACACAGACAGACACACAAACAGACACTGCAGACACACAAACAGACACACAAACAGAGACTGCAGACACAAACAGACACACAAACAGACACTGCAGACACACAGACAGACACACAAACAGACACACAAACAGAGACTGCAGACACACAGACAGACACTAAAAAAGACACACAAACAGACACTGCAGACACACAGACAGACACACAAACAGACACACAAACAGACACTGCAGACACACAAACAGACACACAAACAGACACTGCAGACACACAGACAGACACACAAACAGACACTGCAGACACACAAACAGACACACAAACAGAGACTGCAGACACACAGACAGACAGACAAACAGACACACAAACAGACACTGCAGACACACAGACAGACAGACAAACAGACACACAAACAGAGACTGCAGACACACAAACAGACACACAAACAGACACTGCAGACACACAAACAGACACACAAACAGAGACTGCAGACACACAGACAGACACACAAACAGACACACAAACAGACACACAAACAGACACACAAACAGACACACAAACAGACACTGCAGACACACAAACAGACACACAAACACACACTGCAGACACACAAACAGACACACAAACAGAGACTGCAGACACACAAACAGACACACAAACAGAGACTGCAGACACACAAACAGACACACAAACAGACACACAAACAGAGACTGCAGACACACAGACAGACACACAAACAGACACACAAACAGAGACTGCAGACACACAGACAGACACACAAACAGACACACAAACAGACACACAAACAGACACTGCAGACACACAAACAGACACACAAACAGACACACAAACAGACACTGCAGACACACAGACAGACACACAAACAGACACACAAACAGACACTGCAGACACACAGACAGACACACAAACAGACACACAAACAGAGACTGCAGACACACAAACAGACACACAAACAGACACTGCAGACACACAAACAGACACACAAACAGAGACTGCAGACACACAAACAGACACACAAACAGACACACAAACAGAGACTGCAGACACACAGACACACAAACAGACACTGCAGACACACAGACAGACACACAAACAGAGACTGCAGACACACAGACAGACACACAAACAGACACTGCAGGCACACAGACAGACACACAAACAGAGACTGCAGACACACAGACAGACACACAAACAGACACTGCAGACACACAGACACACAAACAGACACACAAACAGACACTGCAGACACACAGACACACAAACAGACACTGCAGACACACAAACAGACACACAAACAGACACTGCAGACACACAAACAGACACTGCAGACACACAAACAGACACACAAACAGAGACTGCAGACACACAAACAGACACACAAACAGAGACTGCAGACACACAGACAGACACACAAACAGACACTGCAGACACACAGACAGACACACAAACAGACACACAAACACACACTGCAGACACACAAACAGACACACAAACAGACACTGCAGACACACAGACAGACACACAAACACACACTGCAGACACACAAACAGACACACAAACAGAGACTGCAGACACACAAACAGACACACAAACAGAGACTGCAGACACACAGACAGACACACAAACAGACACTGCAGACACACAAACAGACACACAAACAGACACACAAACAGACACTGCAGACACACAAACAGACACACAAACAGACACTGCAAACACAAACAGACACACAAACAGACACTGCAGACACACAAACAGACACACAAACAGAGACTGCAGACACACAGACACACAGACAAACAGACACACAAACAGACACACAAACAGACACTGCAGACACACAAACAGACACACAAACACACACTGCAGACACACAAACAGAGACTGCAGACACACAAACAGACACACAAACAGACACACAAACAGAGACTGCAGACACACAGACAGACACACAAACAGACACTCAAACAGACACACAAACAGACACACAAACAGAGACTGCAGACACACAAACAGACACACAAACAGAGACTGCAGACACACAAACAGACACACAAACAGACACACAAACAGAGACTGCAGACACACAGACAGACACACAAACAGACACTCAAACAGAGACTGCAGACACACAAACAGACACACAAACAGACACTGCAGACACACAGACAGACACACAAACAGACACACAAACAGAGACTGCAGACACACAGACACACAAACAGACACACAAACAGACACTGCAGACACACAAACAGACACACAAACAGACACTGCAAACACACAAACAGACACACAAACAGACACTGCAGACACACAAACAGACACACAAACAGAGACTGCAGACACACAGACACACAGACAAACAGACACACAAACAGACACACAAACAGACACTGCAGACACACAAACAGACACACAAACACACACTGCAGACACACAAACAGAGACTGCAGACACACAAACAGACACACAAACAGACACACAAACAGAGACTGCAGACACACAGACAGACACACAAACAGACACTCAAACAGACACACAAACAGACACACAAACAGAGACTGCAGACACACAAACAGACACACAAACAGAGACTGCAGACACACAAACAGACACACAAACAGACACACAAACAGAGACTGCAGACACACAAACAGACACTGCAGACACACAGACAGACACACAAACAGACACACAAACAGAGACTGCAGACACACAAACAGACACACAAACAGAGACTGCAGACACACAGACAGACACACAAACAGACACTGCAGACACACAGACAGACACACAAACAGACACACAAACAGAGACTGCAGACACACAGACAGACACACAAACAGACACACAAACAGACACTGCAGACACACAGACACACAAACAGACACACAAACAGACACTGCAGACACACAGACACACAAACAGACACTGCAGACACACAGACACACAAACAGACACACAAACAGACACTGCAGACACACAGACACACAAACAGACACTGCAGACACACAAACAGACACACAAACAGACACTGCAGACACACAAACAGACACTGCAGACACACAAACAGACACACAAACAGAGACTGCAGACACACAAACAGACACACAAACAGAGACTGCAGACACACAAACAGACACACAAACAGAGACTGCAGACACACAGACAGACACACAAACAGACACTGCAGACACACAGACAGACACACAAACAGACACACAAACAGAGACTGCAGACACACAGACAGACACACAAACAGACACACAAACAGACACTGCAGACACACAAACAGACACACAAACAGACACTGCAGACACACAGACAGACACACAAACACACACTGCAGACACACAAACAGACACACAAACAGAGACTGCAGACACACAAACAGACACACAAACAGAGACTGCAGACACACAGACAGACACACAAACAGACACTGCAGACACACAGACAGACAGACAAACAGACACACAAACAGACACTGCAAACACACAAACAGACACACAAACAGACACTGCAGACACACAAACAGACACACAAACAGAGACTGCAGACACACAGACAGACACACAAACACACACTGCAGACACACAAACAGACACACAAACACACACTGCAGACACACAAACAGACACACAAACACACACTGCAGACACACAAACAGACACACAAACAGAGACTGCAGACACACAAACAGACACAAACAGACACACAAACAGAGACTGCAGACACACAGACAGACACACACAAACAGACACACAAACAGAGACTGCAGACACACAGACAGACACACAAACAGACACACAAACAGACACACAAACAGACACTGCAGACACACAAACAGACACACAAACAAACACACAAACAGACACTGCAGACACACAGACAGACACACAAACAGACACACAAACAGACACTGCAGACACACAGACAGACACACAAACAGACACACAAACAGACACTGCAGACACACAAACAGACACACAAACAGACACTGCAGACACACAAACAGACACACAAACAGAGACTGCAGACACACAGACAGACACACAAACAGACACTGCAGACACACAGACAGACACACAAACAGACACTGCAGACACACAGACAGACACACAAACAGACACTGCAGACACACAAACAGACACACAAACAGAGACTGCAGACACAAACAGACACACAAACAGACACTGCAGACACACAGACAGACACACAAACAGACACACAAACAGAGACTGCAGACACACAGACAGACACTAAAAAAGACACACAAACAGACACTGCAGACACACAGACAGACACACAAACAGACACACAAACAGACACTGCAGACACACAAACAGACACACAAACAGACACTGCAGACACACAGACAGACACACAAACAGACACTGCAGACACACAAACAGACACACAAACAGAGACTGCAGACACACAGACAGACAGACAAACAGACACACAAACAGACACTGCAGACACACAGACAGACAGACAAACAGACACACAAACAGAGACTGCAGACACACAAACAGACACACAAACAGACACTGCAGACACACAAACAGACACACAAACAGAGACTGCAGACACACAGACAGACACACAAACAGACACACAAACAGACACACAAACAGACACACAAACAGACACACAAACAGACACTGCAGACACACAAACAGACACACAAACACACACTGCAGACACACAAACAGACACACAAACAGAGACTGCAGACACACAAACAGACACACAAACAGAGACTGCAGACACACAAACAGACACACAAACAGACACACAAACAGAGACTGCAGACACACAGACAGACACACAAACAGACACACAAACAGAGACTGCAGACACACAGACAGACACACAAACAGACACACAAACAGACACACAAACAGACACTGCAGACACACAAACAGACACACAAACAGACACACAAACAGACACTGCAGACACACAGACAGACACACAAACAGACACACAAACAGACACTGCAGACACACAGACAGACACACAAACAGACACACAAACAGAGACTGCAGACACACAAACAGACACACAAACAGACACTGCAGACACACAAACAGACACACAAACAGAGACTGCAGACACACAAACAGACACACAAACAGACACACAAACAGAGACTGCAGACACACAGACACACAAACAGACACTGCAGACACACAGACAGACACACAAACAGAGACTGCAGACACACAGACAGACACACAAACAGACACTGCAGGCACACAGACAGACACACAAACAGAGACTGCAGACACACAGACAGACACACAAACAGACACTGCAGACACACAGACACACAAACAGACACACAAACAGACACTGCAGACACACAGACACACAAACAGACACTGCAGACACACAAACAGACACACAAACAGACACTGCAGACACACAAACAGACACTGCAGACACACAAACAGACACACAAACAGAGACTGCAGACACACAAACAGACACACAAACAGAGACTGCAGACACACAGACAGACACACAAACAGACACTGCAGACACACAGACAGACACACAAACAGACACACAAACACACACTGCAGACACACAAACAGACACACAAACAGACACTGCAGACACACAGACAGACACACAAACACACACTGCAGACACACAAACAGACACACAAACAGAGACTGCAGACACACAAACAGACACACAAACAGAGACTGCAGACACACAGACAGACACACAAACAGACACTGCAGACACACAAACAGACACACAAACAGACACACAAACAGACACTGCAGACACACAAACAGACACACAAACAGACACTGCAAACACACAAACAGACACACAAACAGACACTGCAGACACACAAACAGACACACAAACAGAGACTGCAGACACACAGACACACAGACAAACAGACACACAAACAGACACACAAACAGACACTGCAGACACACAAACAGACACACAAACACACACTGCAGACACACAAACAGAGACTGCAGACACACAAACAGACACACAAACAGACACACAAACAGAGACTGCAGACACACAGACAGACACACAAACAGACACTCAAACAGACACACAAACAGACACACAAACAGAGACTGCAGACACACAAACAGACACACAAACAGAGACTGCAGACACACAAACAGACACACAAACAGACACACAAACAGAGACTGCAGACACACAGACAGACACACAAACAGACACTCAAACAGAGACTGCAGACACACAAACAGACACACAAACAGACACTGCAGACACACAGACAGACACACAAACAGACACACAAACAGAGACTGCAGACACACAGACAGACACACAAACAGACACTGCAAACACACAAACAGACACACAAACAGACACTGCAGACACACAAACAGACACACAAACAGAGACTGCAGACACACAGACAGACAGACAAACAGACACACAAACAGACACTGCAGACACACAAACAGACACACAAACAGAGACTGCAGACACACAGACAGACACACAAACAGACACACAAACAGACACTGCAGACACACAGACAGACACACAAACAGACACTCAAACAGACACACAAACAGACACACAAACAGACACTGCAGACACACAAACAGAGACTGCAGACACACAAACAGACACACAAACAGACACTGCAGACACACAGACAGACACACAAACAAACAGACACTGCAGACACACAGACAGAGACTGCAGACACACAGACAGACACACAAACAGACACTGCAGACACACAAACAGACACTGCAGACACACAAACAGACACACAAACAGACACTGCAGACACACAAACAGAGACGGCAGACACACAGACAGACACACAAACAGACACACAAACAGAGACTGCAGACACACAAACAGACACACAAACAGAAACTGCAGACACACAGACAGACACACAAACAGACACACAAACAGAGACTGCAGACACACAATCAGACACACAAACAGAGACTGCAGACACACAGACAGACACACAAACAGACACTGCAGACACACAGACAGACACACAAACAGACACACAAACAGAGACTGCAGACACACAGACAGACACACAAACAGACACACAAACAGAGACTGCAGACACACAAACAGACACACAAACAGACACACAAACAGACACTGCAGACACACAGACAGACACACAAACAGACACACAAACAGAGACTGCAGACACACAAACAGACACACAAACAGACACTGCAGACACACAAACAGACACACAAACAGAGACTGCAGACACACAAACAGACACACAAACAGACACACAAACAGACACACAAACAGACACTGCAGACACACAAACAGACACACAAACAGAGACTGCAGACACACAAACAGACACACAAACAGACACTGCAGACACACAAACAGACACACAAACAGACACACAGACACTGCAGACACACAGACAGACACACAAACAGACACACAAACAGACACTGCAGACACACAGACAGACACACAAACAGACACTGCAGACACACAAACAGACACACAAACAGACACTGCAGACACACAGACAGACACACAAACACACACTGCAGACCAGTTTACCTGCTGGTGTTGTCAAAGGCGGCTCTGATGGCCTGAAAACCGTCGGTGCTCTCCAGCCAGGCTTTGACTTCAGCAGCACGGCAGGCAGAGGGCAGTCTGACTACAGGGCCCCGAGTCATGCTGTCAGCCAAGATACGACTACGGGCTCCCCCACCCAGCTACACACACACACACACACACACACACATATATATGGTAAATATCGACACATGGTTCACAGTGTTTTCATATACTGCGTTCATGCTGTAACTCGTCCTGCAGCACATGCAGAGTAGCAGTAACAACACATGCAACACTCACTGCGATTGCTCGACAGCCGCGGTTGGTGCTGGCGACCAAGCAGCCTTCTGTAGTTGCCATGGGAACTTGGAACTGTTTCCCATCCAGAAGTAGTGGTCCAGCCACACCCACAGGTACGGGCACATAGCCAATCACGTTCTCACAGCAGGTGCCGACAACCTGGGAAACAAGGGCTGTGTTCAAAATAACTTAGTGACATTTTATTTTAAATCTAAGAATTGATGTTTGTACCAAAATAGTTTCTCAGAAAATTAATACTGTACTGGGAATCACCACCACATCCCAGTAAATAAGGTGAGAGAAAAGAACGTGAGAACTTTATTAATCTCAGAGGAAATCATTTGGTCACAGGTGCTTCAGGACAGTAAGAACAGCAACTAAAATAAGTAACACAGATACAGCAGAGCAGCTGTAATCATAAATGTCCCAACACATTACACACAGCTAACATATACAGTGGGTCACGCTGAGACGGCCCGCTCATTATACTGACTGTGTACTTTTCAGTGTGTACAGTTCTTGTAGTGTGTACGTGTGCTCCTCCTGTACGACGTGATGCTCCATCATGTTGTCACCTGTGCGACTGTAAATACACCTGAGCTTTCCTCCCACTGCTCTGTGGGTCAGGCTGCAATGCTCTGTGTTCATTAATGTTACAGTTATATTAATAATTATAAATGGTAATGATCAGTATAACTAGGCTCACATGGTCAGATGTTGCAGTTACAAGTGTTTGTTTTAATAAAGCTTCTGTTGAGTTTCTTAACCTTAAATGACCTTTGACCTTTTGTTTGATCTGTTTGGTGCCTGTTTTCTTTGTTTTACCCAGCGCTTTGTCACTTCCTGTTTATCAAAACAAACTTTACTTTATAAACAAGACTTTGCTATGATGTGTGTGAACAGTCATTACAGTTGTGTGGTGATAGCTTATAACAAAGAATGTGTAACAGGTACAACACACTACTAAAGTCTTCCTCCTGTCCTTGCCCCGTGGTAAGGCCCTTTGCTTGAAATGTTGAGGTAAGTTTGGAGCAGTTCAGGCAGAAATTAGACGACAACAGAGGAGAACGTAGTTGTGTCTCACCTTCGAGTAGTCATAGTTTGTGTACGGTAAAGAGGAGAGCGCAGAGGAACAGGGAAGCTTGGTTGATAACATTTTTCTTCTAATGGCCACGCCTCGCTCTGCGGTCTCCATGATGGCTTCCAGTTTGTAGGCAGGGATGTGTTTAGAGCTGACCAGGAGCATCACCTCAGCATCACTCAGGAAACGAGGGCCCAGCTGCAACAACCAGACTCACGGTCAGTTATAGTCTGCGCAGACCAGACACTGGGGATTTATTTTAAATACATGATAATAAAATAATATACAGTAAGATAATAAAATAATATACAGTAAGATAAAATAACTAAAAGACTGAAATAATTCTGAAACGTCTTCATAAACATGTCATTTTCCCCCCACAACAAATAAACATTATGGAAAACAGGTCATAGCCAGTTCATTAAATGATGATGACTGTTGGCATTGACACCATACATGCTGCTTATATAAATATCTACACAGTCCTAACTCAGCAGTAAATGCTGTGGACTACATGCACGCTGTGGTCAAACATTCACTAATTCATTGAATTTCATGGTAATTTGGTTTAATGTTACTTTGTAAGCTGCACGTCGGCCACATGATTCCTGCATCATTGGCAGAGTTTATTTAAAGTAGCTGCTGTGTGTATGAGTACTTTTGACCCCGTGTTTGTACTTTTACCACACAAATGACAGAAAATTCAAACTTGTGAACCAAATTCTTGTTTTTGAAAATCTTTCCAGTTGGAAAAAGAACAGTTCAAAGACATCAATGCGTCTGAGGTTACCGTGGCGTCCGTGACGAGTGTGTGTAAACTGCAGCTCTACAATCACTGCAGATCACACCTTTGTGCAGGTATTTTCTCTTTAAGTAGAGGTGATCTGTTTAACTTATCAAACTGCAACTGAACGAGGTGGAGGTAGGCGGGGTCAGGTCTGCTTTAAAGTGAAGGCAGTCCCATCTTGTAGCTGCAGTTAGCTGCTCTTACTAAATCAAAAGTTGAAACTTTTTGTGGGCTTGTCAGTCTTCCTGTGATAAAGCTGAACCGTTTCAACTGAAAGGGAAACGACATGAGTCAGAAAAGATGAGGAAGGACAAACATGTCAATGGCCTCCACCTGGAAACACTTCCTGTTTGGGGGCCATTGTTTTCCCCTCTTCTCCACATTCACACCAAAGCCGCTGAGGCCGACACCCTCGACTACCTACCTGATGAGGTCAGTAACTTGATTCTATACTCTGATTGAAACGAGCTCCTTTCATTACCAACAACATAACATGTTATGTCAGCATAAGTGCGTTCAAAGCAACATAACGACCCTGAAGTCCAGCACATATACAACTGATGCCTGAGCAGATATGTGTGGGAAATTATTAGCATTCTTTAAAAGATCACAACTGATGGCAACAGTTTTAATATCGCATGATTCGAAACAAAGAAAATGACTAAACGTTTGTGGAACGAGTTTTTCGAAGACGGGCTTCAGCGATTTGCGTCTAATGGCTGACCTTAGGGTCGTTGAGGATGGTCACACAGTGGTTCAGGTCTCTGGGCTTTTGGGGGAGCATGTTCTCCGTGCTCTCAGACTTGGATTCTTCTTCCCTCGTTACAAAGAAGCTCCTTGGATGATGATCGTTGTCGGCAGCAGACAGGGGCCGGATAACCTCGTCTAGGATAACAAGGTTGAATTTGATAACAAAGCGCTAACAAGTCCGTCTGTTTTACCACTATCAGTAGACACACCTCTCTCCTCCTTATGGGCGGGTCCTGGAACAGCCATGGTGTGAGCGGGGGCGTGGCATCGTGACGTAACTAGATCCTCCCTGCAGCAGGGCTCGGATGGGGATGGAGGATTTAGGGTGTGTGTGGAAAGGGAGATGGGGTTCTTCAGTGACAGCGTGGATTCCATCTCAGCCTGTTCAAAGAAGATGTACTTGATAGCCAGCAGCAGGGCCAAGAGCAGACAGATCATTTGCTCTATGTCCATAGTTATCATCCTGTAAGGTAAGATGAAGAGGAACATGTTTCACTTCACAAAAGCACAACAACAGGAATGTCCAGGAAAACTCTGCAATTCCATTATGAACACAAACACAAAGCACAGGTGACCCTGACCACCCATCTCTTCACAGAACAGAGTTTTTGCCCTTTATGTCTCACACAGAAAGTCTCATACGTTCAGCAGCTCAACAGCATGTGCAATGCTCCATGGGGCAGTTATCACAACTGTGCGAACGTTAAATTAAAACAACCTAAACTACTGCATCACCTCGTGAGGTAGAACTGCCAAAGAGGTTTATCCGGCTCAATTCTCCTGGGTGAGAAGTGGTCCAGCTCCATGCCGACCCCGAGCATGTCCACTGCAGAGTTTATGGACAATGGTTCAGCAATCCAGCGGCTGTGAGCATGAACCATGACCAGGCCGAGAGACTGAACGTGGAGCAGAGACAAACATTACACAATTCTTCAAATAAAGACAAAGACACTAAGTAACCCGTTAGAAGCTTACCATGATCATTTTGACCCTCTGTGTTACAGGATTGGGTTTGTTGTCCTCCTCCTCCATTGCTCTGGACAAATCGTTGAGCTGCCAGATAGGATGGCCCCCCTGACTCTCGCGGGACAGCTGAACGAACAAATAACAGGAACAATCAAAGAAACCCGCACAAACATCAACATGTCAGACACATGCAGGAAAGCTGTGCCCTTACCTCCAGCAACAGGGAAACACATGCTGGGAAGAAAGTCATGAACACAAAGTAGTTGGCCAAGACAGACATGCATCCAAAGCAGCACATGATTTCCAACTGCCTTACACCTGCAAGACACCACACAGATATCCGCTCGACAACAAGTCACACCTCTATAGCATCATAATCACAGAAAGGCGTTATTCACTTTCTACAGCAACACTCAGTTTCTAAAGTCTGTCCACTATTACAACAGCAATGATAAATTCAGCGTAGTGTCCAGCTTGGTGACCTGTGGGGGAAGAAACCACACCTGGCACTAATGTGCAGTCAGACAACCTTTGATCTGATTACTAATGCAGTTATGTCCAAATGATTTCACAAATAGAAGAAAACTTGTGATTAATAGTCAAACATGTGGGAAACTCAACTGGTGCTAAAGTGACCAGACATAAATACACGACAGCTTCCAGCAAGCTGTGAAAACAGATGATTCAAACAGTGCTTACTTCACAGCAACGTAAAAGTGGCTTCAGGTTACATGTAAAACAGTATGTTTGTGTCTGACATCGGTTCATGGAAACTGTGGAAAACAAGCTCAGGAACCCACAAGCTAGTCTCTCCTAATGCGAACACCCAACAGGAGCACATACCTGACATGGTTCCCACTCCGATCACTAAGCATTCCACCAGAGCATCCAAAGTAAAGGCAGGTCCAAGTACCGCCATCCCATGAGCAATGTTATCCCTCACTTCATCCTGAAAACATATGAGTGACATATCAGTTTCTCCGCTGCTGTTAGGATGTGGCAATAAAAACCAAAATATAATAGTGCATACCTGAGAACTGGAGCTCAAGGCAAACTTGGCGAGAGCGCATGCTTTGGAGAGGTCGATGAGAAGCAGAAAGAAGGGCAAAGCCTCACTGAAAGACAGGATCAAACTCTTTATCGCACGTTTCTGAAAGAGCTCCTGAAAAAAGGACCTTTTTATCGAGTGTGTCCTTACTTGAGGCCAGTGAGCTCCTTATCAAGAAAGTGAATGACAACTGTGCTGAATACAAAGCTGGAGAAGATGGTGAAAAGGCCAGCGATGCCTACAGGAAACGCAGACGGAGTCAGGTCAAAAGGGAGAAACATCACCGGCATGTCCTACAAACACACGAGCACTGATACCTAAAATGTATTTGGACCCCAGCTGTCTCAGGTTCTGGAACTGGAAGTAAATATAGACGATGGCGATACAACGCGTAATGGTGAGGATGATGACGTCACTGCTCAGAATCTCCTGCAATAATAAAAAAACAATAGAATTAATAGAATAAAATCGCACCACTTGTTATTATTGACACTGATCCTTTGCTCACCTCTGTTTTGGGGCAGTCGAAGTTCCAGCCACATATCTGGTCATTCCCAGTGAACATGTTCATGGACATCATGCAGACAGTGAGGGTGACTGTCCCCACAATCACCTCCCAGGGGTGAGAGGCCACCACGAGCCCGTGGGCACGGAACACGCGGGTCAGCATGCTGCAGCGGGGCTACAACATAACACATGTAAACCGAAGAGCTTCCCGAGGATGCCCGATGATAATCTGACAGTTTGAAACGGGATCGATTGGTTTGATTTCTACAGCGTCTGGTCAAAAGCGCTTAATACGTTAAGATAACAGCCCGTAGAAATGGTTACTGACAGGGTTCGGTTTTACACCACAGCTATTTTAAAGTGCTAAATAAGAAACTTTATTTATACGATTTCAATAAGTCAATTACTCATATAAACCTGCAGGTTATTGTTATTTTACTAGTAAAATGTCGTTGTGTGAGTGACTGACTTACCTGGTAAGAAGATGATTATGGAGGTCCGATTAACAGCGCGACGTGCAGGAGATGTGAAGCTGCAGATTACACTGCGCTTCACCTCCCAGTGTCACCACACCGATGGAACCATGGCACGCTATGGTGTCATGCAGCACTTCCACCTATCAGCTCCGTCTGACGCTTCGCTAGCGTCGTTGCCCCGCCCCGTTTCCTAGGCGACAGTAGTACTAGGGCATGGCCAAAGCTAAAACGACTAATCTCGCCACACACACCAGGCTGTATGTAAAGATCACGGCATGTTAGTTAGCTGTCAGGCTTTAGAGTCCCCCTTTTATTTCTTTTAAATAAATTAAAACAAAACCTATCAAAATTTTAAACGAATATCCTCATTTTTGGCTCTTATTTTTCTTAAAAACAAAAATAAGGTTAAAAAAAAATCTGGTAATTCTTTGTTTTTACATTCATCGGGCCCCAATATGACCAAATATCAAAGAGAAATTAAAAATGCTGCTGTGGAAGAGTTCAGGTCTTAGGAGGTTAAATAACACATTCTAACCGCGATGTAGTACCAATATAGCGGCACCATTTGAATCCAACGGACCGGGGTTATGGAGCGACCCTAAATACAGGAGGGAGACATGAATGAACTTAGTCCGCTCATACCTGAAGTCTGAAGTCTTTGTTTTTTATTTTAAGCAAAAAAAGTTGACGAAGCTCTAAAGCTTTTGACGTTCATATATATATATATATATATATATATATATATATATATATATATATATATATATATATATATATATATATACGGTCCTGATCCCCAAGGACCCCAAGAAGGGACCGGTCCCCTCCAACTACCGACCAATAACCTGCCTCAGTACTACATGGAAGCTCCTGTCAGGCATCATATCGGCTAAGATGAACAGGCACATGGGTCAATACATGAGCGGGACACAGAAAGGAATTGGCAAGAATACCAGAGGCGCAAAACACCAGCTACTGGTAGACAGAACAATCAGCCGAGACTGCAAGACCAGACTGACCAACCTGTGCACTGCCTGGATTGATTACAAGAAGGCCTATGACTCAATGCCCCACAGCTGGATACTGGAATGCCTAGAATTGTACAAGATCAATGGGACCCTAAGAGCCTTCATCAGGAACTCAATGGGGATGTGGCGTACAACACTAGAGGCCAACTCCAAGCCCATAGCACAAGTCACCATCAAGTGCGGGATCTACCAAGGAGATGCTCTGTCCCCACTGCTGTTCTGCATAGGCCTGAACCCCCTCAGTGAGATCATTAACAAGACTGGCTACGGATACCGACTACAGAACGGAGCAGTTGTCAGCCACCTCCTGTACATGGATGACATCAAGCTGTATGCCAAGAGTGAACGAGACATCGATTCACTGATCCACACTACCAGGCTATACAGCAATGACATTGGAATGTCGTTCGGACTGGAGAAGTGTAGTCGGATGGTAACAAAGAGAGGGAAGGTAGTCAGAACTGAGGGGATTGAACTACCAGAAGGCAACATTGCAGACATAGAGGACAGTTACAAGTACTTGGGGATCCCACAGGCAAATGGGAACCATGAAGAGGCCGCTAGAAAAGCTGCAACCACCAAGTACCTGCAGAGGGTCAGGCAAGTCCTGAGGAGTCAGCTGAATGGTAAGAACAAGATCCGGGCCATCAACACGTACGCCCTGCCCGTGATCAGGTACCCTGCTGGGGTAATAGGCTGGCCAAAGGAGGAGATAGAAGCCACTGACATAAAGACAAGAAAGCTCCTTACCATGCATGGAGGGTTTCACCCCAAATCCAGCACCCTGAGGCTGTACGCTAAGCGGAAGGAAGGGGGCCGGGGACTGGTGAGTGTCAGCACCACAGTCCAGGATGAGACAAGGAACATCCAAGAATACATTGGGAAGATGGCCCCAACTGACCGAGTGCTCAGTGAATACCTCAGGCAGCAGAAACCCAAGAAAGAGGAGGGAGACGAGGAACCATCATGGAAGGACAGGCCCCTGCACGGTATGTACCACCGGCAGATAGAGGAGGTGGCTGATATCCAGAAATCCTACCAGTGGCTGGACAAAGCTGGACTGAAAGACAGCACAGAGGCACTAATCATGGCAGCACAAGAACAAGCTCTGAGCACAAGATCCATAGAGGCTGGGGTCTATCACACCAGGCAAGACCCCAGGTGCAGGCTGTGTAAAGATGCCCCAGAGACAATCCAGCACATAACAGCAGGGTGCAAGATGCTAGCAGGCAAGGCATACATGGAACGCCATAACCAAGTGGCCGGCATAGTGTACAGGAACATCTGTGCCGAGTATAACCTGGAAGTCCCGAGGTCAAAATGGGAGATGCCCCCAAGGGTGGTGGAGAATGACCGAGCTAAGATCCTGTGGGACTTCCAGATACAGACGGACAAAATGGTGGTGGCTAACCAACCGGACATAGTGGTGGTAGACAAACAGAAGAAGACGGCCGTAGTGATCGATGTAGCGGTTCCGAATGACAGCAATATCAGGAAGAAGGAACACGAGAAGCTGGAGAAATACCAAGGGCTCAGAGAAGAGCTCGAGAGGATGTGGAGGGTGAAGGTAACGGTGGTCCCCGTGGTAATCGGAGCACTAGGTGCGGTGACTCCCAAGCTAGGCGAGTGGCTCCAGCAGATCCCGGGAATAACATCGGAGATCTCTGTCCAGAAGAGCGCAGTCCTGGGAACAGCTAAGATACTGCGCAGGACCCTCAAGCTCCCAGGCCTCTGGTAGAGGACCCGAGCTTGAAGGATAAACCGCCCGCAGGGGCGTGCTGGGTGTTTTTATATATATATATATATATATATATATATATATATATATATATATATATATATATATATATATATATATATATATATATATATATATATATATATATATATATATGTGTGTGTGTGTGTGTGTGTGTCAGATTACAAAAGAGCAAATTCACTCTTTCTTGCCACAAGAGCTAAATAGTAAAGTCAATATGAACTGGCAGCTACAGCGTTGTGTTAATCCGACTGGATTCAGTTTCCACTTCATGACATCAGTCTTCACAGTCACTTCCACTTCAGCTGATTTAGGTTTGGTATTTCATTTTGCAGTATTTCATTAATCACTGTCCTGTTTACAGTTTTTGTCACTGCACTGTAGTGCTCTAAATGTAATGTATTTCATATATATAATCTTGTGTGTATGTTTGAATAGCACAACAGAACATAAAATGTGGGGTCCCTATTTTATCTGAAATTACAGTATAACTATATTTACCTACTAATACTAAGGTATTTACATTAAAAGAAGGGAATAGAGTTATTTTACCTTATCTAACATCCAGGTGTTTAACAGGAAAGGAGACACAAATTGTAAGGAGTTACTGAGTAAGTACTGCTTAGGTTTGTGCATATTCTCCTTTGTCCCACAGGCCATCAAACTGTTTAACTCCTCTCTGGAGGGGAGAGGGAGGGGAGACAGGAGGACAAAGGAGGGGGGAACAACTAAGCTGTAGTGCCTCTTCACCTCACTGTGCAATACTTTTGTTAACAGTCAACGGTGCAATAGACCTCAATACTTGAAATGTGCAATTCACTTGTATTTTTATTTTTATTCCTATTTATCCCCTTTGTATATTTTATTTATATATGTCTCTGTATTTATATATGTGTGTATATATATATAATATTCTGTAACTCTGTAACTTCTGTCGGTGCTGTGCTTTTTGGAAACCGAATTTCCCAGAGGAACCCACCCGAGGGATTAATAAAGTTTTATCTTATCTTATCTTATTCAATTGTCTTTTTATATGAAATATAAAAATGATACATTGATAGTTCTCATTATTATATCTGAGCCTGTTTTTATTCACCTTTAATGAAAAACAAAGAACATGAAACACTTCTTAACCGGAAAACGAGCTTTAACTACACAGTGCCAAACAAAACAATCCTTTTTCTAGAGTAACTGTAAATGCAGTAATCTTAATTACTGTGTAAGTCATTTTAAGTACTGGGAAGGACACACAGATTATACTGTAAGTAATTTTGTTGATTTATTTTAATTGTCAGTGAGCCCTTCATTTCCGGGCTCAAAGGTAATTGGACAAATTAAATAAATGAAGATAAATTGTTCATTTCCAATCCTTGGTTGAAAAGCCTTTGCTGGTAGTGACAGCGTGAAGTGTTGAGCTCATGGACATCGCCAGATGCTGGTTTCCTCCTTTTTAATGCTCTGCTGGGCCTTTACTGCAGCGGCCTTCAGCTGCTGTTTGTTTGTGGGCCTTTTTTCCAAAGGTCAGTCTCAATGCTCAGCTGAGTTAAGATCAGGTGACTGAGCTGCCCACACAAGAATTTTCCACTTCTCTGCTTTAATAAAGTCCTGGGTTTCTTTGGCTGTGTGTTTTCAGTCATTGTCCATCTGCATTATGAAACTCTGCAGTCTGACTGCATTTAGCTGGATGTGAGCAGACAGTCTGTCTCTGAGCACTCGGCTGCTTCTGTCCTGTGTCACATCATCAATAAACACTAGTTTCACGATGACACCAATGTTCCCTCTAATGTTTCATGTGTCTGAGCGAACACACAAACTCATTGAGTGGCCCCTTGGACTGTGGTCACGCCAGCATCGAATCCATCCAAGTCACATGGTTTATTAAAATAATCAAATTACAGCATTTACATGTATGTTAGACTGTGGCGGACCACCAGGTGGCTCCACTCACACCCAAGTTGAAGGGAAGTGCTGGGGTGGAGATTTTGGCGCTTACTGTATGTGAAGTTCTACAGAGCAGTGGCGGAGCGGGGGGGGTGGCTTACTGGGCTTAAGCCCGGGTTGTTTTGTCAGAAGCCCGGGGTCTTTTGGAGTGTAATTTTTTCATAGTTAGATGCCTGGCTGACAACTGTATAAAACAAAAACTACACACAATATTCGAAGCACATAGTGCACACTGTGGGAATTTACGACTGTGCGTGAATCCCCCCTGATATTGGTATGATCCGAGCTCAGGCACTAAGCGGGGGGCGGGGCAGCTGCTGCCTGCGAGTGCGCTGTTGGAGAAACGCAGCCAGGCAGACAGAGGAGAGCTTAAGTTCGACCAGGTACCAAAGCAAATCATTCGTACTGTACAAATAATGTAAATATGACGGTGAATCACGAAAGATTGATATCAAACTGATCACTTGACCAATATTACGTTACTCGCTCTTCAAGTGAATCAACAAATGGCGAAATGAAAAGCCGAACAACAACAAAGCTGTTTCTTTAGAGAGTCTCAGCTTACATGTGTTTATTTCATATTTTCAGTTGTTTCCCTCCATGGCTAAATAAATCGGTTTCAGTAATGCACTGATATACAAGAATGGACATAAGGAGCTTCTTTCAAAGAAAAACTCAGGTAGATGTTATTTTATATATTATGCTTTGTATGTTGTTCAGTATAAAATAAATAAATATTGAAATATCTTTTGAATTAGTTAAATGTCAGAATAAAGAGAGACAGAGCTTCTATTTTTTATCACTTTCATCAAATTTAGGAGCACATATACACTAAGTTTATTGTTAATTAATAAGAAACTCCAGACGATTCCATCCTGAGCTGAAGAAGCTTCTGATTGGTTCGTAGAGTCCATGTGAGTAAACTGGTGGCACAGCTGTGGATGCATACAAGGTAAAACACAGAGCCTGTTTCTGTGACATGGGAACATCAAGAGATGTCAACAAAACACCAGGAAGAGAACTGTGGAGCTCCATAAGTGTGGCTCAGTTTGAATACAATTTGGTGCCATTTACAATTAAGAAATACAGACAGTTTCTCTCTTTACTCTTAAAGTTAACAAATGTGTTTTTATATTTATCAACCTAAAAAAAATAAACATTTAGTCTAATTTGATGTTACAATTAAAAAAGTGTTTGTGTGTAAATATCTGGTTTCAACTGTATATTTGATGATTGTCAGCACAAAGAGGGAGAGAGGAACACACAGAGAGAGGTGAAACAAGAGCAGGTGAGACTCACATGTTAGTCACATGGTTGTTTACCAGAAGTATCACCGTATCACAGGTCCTCATGTATCTCGTACCTAGTGTTTCTTTTTAGGTTTACTATTTTTCAAATTCTATATTTATTAAGTTCTGCAGGCTTGTTTGCACAACAAGGCCAAAATAATTATATAAACTTTTCTCAATCTAAATATTGGACTTTGGTAGAATTAAAAAATAAGTGTAGTGCAGGTCTATGATGATTTTTAGTGCTGCTATCATCTAGTTCTGATTCTGGTTCTGTCTTGGTTAAGTCCTCAGTAGTCCTGATTTTGAACTGTTGTAGTCCTGTTTTAATTCCGGATCAGTTCTGGGTCTGGTTGAATTGGGGTTTAGTCCCTGTGTCTTGATACAGCCCTGATTTTGTTCTGCCTTGCTGCTTAATTAAAAACCTAGCTTAAGGTGTCCTGTATATGTGATATATTTTTTTCCTATATGAAGTCATTCTTTTTTGAACAAAACTCAAAACAGAGCCAATTAATCTTTCAGTCATTTCTACCTATTCTACCTATTCTAAAAAAAAAAAAAATCCCACATGCATACTACCATTTAGGGCTAAGCCCCAGGTGTTTCAAATGTCTGGCTCCGCCTCTGCTACAGAGTCAGTTAATAAAGTTGGAGTGAGACATTGAGACCTCTCCTGTCGTTATTACATACCTCCACATTGGTGACCCCCACATTGGTGGCCTGGAAGCATCGGCTGCTGCCGGACTTCCACCTCCGCTGATGGCTGCGTTTGCTGTAGCGCTTAAATTGCCGGATTTTTGGCTTCACGACCCTCCTTTATGGTTCGTGCACGTAGAAGCTCAGTTTGCTCTTCGTGGAGTTTCAGCCGACGATACTAAATACCAGAGGTGGGACCAAGTCATTGTTTTGCAAGTCTCAAGTATTTATCCTCAAGTCACAAGTCAAGTCTCAAGTAATGTCAGGCAAGTCAGAGTCAAGTCTCAAGTCACTGGTGTAATAGTCCGAGTAAAGTCACAAGTCTGAAACTTTGAATTTCAAGTCCTTTCAAGTCTTTAAAAAAAAAAAAAAAAGCATGTTGCAGTTATATGCTAAATGTAAATGTTAGACCAGCGGTCCCCAACCCCCGGGCCTCGGTCCGGTACCGGTCCGTGAGTCGTTTGGTGCCGGGCCGCGAGAGTTGAGGCTCAGGTGTGAAATGTCTGGTTTTCAGGGTTTTTATCGGTTGTCAGCGTTATTTTGTTATCGTTTTTATCGTTTACTCTGGTTTCCTGGGTCTTTCACGTGTGTTATGAATAAATTTTCTTTTTTTCGGTACCGGTACTAGTTTTATTTTGTTGTATTTATCCGCGACACCTTAAAGGCCGGTCCGTGAAAATATTGTCGGGCATAAACCGGTCGTGGCGCAAAAAAGGTTGGAGACCGCTGTGTTAGACCATGTAATTTTTAAATCTGTGTTTTTCTCAACACATAACGAAATAGTGAACTTAGAAAATATACACAAATTGTGAAATTGCACCTCTATAAAATGCAGCTCAATTAAACCTAGCTCCAAGAATAATTTTCACCGACAGTTCTGAGATAAGCTGCATGTTATTCTTGGATGCGGTTGTAGGACCGGCTTTAAAATCGCATGACAAAAATATCATACACATTAAAAAAAAAACTGTATCTCCAATGGAGCCTGGACAACATTTGCTAGTTAGATGAAGTCAGCTATCTCATTGTAGCAAAAGAGAAGCCCCGCCTACTGTTCTTTATGCAACTTCAACTGTCGGACAAAGTTGGAAGTTGTTCCATCTCTGTCTGTGATTCTCTTCTTACATGTTTTGCATGTTGCATTTCGGTTTTTTGTTGACTACTTAATAATTTATGTACCTGAAAAAAATAACTCTTTGCAGCATTTTTGAGCGTTTTTTTTTCTTTTAATAAAAACATCTGGTTAATTTGATTGGCTGTGCTACAGCTCACGCACACATATGTACGGAGTGTGGTTTGAATAAATGAATGAATGAATTGAATTAATGGTGCACACTTTCTATATAATATGCGTGTTAACTTTTATATTTGGGTGAAATATCAAGTCTCTTCAAGTAAACCGGTTCAAGTCCAATTCAAGTCCCAGGTCATTGGTGTAAAAGTCCAAGTCAAGTCACAAGTCTTAGAACATCTAAAGTCATAAAATTAATGACTCGAGTCTGACTCGAGTCCAAGTCATGTGACTTGAATCTACACCTCTGCTAAATACCACCATGTGGTGGCCTCACTTGACCCGCTGTCAACCCGCTGCGTGATGACTCTCCTCCGGGACCCCCCAGCCCAGGCAAGTACACCGCCCTCAAGGCGCTGCTGCGGCGTTACTCCCTCTCTGATGCTGAGCGGGCCGAGAAACTCCTTTCCCTCGCGGGCCTGGGCGACGGCACCACTCTCGAGCTCATGGAGAGCATGCTGTCCTTACTGGCCACGGATGACGGAGGATTCCTCTTCACCTACCTCTTTCTCCGACAGCTGCCGGCTCCAGTGCGCGCTGGCCTTACCAACTCCCCGCTATTGGCCACGAAGGATTACCGCTCCCTTGCGGAAGAGGCGGATCACATCCTCCTGGCTACCAGGAGTTTCGGCGTCCAGGCGATTGTCCCGGACTTATTGGTGGGTAACTGGTGCGTAGAGAACAGTCCAACCCTGCCAGGAAATATGTGCTGGGGAAGGAATGGTATTAAGACACTTTTTATACTTTTTATAGGTAACGAACAATTTCAGAAAAAGAACTGAGGGGCGTACAGGAAAAAGTTGAGTCCAAGTTGTGTAAATGGACATGGTTGCTACCCCAGCTGTCATATAGGGGTAGGGCTCTGATTGCCAATAATCTGGTTGCCTCGTCCCTGTGGCACAAGCTTGTGGGGTTGGTTCCACCTGCTGGGCTGTTCAGCGTCTCATTGTGGATTTTTTCTGGTCCAGGCAGCATTGGCTTAAGGCATCTGTACTGTTTCTTGCCGTGTCAGAGGGAGGTCAAGGACTTGTGGATATCATGGCCAAGACCACTGCGTTCAGATTACAAACTGCTCAGAAGCTGCTTTATGGAAGTAGTTACTGTTGGCTGCCCTTGGCTCGGCTGCTTCCCCAGAAAGCTGGATATCCTGGACTGGATAAGCATCTGTTTTTGCTTAAAACAGCAGAGCTTGATATGATGGGTTTAACACCTTTTTATCATTCAGTGTTGGATGCTTGGAAAACGCTGAAGATTTTCCGTGATCCTGACCCTAGACCTGGCTGGGGATTTTTGAAGAACCATTGTTTCACAATGACTTTTTGTTTGCTGTCATCACCTACAATAAGGACCAAGTTCATTCAAGCTGGGATTGTGAAACTGGGTCACCTCGCAAAACTATCGATAGAAAGGATGTGCAACCTTACTAACATCAAGTCCACCAGAATCTTAAAGAGGATCCTGGAAGACGTCTGGGAGTCCTTACCTGTGTCACTGAAACTATTTGCTGAAAATTGCAATCTAGCTGACCAGTGGTATAATGGGTACGAGTACGTATTTCCAGTACTTTCAGCTGCGCCAGCTTTTGATGGATGGCATGAGGAGAATGGACTGGTGTCGGGTGTTCTCAGTTCATGTGGGAAGAAGCACCTGTATCAGAGTTGTGCCAAGGTGCTGAACTTGTGCTCGGGGGGTCAGGGAGTCGAGGTGGACACAGGTTTTTGGTTCAGACCTTGCCCCGAAGGGCAGATGGAGGGTCCTGTATAAGCCACCTGTTGAGAAACAGGTTGGTGACCTCCAGTGGAGGATTATACATGGATTTATAGCTACGAACAGACACACAGCTAGACCCGACTACTAGGGGTGGATGTCTATTTTGTGAACAACAGGAGTCGCTGTCACTTGTTTTTGTCCTGTGTGAGGTTAAAAAGCCTGTTTAGTTTATTGCAGGAATGGGTGGAAGCCCTGGGTGAGCGTTTTTCTATGGCAGTTTTTGTTTTTAGTCTTAAGTACAGAGCTTTGAAAAAGAAGACTCATGTCTTAATCAATTTCCTTCTTGGTATGGCAAAGTTCGCAATTTGGAAAACGAGGAAACATTTAATGCTTGGACAGGGTTGGACTGATGCAGCACTTAGTTTTAAGGGCTTAGTTGCATCGAGATTGAAAGTGGATGCTTTTTATCGTGTTGTAATCTACAGATGTTTACAGATTTGTGGTGTATTAGAGATGTTTTATGTTCATTGAGGGAGGATGGTGCACTTGTTTTGCATTTTTAGAGTGATATTATTATTCAGTGTATTTGTTTTGATAACTACACGTGGATCTAAGTGTGTGTGGTTTTTGGGTGGTGTTTTTGTGATGCTTCCTTTGACTTTGTGAGCGTTTTGTTTGTATTATTGAATTGTGATATGAATAAATGTGTTTGTTAAAGGTCAAACGTCTTTCTTTCTTTCTCAGGATGTACCAACCTGTAGAGTTCGCTACTCTAATATTTGTGGAGCAGGGAAATTATTTTACTGCTATTGTTAAATAATCATCATTATTACCATTGCATTAATAATATAATCTGGAGTTTATATTGCATTCAGGGGTTGAACAGTGTGTGTCTTTCAGAAAGGCTAAAAGTCACAGGCTGACAGGAAACAGGCTTGCAGAGAGTTTGCAGAAGCAGGAAGTTATTTTGAGCAGCAGGCTAAGACGAGGCTTTAACAATGTAACAGATAGCTTTAAGAAGGCCTTAAGATGTTATGCATACAGTTATTATGTTGACCTTGTATTTCAGGTGCAGTTATGACTATTTTATACACAATGCATATCTGTGCTTATTAAAGAGTTGGAGCTTGGTCAATTAATTGGGGGTTGGAAGCTTTGTTCGGCGCGATGTCCGGACAATCTATTGTGCAAGTGACTTGGAGCCATAGAAGGAATTGCAATACATGCTTACAAAACACTTATATCAGGTCATTTTATATTAAGGTTTTAGTAGAAGTTCTTGGTTAAAACATTTATTTAGTAGAAGACATACATATAGTCTCAGTGAGCCTCTGGTCTGGTGAAAGGTCAGAAGTGCAACAGGTGAATTGAGAAAGAGCATTTGAGGGCGAGACACAGACAGTTAGTAGGTGAAGAGGTGACACAAAGAGCATGTGAGGTCAACACACACACACACATGAGTTAGATTTATTTAGAGGAGAGATTTGTTGTCTCGGCAAGAAAGAGGAACAATTCACTTTAAGACAAGAACGGAAAGTACCAGCCATGAAAATAGAAGATGATTTTCTGGGTGAAAAGCCATTGTGGTGTTGATCTGATCTATGTATAAAATGTATCTGTGACGCATGAAGGGGCGTCAGTAAATCAAACCCTGATGCTATAAAATATCTGTTCATGCTTTGATTAAGTTGAAGACTACTTGCTGTCGGCGTACAGAGTGTCTTCCCACACGTGTGTATTCATTAAAAATCATTGTTTGACCAAGAGCTTCTGGACCAAGGGTGGTTTGTACTCTCCCTCCTCAATTTTGAACCTTAACATTTGGGGGCTCGTCCGGTGGTTGAGGAGGGAGAATTGGAGGTGTAGATGGAGAAATTTGGTCTTAGGTGGTCTGACGGGCAGACATGAATTCCAGTGGTCGAAGTGAGTGGGCATAAGCCGGCTTATCCAAAAGGTAAGGCACTACCTGTTGAATTATTTCCAAAGTGTGCCAAATTGGATATGATAAAATTTAAGTCTACTCACTGAAGTTACTGGTGGATGTCTGTTTTGATTTTGATGAAAAATCTCATGAGTTGAAGCAGTTAGAGTTCTGCTAAGAAGAAATGAAAGCAGTTAAAGTCTGCGAGAGCAGTTAGAGTCTGCCAGGAAAAGTTTAAATACTGGGTTGAAGTCCCAAAGAAATTGAGTTAGAGTCTCAAGTAGTTTGGTAGGAAATTTGGTCATTTTGTGGGTTAAAGTCCCGGTTGGTCATTAGGTCAGACCTTGGTTGGTCATTTTGTGGGTTAGAGTCCCCATTGTCCATCAGGGTAGATCTGCCTCAGTCATACACTTGTGTTGGGTGTTGATTGTTGTTTCAAAGCATTATAAATTATTCTAGAACGGCAGTTCGAGTCTGCTAGGAAGCGCAGTGCTCAGAGGTAACGCTTGCCAATGCCAAGGACGCTTAGGCATTGTCCTCGAAGAGGGATAGTCAGTTGGTCACTGTGGAGCTTGGGGCACTCCAGAATAACTAGGAGTTAGAGTCTCCTTACCGTTTGGAACGGTAGTCTGCGCTTTTTTGGACAGGAGAAGTTGGACTTCGGGCGTGTAACTTTAACTTAAAACTTCGGGGTAAGCCTTGGCTGTGAAACGCCAAAAATAGAGCTTCAGGCAAAGTTTGGGTTGGTTGACGCTTTTAAATTGAGTTAGGGATTTTAGAGATGAGGCCAGAAACAGTAGAGTCTGATACTGGTTAATTGGTCGCAAAAAACTCAGGGAGTTTATCCGCTGGGCGGTTATTTTAAATTTGTCTAAATTGTGTAGGCGCTAAAGCTGACAGATCTGACAGTGGTTGTAAATATAAGACGTCGTTGTAATATAAAATAAGAGATCTCTGTGTGAAAGGAGTCTGAGGCAATGCTGGAGCTATTTTTAGACGGTGTGTGTGTGAGTGAAAATGCAAATGAGTAAGCAGTGAACTGTTTAAACCACAGTTGGTTTTACAAATACTGCTGCAAACATTGTAGAGTGTGTGTTTAAGATGCCATTTATGTTTACTAGAGGGTTATAAATAAAGTTTTGAGTTGCCGTAGTGGATGTATAGTAATTGACTGAGTTTGGATGCAGATATATAAATATATTGAGTGCACTGTATATACTTAAGACTAACACATTACTTTCAGTAGTAACTTTTCTCCAGCATTAGTTGCTGGTGTGGTTTATTTTTTCAATTTCTTGTGTGTGCGGTGAGAATTAATGGAGGTTTCAATTTTTCGTTTGTTTGTTTTTGACTTGCTCTTTCTGATTATGACAAGCATGTCTAAAATACTCTTAGGAAAGTGTGTTTTGAGTTATATTCCTCAACTCTAGTCACAGTTTAAGTGTGTGAATGCGGTGACTAGAAGGTTTTGAATGATGAATAAAGGTGAGAGGTATTTCTTTGGTGATGTCAAGTAGGATGTTTTAAAGTTTGAAAGTGTTTTTAATTTGAGAGAGGCATGAGTGATGTTATAAGAGTTTGAGTTTCTTTTTCTTTCAGTTCAAGAACGCATAAGTACATACACTTGGTACACCCGTTTACTCTTTTACTTTATTAAAACAGACGGTGTATTTGAGTTTGAATTTCAGTAATTGTATGTTGATATGGTAATTTAGTTTTATGTTAGGGGAAGGAGATGTCCATCTCTGCGTCTTGCAGGATTGAAAGTGAAAGTTGAAGGTTGTGATGTGAATGCTGTGAGTACTCGATTTGAATGATTCTGTGTGAGGTGTACAAAATACTAAATAATAATAACACTATGAAAGTTGATAGTAGAGTGAGTGCAAGGCGGTGTGTGAACAGAGGAAGTCTGAGAGAGAAGTGTGTGCGTAGGCAAAATGCAGAGTGTGCGCGTGAAATAAGGGAGTATTGTTTTTACATCAAGGTTTAGTAGAACTAAAGTAGAACGTCACAAACAAACAAAAGAAGGTAAAATGAAGAGAGAAAATAACTGACAATTACATTAATGAATAGAAAACACACATACACAAAGTGCCATATGTGAAATTATTCTAGGAAGGAATCAGAAGTGAGATAGTTTAATATAAGATGCAATGAAGGAAGCAGCTTACACTCCTTTAATTTCCAGAGCCAGTGTGTTCCCTCCCCTGCCCACTTGGGCCCCGTATCAGGCGAGTATGGAAGGCTGGATAGCCCATGACGGGTAAGATCCCACCTCGAAACCCTGGGACAACCTAAGGCAGGCACAGTCACGATTACTTGGCCTCACTCAGTCCCTGTGAGCTCAGACTCACTGGTGAGATGAAGTGAAGAAGACGGGACCTTAAGGGTAAAGCCGCTGGGCTGAGGCAGAGGGGGTAAGTGGCAAGTGGAGCCCTAATTTCTGGCTGAGGAGCAGGAATGCTGTTAATAAGGTGGGGAACACAGGTGACACTGATAAACATAACGAGACAGGGCAGGAGTGAACACAACATTACGCATACTGACGAGAGACTGTCAAAGTAAAACAGGAAATACACAAGAGACGCAGGGAGACCGAGGGGAAACAACACAGACGAACCAGCAACTACCATAACAGAAGACACAACTTAAATACACCCAGAGAACACAGGGAGATTACACACAGAGTCCATAAACACACATGACAGTATTGATTCCAGGCAAAAGGCCTCAAATTGATTTAGCTTTTAACTGAACTTAAAGAAGGACCAAAGAGGAAGGAAAGCATATATTTTGGTTAAGTCTGATAAACTAGAATTAGAAGGTATTGTTAAATTAAAAGGAGCCAAATGAAACAAAAAGGCTATACCAAAAACAGGTTATAACATAGGAAATGTGAGGTTAAAATGAAGTTAACACACAGGAGTTGTTTCAAGGCAGCATTTAGCTATGATGAAATGTATACAGGAGTAATTGCTTATATGCTTAAACTTAATTGATTAAAGTGGTTGTTTTTCTTTTGGAGCTTTTAGTAGAATAGGCGGTTCTAATGATTTTTTGTTAAAAAGGTGACTTAAGATTAGAGTAGAGGAACTTGCGTACAGAGTTGTCTTCCCACACGTGTGTATTCATTAAAAATCATTGTTTGACCAAGAGCTTCTGGACCAAGGGTGGTTTGTACTCTCCCTCCTCAATTTTGAACCTTAACATATTTCAGCAGTTTCTTGGATGCATTTCCTCTGTTTTGGCAGTTTACGGATGGCTTGTTCCACCTGCTCCCTTGACTGCGTGTTGTCTGTTCACAGTAAAATCTTCCACATGCAAGCACCACACCTCATGATGTGCTGTGCAGGAGACAGGAATAGGACGCAAACGCAGGACTCACAACACAAAGGGGTGAACTAAAGGAGGCAGTAAAACATCTGGACGTTAGATAAGGTTAAACGACTCGATTCCCTTATTTGAAGGTAAATACCTTAGTATTAGTAGGTAAATATAGTTATGCTGGAATTACAAATAATTAAAGCGTACTTAGGGCCTTAGTCTCATGCCAAAATAGGAACCCCACATTTTGTTGTGTTTTATTGTGCTATTTAAACATATTATAAGGTGTCATGTTTAAAGTATTAGTTCTTTTCAAGTTACTAATCAGGATACCACTTTTGTTGCTTTTCATTAAAAAAAGCAAAGACCTAAAAACGGAGAGCAGTGAATAATGCAATAACTGAATGCTGCCATTCATTTATTGCATTATTCACTCCTGGACTGTGTGAAAGCTGCGCCACAGCTGAATGCTGACACTGTAAAGGACAGAGTGAGGGAGACAGACACCAACAGATTACCCACGTGGTAGCCTCCGTCTCAGTCCGTGTAATCGCCTAATTAATTCTCACTATTAAAACAATAATAGCAAATTTACATTTCATAGTACAGAATTAATAAAAACATATTGTTCTCTCTCTGCTGTCTTCTCCCAGTGGAGCCCAGCTCATCATATTTATATCAATATTCAAAATGTTCAACCAAAAAAAGGTATAACCCCAGATGTGTGAGGATGCTTTGTTACAGGCAGCACAAGAGTAAGAAAGAAAAAGTGAATTAAATAAAAGAATAAATAAGTCCAATAATGTGCAAAAGGCCAAAACTAGAAGAATGCGACTGGCCTGCACCGCGTTCGATGAACTAGAATGAAATATGATGTCATCAAACGACTAAAAGGATGTTTGATGACATCATATTTCATCAAAATATGGATGCATGACAAGGAACATGCAAACGCGGTGTAGCTTTCACACAGTCCCGGAGTGAAGACTTTAGAAAAGTCCAAGAAAAGATGACTTGTGTCTTGAAGAAGCTCAAAATATTTGACTCCATTGGGCACGTGACTCGTTTTTATAATCGGAGCGAGAGGTCCACAGCAGCAGAGCTGCAGATGTGTGGGACGAAGCTCACTGTTGCAACAGACACAAAGCATAAGAAGAGCCTCTGTTCAGTGTAAGTTACAGTTCAGAAACAGTCGTTTAATCAGACACACGCTTCAACGGCGTTATTAAAGGTTAAGTTCACATATGAATCTGATGTTTACATCCCAAAACATACAGTTTAGATTTATTTTAAACTATGAATGCTCAAAACTCCAGTGGCTGTAGGTGACATACAGTTGTTAAAGTCCATGACAGACTTGCTTTTATCCGTCAAGCTCACAATCTCAGACATGAAAGATGACAGTTACTCTTTTTTAATGATAACATCTGCAACAGGGAAAAAAGCCCACCAGTACCAGAGTAATAACCAAACCAGGACTGCAGCTAGCTGTGAAAGAAGAAGCAACACAGGAGTTGTTGATGACAGGACAACTCAGTTATCACGAAACATGAGATCAGTTTAAAGAACATATCAACACGGTCAGTGAGAGAGCCATATTTTTGTAATGTGCTGATTCCAGAAGCCATGAAAAAATTACAAGTTCATCTGCAAATCATAAAACATGGAGCGTACCCACGTATTACTGCAAATGTGATCTGAAGGTCCCTGTTAGTGTCACAGTGATAGGAGTGCAGTTGTTGTCAGGAATTCAAATCCACCGTTCAGGCTGTTACAATGCTGCTCATGTTCACTGCAGGTGGAGTTATTGTTCTTATTATACACAGTGCCCCATTTACAGAGGATCTTCTCACCAGAATGCACAACATAATAACATGTTACAATAATATTCATAAAAATAATAAGAATATAAATAAAAATACTAATATGTAAAACAGAAAAGAAAGCGACCACGTGTACAGTGTCAGAACAAACGAGAGGAGGAGGCATCACCATGACAACACCCGTGTACATTCACCTGGTAACATCAAAGAAGGCAAGAAGGCCTCCTGCTCCCCCACAGGTCCACGCACGCCCCCTTACAGGGTGCACCCCCCCCCCCACGCAGAAAAAAGAAAGAAAAAGATTTAAACAAACGAACCAACACAGCAGTTTGTAGCTGCCTTCAAAATAAATCTTACCACAGAAAAACAGGGTGTATTATCATCATCACAGCATGCTCTCAAGGCAGGTCTACAGAGTAACAAGGACCCTTTGTGATTAGGGGGTGATTCCAGTCAGCTCAGAGACACCAGTGGAATCAAAGACTTGGTTTTTAACATTTCATAAAGGGTTCAAATTCACACACTCAAAGTATAATGTTGCCGTCCTAGTGCAGAGTCCATCTGAAGCCTGAAATACTGAACCTCAGGTGCTGTGTTCAGAGAGTTTTGGTCCTCTTCAGGGTCGCGGTGCCATACTCTCAGGAACGCATAGCTCAGACCAGTGGGATCAGGGGTCCCCCCTCTGCCCTCCCCTCTGCTCTCTGATGTGAAAGTAGCTCATTTTAACAGAGGGTGTCTGTATTGAAAGAGAGCTGCACCTGCCAAACACACACAAATATACACACCAGAAAATCACTACACGTGCTAACACGTAGTGGTGATGTCTTTGTCAGGGAGCGTGCATAAGAAAATCCAGTGTTTGTTTGAGAACAGTGTGAGAAAGTTCTTGGTTCAGACCTGCAGCTCATCTGCAGAGTCTGCACATACTACCTGTTGTTCCACAGTCTGAAGTCTGACAGACTAACCACCTGTTCAGGGTGCAATCCTGTTCTGTTACCTGATGATAGATGGGCTGAGACCCTGTGTGAACACTTACATTTATGTAACACTGTCAGTGTTAGATGGTTCGCTCCTTTAGAGGCCACTGCTGCATTGAAAACAGGCTGAATGTGTTTAAATCATTAGCTTTTACACGTGTAGAGGAAACCATGCTGGTTAAGCACATTTGTTTACTCTGCTGGTGAAAAGCTACTCCAGTGTTAACTCTTCACTGTTGTCTCCTGAGGTTTGTGCTGTGGTGATGAGGGTCATTGAGTACCTGTCCTTCTACAGTAGTAGCAGTGTTTCCATTGCTTGCTGCAAGCTACACTGATGCTACAACATCTCGTGGTAACACTACAGTATGTCCTAGCCCAAGTTCTGGGTGATGTCTCTTCCACACACTATAGCTCTGTTTGTCTCATGTTACTGACCTTCCAGACACAGATGTGGGGCCTGCTGCACCTTCACCTGTGTACCCCTCCCTCTGAACTTCAATGAACAGAGAAACAGAAAACTCTAGGCAGGATCTGCTCACCCGTTCCTCTTCGAAGCTAATGAGACCTTCATCATCATCGCTCTCCAGCTCTTCTGGCGCCTCACTGATCAGAGCGTTGAGTTCTGTGTTGGCCGTTCGAGACTTTAGAAGGCTGAAGATGCGCTGCAGGGGGGACTTTCCACTGCCCAGTGGCGACACATCCTGCTGCTCAAGGTTATCGCTTTGTTTCTTGGCAAAGTTAACAAACACCTGGATGGAAAAAGAGATCCTGTACTTTATTTTTTATTTAAGATATTCCTTTTTGAAGTCTTGGATGAAACTGAGTCACTCACATTATCCAGAGTAGTCTGACTGACAGAGTAGTCCTCAATACCCAGCACCTCCACCACCTGCTCCATCTTACTAAAGACCTGAGCCAGGGACATGCGCTCAGACTTCAGCTGGTACTGCACCTTGGTGTGGTGACGCTCCTGCAAATATGATAACACGGTTTACAGTTTACCACATTTTTCAGCTGTGGTATTGTAACTGTGGCCAGTGACTCCAATTATAGGGATATGGACCAGCTCTTGATCCTGTGGGTATCACCTATTAGGTTAGTAATTAGTAGCTAACTCAAGCTGGTGTTGAGGATACTGGCCTAGCTTTAACTGCCTACGACCGGATGCCTGCCCTGTTTCACCTGAATGTAGGGCTGCCACAAACGATTATTTTGATAGTCGACTAGTCACTGATTATTTTTGCGATTAGTCGACTAATCAAATCCATTGGACGTAAAACGTACAGCTTATTGCACCAGCAGCATCTGCTCTCATATAACTATCATTGGCTTACAGCTTTAAGTGTTTAAGGTCTGTGCTAACTAAAAATAAAGACAAGATGATAGTTTATTAAATTTTAATGAAATTTGCAGATTGTTTCGGTGAAGTTTAATAAACTCCTTGCTATCTAAAATATAACAGGACACCGGAGTAAATTCTCCAGCATCTCACACTTCTGATAATCAGCTGTCTGCTTGACGTTTATTCAGCTGTGTAGAAACTATAACTTTAATCTCAGCCAAACCGATTTACTCAGGAACAAATAAAATACTAAAAAAGCCAAACAACAACATTTTGAAGTTATCTAAGTGACTCATATATCATGTTTAACCTGAGTAGTGAAAGACGCGATTTGCCGGGAGTCCGGTGTTCTCACGGCTCTAGTGAGCCTAGCCCCCGGCTCGCTATCGAGCTAGTGGGTAACAGACGTCTCCAAAAACGTCGGAGCGCTTTTGAAAATATGTGGTGTCTTGATAAACTGAGCAGATATTTGAGGTTTACACAGCTACATTCTCGCCTGAAAATATGTTAAACGTTTATTTTGTGACCCAGAAAGAATAATAAGAGTAATATTAAAACTAACTAGCTGCCGCCATTGTTGGAAACTGAGCTGGGCCGCGCTATGAATTCTGGGACGCTGCTTCTTCTTCTTCGGGGTTTAACGGCAGCTGGCATCCTTGTACATGCAGTGCTGCCATCTTCTGTTTCAGTCCGTTATTACACTCTTAAATCCTGCTACTTATTCCTGCGTCTTTTGTGATCTTACAAAGCTTCAAACAACGCGTCGACTATTAAATCAGTCGTCGACGATTTTGATAATCGACGTAATCGTGACTAGTCGACTAATCGTGGCAGCCCTACCTGAATGCTACATGGACTGATTCTTATATAAAGAGTACAGAGTACTCACAGCGCTCTATACAACATGCCACATCCACACAAGCACTTTCTTCTATGCTTTAAGTGCTTACTATCTAACATTCACACACATTCATACTCGGATGGATGCATCGGTGAGCAACTTAGGGTTAGTATCTTGCTGAAGGCATGCAGACTGGGGCAGCCAGGGACTGAACCACCAACCTTCTGATCATGTACACCCTGAGCTACAGCCAGCCAAAGATGCACCCCACTAGAACCTAAAGTTAGGGACAGTCAACAGCTGTACCAGTTGTAGGAGGCTCCTTGCACTTGTTGAATGGACAGGTAAGTACTGAATGTCCACATCGTCAGACTTTATGTGCAGAGGTTTTATTACAGTGATATAGCACAGGCAAAGTAGCTTAATGAAACAATACAGATCTTCTAATTAAACCACACAAAACTTTACATTCTTGAATCGATTCTATGGCGATGCTAAAGATCTACCACCAGTTTTGGTATATAACCACACTCTTCAGGTAATATTTGCTCTTTATTATATTTATTAAACCGTGGTATTATTTTCTCTCTGATGAGGATCTTTAGATCTACAATATAAAGCAGCTGTTGGGGTGAATTTACACTATATCATGAAAACACAACTGAACTGATAGTGAGGTTTAGTCTGGTGCTACGTCTGTCAGGTTGGTGCTCTGTGGGTAAAATGACGACACTGGAGAGTTGCTGTAACGTACCTTCAGCAGAGCCTCGGGGAAGTTTCTGTTGAAAAACCGAACCACCTCTTTGACGCTGGAGCTGCTCTTTGTCCTCACTGTGATCATGTAGCCATCTCCAAACCTATAACATGTTAAGAGAAGCATGACTGTGCCAAGTCAGGACATAATGGTACAATCATAAAGTTCTCCAACTCTGCCCCTTTAAAAAAAGCACCCCAACATATGTTATATGAGTACTGAGCGAGCCAGAACTGTAAACTTTTTTCTAATTCGGATTTTTTTAATATACCTTTGTCTTTTTTAACCTCATGAACGTGGGCAGCACTGTGCTGTGGTGATTAGCGCTGTTGCCTCACAGCAAGAACTGTTCTCCCAGTGTTTGCTGGGTACTGGGTACTCTGGCTTCCTCCCACAGTCCAAACACATGCAGTTAGTGGGGACCAGCTTAATGGGGAATCCCAAATTGCTCATGCGTGTGAATTGTGGTCTGTCAGACAGACTGGCGACCTGTCTGGGGTGCACCCTGGCTCTCACCCTTTGACAGCTGGCACATCTGTAGTCAACTATGAGACCTGAGTCTGTGAAGGTTCTCAGTCATCCAGGTCATCGTAGTCAAAGGAGCGACCATCTTTGAACAGATGGTCGCTTACGGGGTTTACGACACCAACTCTCTGCCATCTATAATCCAGTTTTGAGATCCCTTCCCAGACGCCTTAACGCCCACTCACATCCTGGGCCATCTGACCTCAGGAATTCGCATGATAAGGTGGGGCCAGGTTTCACAATGAACACACCCGAAACTCTGGCTGATTGGGACCCACACCCAGTTTCACACCTTGGCTCAGGCGATTAGAGGATCATCAGGGGGTCCTTTTGTCCCTCTGTGGGGGGAAACTCCCACTAGGTTTATATCTGGGACTCTCCACCATTTGACCTTAGAACTGAAGAAGCTTCTCGGATGAGAGGTGAAACGTCTTCAAGCAACTTAAAGAAGTCCAGACGCTTTTCTTTGCAAGCTCCTTTGACTACGATGACCTGAGGTTAAGGGTGGTCTTTTGCGGTTGCCTGTGGGATCCCCTGGAAAATACCCAATTAAGCTTCAGTTTCTATGGGAGTATGCATGATGAAGCAGAGCTGCTTCTAAATGTGGACAAATGTAAAGATTTTCTGTCCTTGCATCCTCTGATAGCTAAAGAAATGATGGCAGCTGTGTGCAATGTCCTGGACAGAACAGACTGCAGGATCTGGTGCAGCTGCCACATAAACCTCGTCTGATTTTAAGGACTGCCTGTTTTTCCATGGACTGTGAGGATGAACTAATGGAGACAGGGCATGAGTGCAGGATGAGGAGGAAAGCTTATATGTACTGTTCATTATACCAAAGGTAGAAACCTGATATTGATGACCTCACAGTACTCAAGCTGATTTTAAAATGATAAGTCAGAGCTGTGGATGAGCATGGTCAGGTTGTAAAAACAGCTGGAAAAAGATGAGATCACAGGAGAACAGTGTCTCACCTCAGATTTACTCCACCTCATCCCAAACCACCACAAACATCAGGTGAAAATACTCCTCCCTCACATCCAGCGTTACATCTCCTTCTACTGTCCAAGATCAGCTGTTCCACAGCCCAGGAGAAATTACTGTCCTCTTGTGGCAGTTGAAAGTCTCCATAACTGTGAAACATTAGACTGGAAATGCTGTTGTGGGTACTGGTTCGACATATACTCCCCAGCTGACAAACTCACCTCATGTACTTGTCTAACAGACCACCGAGCTAGCTGCTGGGCTGGATGGAGACAGAAATGACTCTTTAGAGTAAAAGCTGGCATGTGCCTGTGGTGGTGCTTGTTTCAAAGACAATGGCATTTCCTGCTCTACTGAGTTTAGATTTCATATTATTCACTGGTATGCAGCTGGATGTTTCAGAAGGAAAGTATTGGTTTGATGATGATGATAAGATAAGACACTTCAGGAGTGGGGGGTGTGGTGGGGTGGGTGACCAGAGTACTGCTTTCTTTCAGCAGACACTCCTCGTGTCTCCACGTCAGAATGTGCCACCATCATCTGTGCTCTACAGGGCCCCTCACAGAAGCTTACAATAGAGGTGGAAGGCAGAGCAGAAAACCAGAAAGTCACACCCTGAATCAGAAAATCACTGATACAGGAGATATAACATCAATCCCACCATGTCATCAAAACAGGGCTTTATCTATCTATCTCAAGCTTCCCTACAAGACCATGTGCCAGCCACAATCCTTCCCCTGGACATCTGGGAAGACACCAAACCTACTGACGATTGCAGAAATGGTCTGCTGGCTAAAACCGAGCTGGGATGTTCAGGAGAATGTGCAAAACTGTAATGTGTTCTATTGTACAAACTTCAAAACCAGCAACCAGCAGGCAAACACCAACAAACGATGGTCCAAAGGCTGCTAGGGATGTATGTGATGGGTCCATCCCCCAAGAAGATCAACCAAAGTGTCTTTGTTGACACCACTCCAGGTAAGTAGGATGATTCTCTTTAAGAAAGTTGTTAGATTTGTATTGTTGATTGTCATTTATGCTTAGAAATATTTACTCATATATGCTTAGAAGTGTATATAATCATTGGTGGATTGAAAGGATGTTTCATCCTAAAGTAACAGCTCTGTGTGTTAGGGAGTGCATCCGTTCTTCTAGAGTGTCCTTGGTATAAATCACATACTCCCTAGGAGAGTTTATCTTTTCTTGTTGATTTATGGTATAGCAAGCACATGTATATCTGTTTAAGTATAAGAGCCTTTTGTTAGATGGACTCAGACATCCTGGCACTAGCTTTAGGGAGGCTTCACAGGGTCACATCTTGACCTACATACACACACACACACACACACCTACATACACACACACACACACACACACACAGTATTCTTTGTTCACATGTATACCTATGTAAGACGTCATATGTTAATGAACCTATGCATATTCATGTAACCACAATAAAAGGAGTGCTATGGGGAGCCTGGCTGAGAGTCTCTGACGGAGGTCAAGTGGTGGGACGACACTTGGCTCCAGCCAGACACCTCCCTCATGCATGAGTAAACCAGAACCTTGTGTCTTGCTTTGCAGTGTAATTATATTGTCTTCAACGTTCCAGCGAATAGGGTTTATGCCACAAACCTATCATTAATTGGTCCTTCGATGCCGGCTCCCTGGGATCGCATTCACCGAGGGGGGGGGGAGAGGCACGCTGAAAGACTGACGTCAGCCAGGAAGTTCCTGTGGATTCGCTGTCTGTCCTTCTCCTCGATGAATGGCGATCGGCGGGATTCAGGCTGATATTACACGCAACGCCAAGTAAGTTTAAAGAGGCCGACTCTATAACCGTGTCGTTGTGCAGTCTCTGCCATTTTGTGAGGCGTTGAGAAGTTCGCTGCTTTGTGGAGCGATAACTGGGTTAGTGTCCCGAAAAAGAAGTTTTGGTTAAATCGCCCAAGGGTCCCAAGCGTCCGGTGTGTGTCCGGTTTTGAAATCGCCCTGGGTGTGTGTCCCGAGCGTCCCTTCATTGGGTTTTGTCGCGCGAGTGGGTGAGCGTCCCACAGCTGGGTCAGGGTCCCGAGCGGTCCGGTGTGAGTCCGGAGTAGGCCTATTTTGTGTTATTGTCATTTTCGTCGTCGTCTCGTTGTTGTTGTTGTGTGTGAGTGTGTGCGGAGCAGAACGCGTGGTGTGTGACGTCAGCAGTTGTTGTTGTTATTATGGTTTCTAAGCAACCAAGAGTGAGTTAGAGGGAGAAAGACGTTTGTGCTGGACTTTGCTCCTGGCAGCACAAAGTATTTATGTATAAAAGAGAGAGAGCGAAGGCTCCACAGCTGCGTGGGTGCACGCGAATGCGGTCGCGCGGGTTTCACGCGGACCTGAGCCGTGCGGTTAATCGCAGGCTTATAAATGGAAGAGATTCAAATGTTAGAAGTTTTCAGAAAACACACCAGCCTTGAAGAGTGTGTGGAAAAGGCCAGCCCACATCAGCAGCTGTGCTCTGGTGGGTGGCTTTCCCCCCACCCCTTCCTGACACAAAATGTTAACAGCCTGTGTGCCAGACCATGGACGTAATTGAGGTGGATAGTTGTTAAAAGTAATCTACATTAAGCTTGTGGTTGCTTAAATTCAGTACAATGACATGTGAGGTGAAGTGATATAGGTAAATATTTAAACTAATGAAGTGCATAGAGGCACTTGACCTGTGTGAAAGACTGTCGTCTTATTATGAGCCATTGTTGAGATATACAGCACGCCTGTGAAAACAACTAATATGCTGCAACTACTGTGTGATGTCGCGTTGCAGTTTTGTTTTTGTTTTTTGAGCTGATGAGCAAGCTACACATTATCAGATCAAGAGCTGTCTGAGAGCTGCTCAAAGAGAGGGAAACAGAGAGTGTGCAGCGTTTCCATGAGCAGTTTTTCTGCACCTTGACTCGTGTGTGTGTAGCATCAGTTTTTGTTTATTTGTTTTGTTGGATTAAAAATAATTAAATAAACTGGTGATCATGCCTATGGATCACCATGGCGCATATCTCCAGCCATATGGTTTATTTATGTAGATGAAAAAGTGAGTGTGAATGTGTCTGACATCACAGTGTTTTTGTGCACTGTGCAAAAGTAATTGCCTTTGATTGTGAGTGAGAGCAGTGATTTTGCAGATCACAAGCTATTGTGAAGGGAAAAAAAAAAGAGTGAAAAAGAGACAAATTACATTGTAGACGAAGAAAAATAATCATAGGAAAAAGGTTTTGTGTTGATCAGCCGAAAAACAACTACAATGTCATTTTCTGCTTTTAAGAAAGGATTGTTCACACAAACACAGACAGAGAGATGTGTGATGATTAAGCAGTGATGATAATAATGAAAGTCTCTCAGTCTGTCGTTTACAGGTGGGGAACGGACCTGGATCAATCCTACACGGGCAGCAGTCGTAAGAAAATTATAGGTTGAAATCATTAGAAAAATTAGAAACACTCAGCCAGAATTTTTGGCTGAATTGTTTTGCAGCTTCCCGTCCTCATCCTGAACAAGCAAGATCCAAGGAAACGAATCTCTCCCTGAAGACACCGAGTGCAGTTTCAGAAGCACGAGCATGAACATTTAACAGTGGACAGGAGTCCAAGAGACAATCTGAGCAGAGAGGTCCAGCAGCGCTGTGGGCAAACGGCATCAGAAAGAGAAGAACCATCATCTAGATTGGATGGATGGAGATGCGTTTCCAGCCAGCTGCAACCTCACTGTGTGTGAAGGACTTTTGAGAAGACTGTCTGAGTTTGACATTTGCCATGTTTGGAGTGAGATGGCAATGAAAGAGACAGTGGGACAAAGAGAGACACGGGACAAAGCTGGAAAAAAAGCTGACTGCCATTGGACTGAAAAGTGGGAGAGAAGGAGAGGAGCAGAGGAGGACTGAGGCTGCTGTTTTAGTGTGGCCAATCAAATTAGGTTAAGGAATTCGGGGAGACAAGCGACTGCCTGGAAGTGGAGGATTGACACAGTGTCCAGACCACCACAAAAGGGGGAAGGGGACAAGCACTGAGGTATGCAAGTGTGCTGTTAGAAAATGGAAAGGTGACACCACACATGCAGCTAATATCCACCAGAGATAACACAAGACCATACACAAAGTGTTACACATTAAAAGAGGGTATTTGTAGAAGGGGTTAACAACACACAGTGTGGTTGCCGATGGTAACCTGTTTCAGAAGATACATAAAAACAGAACATATATTAACCCTACTAACAATTCCAAACACAAAATAGCTTATGAAGATTAGACAACATTTTAAGTGTGTGAGTCTGTTTATTATCTTGTCCAAGTCACCTCGTGTGATGTAAAGACCAGTGAAACTCATAGCACATTGCATGCTCTGCTGGATATACAGCTCCACACACATGCAATGAAAATTAGCTTGTTATCTTTCATCAGTGTAAAATAGTGTCAATTTAGCAGACACTTGTTATCAAATACTGAATTTATCCTAAAAAAAATTGACTGTCCAAGTTGCAGGACAACAATTTAACTTTTGTGGAAAACAATCCTGGTTTGACTAACCAGCGATCAGACAATAAATTTAGTGTTAAAATGGTAAATTGGGAGAAGCTTCCTGCTTGATTGATGCAGCAAGTAATTTACTGTATGAGGGAAATTGTCTTTTGTGATAATATTTTGAACATGCATTTCTGTCGTCCTGTCAACTTAGTGGGTTAATAACTGATATGCAAATTAGTTGATTGGTTCTTAGATTAATGAAAGGTGACTGAATTTTAGCACGAGTGAATGAGATGTGTTGGAGTTTGTTGTGTTGAGTGGAGACCCTATAACACTGAGTTTCCTGTTTGATGTGCGAGTGAATTCTGTATCTAGATATACAACTCTGAATACGTCAGAACAAACATTTTTTGTGAAGTGCATGACAACATGTTACATGTTTTATGATGAAGGAAAAAGGAAAATTGAATAGAATAGATCTGTGGCCTAAATGAGTGACGAGCACAGACTTGGTGATTAAACTCATAGCTAATATGACATTAGGGTTATGTTGTGTTTTGTGCAGCTGATGATTGATTTGGAGTGAATCTAGCTGATGATTTTTCTTCTGTTGTGAAGTCGAGCCTGCCGATTAGTATGATGGTATGATGCCATGAACCATGCTAATGGTATGATTTACCTGAGGTGAGGAGTTTGTGTCATGACTTAACAAGGCCTTTTTATTTTGATACTTTTACAGTGCACTGAAAGTTTGGTTTGATAATTTGTTATTTTTCATTTTTATCTTTTGAACAGGCACTGATTTTGTTTGTTTATTTCTTTTCTTTAAAGCAGATCTGCACGTCGGGAATTGAAAGTGCTATGCGACCGATCGAGAAAGCCACTCATTTGGGACAATTATTAAATGAAAGTCCCTGTCCAAAACCGGATTCAGCGATGTAATCCTATCAAAAGTTCTTTTTCTTTTTGAAATGACGTCATTTTGCTGAGAGTGGAAACTAAATGCGACAATCGATTCCACTATCAGCAAAGAAAGCATGAATGAATGGAAATAAAAAGGGAAGCTGACTGATTGGTAAAAGAAACTGTGAGAAATTGTATACATCTGCGCAGCGCTAACATTGCATTTTTTTTTTTCTACAGCATTACAGTTTTTCATGTGGTTTGATCACATGATTTATACCAGGACAACTGGTTGATGTTTTTCTACTATAGGATTTCTGGGTTTACATGTGACTGACATTCTTTCCACAGCTAGGGTTGATTTTATGGTCTTTTTTTTATGGCACCTCTGGAACCTGTTGACCTGTGTCTGACCTCCGTCTGCCCACAGTCAATGTGTATTGCTAATGTTTGTTTCTTTGAGAATGCTGTGGAGGATTCAGCTGAAACGGACAAGTGACATGAGTAAAACAAATAAGAGATTGCGGTATTTATGGAATAGTTTATTATGGGCTCTTTGCTGGCCACTTTGAGCCCATAATAATAATATGTGAGTGGAGTGACTTTGCTTAAGAGAAGTCACCGATTACGTTAATGTTAACTGAGCACATGGGATGATCCATGTTTGGGGCGAATTATGGTAATGATAGTGATTTAATGATTTGAGAAAACATGCACATGACACTTGTCTTGCCCGTGCTGAATGCTTACTACTCTTTTGATATAATTGTTTATACGTGTGAAGGTTGATTTTATTTCCAGATCTTGTGTATGCAGGCTCCTGGTGGAGCCAGTTTTTAAGACAGGGATCCAGGTTTGGTGAGTTGACGCATGAGCGTGTCCATGCGTCAAGAGGTGGGGTCCAGAATTAATATTAAACAATGTTTACTATTATTGTTGCAGTGATTTGTGTGATTAGCTGTTTATTTACAAGTATTAAATCTATGCAAGTGGTGCATCCATGTTCAGATGAGGCTTCGATGGCCTATAAGTGAAGTTCACTGAACTAAAGAATGTGGTTTGATGATTGTTGACATGCTCTCCAAATAGAAGTTTTTTTGAAATATAGTGGTGCAGCAGTGAGGAGAAACATTCCAGGCATAGCGGACAGCCCAGGCAGTGGTTGAGGTCAAAGATCAAGCTGGTTGGGGCCCATCATGAAATCAGACCTTGGAGCCACAGCAAGGACCATGAAACTGCCTGCAAAATAGAGGAGAGGATCGTCCACAAGATGGGAGAGAGACTTCAGGAGGATCAGAGATCATCTTCAGCACAGCAGACAGGACACAGAGAGCTGTGCTACTAAGCTTCCAGGAGATCAAGAGGAGACTTCCCACAGCAAGATTTTAAATAAAATGAAAGATTCAATATTGACGCTGAGGAAGACAACTAAGGTGTACGACGTGCTCTGCCTTAAACCTTCAGCAGCGTTGGAACATGAAAACTCGTGGGATGAGGGGAGCGTGCCAAGCTCCACCGACAGCGCAGAAGGAGTTCGAGGATGACATCATGATTCTGTGAAAGCACAGGAACCAGAAACTATGGTGGTGATGACAGCAGTTTACTATGAACATCACCTAATGTGCCACTGTACTGTGCATACGATGACACTCTGAAGGCTGCTGGGATCATAACAGCAGTAAGACAACCCTGCACCCTTTCCACAGAGGTGTTTCTCTGCAGAGCGTGGACAATTAAGGAGTCATAAATATCCCCCTCGCAGGACGAAGGCTTGAATGGGGTAATGAGAGGCCATAAAACTAGAGTGCTGAGAGGTCTGCAGCTTTGGAAATAGCTGAGACCCATGTTGACAAACAACAAAACCAACTGGTATGTTTGAATGTTTATTCTACATACGTTTGGACTCTGGTCCTATGGACAATGATGGAAACATCTGGAAGAGACATTCATGACGCCCTGCAGAGCTCAAACCACCCTGCAGAGAGACATGTGATTTGCACACCCGGAGGAAGCATCACCAAGCTGAGATGTTTTTGAAAATGTTACTTTCTTATTTTCACTATTAAATTAACAATTTCTTTGTTTGCTTGTAGGATGCAGTTTGCCATGAGATGAGATCAATGAGGAATGAGATAACTGCTAATACATTTGTTAAACTGTGTATTTTTTCAGTAATTTAGGGTGATTTGACATATGCTGAATATAACAATGTTTGCATTGAAACTGTCAGACATGAGGTATTCATAACTGGGAACTTTTCAAGCATAAAGGTCAAAAAGGGGGGAAATGTTAGATTTGTATTGTTGATTGTCATTTATGCTTAGAAATATTTACTCATATATGCTTAGAAGTGTATATAATCATTGGTGGATTGAAAGGATGTTTCATCCTAAAGTAACAGCTCTGTGTGTTAGGGAGTGCATCCGTTCTTCTAGAGTGTCCTTGGTATAAATCACATACTCCCTAGGAGAGTTTATCTTTTCTTGTTGATTTATGGTATAGCAAGCACATGTATATCTGTTTAAGTATAAGAGCCTTTTGTTAGATGGACTCAGACATCCTGGCACTAGCTTTAGGGAGGCTTCACAGGGTCACATCTTGACCTACATACACACACACACACACACACCTACATACACACACACACACACACACACACACAGTATTCTTTGTTCACATGTATACCTATGTAAGACGTCATATGTTAATGAACCTATGCATATTCATGTAACCACAATAAAAGGAGTGCTATGGGGAGCCTGGCTGAGAGTCTCTGACGGAGGTCAAGTGGTGGGACGACACTTGGCTCCAGCCAGACACCTCCCTCATGCATGAGTAAACCAGAACCTTGTGTCTTGCTTTGCAGTGTAATTATATTGTCTTCAACGTTCCAGCGAATAGGGTTTATGCCACAAACCTATCAAAAGTAACATCAGAAGCTCTGACACAGTGGTCCCTATCTGATCCATTGTCCTCCTGGAAGTCATGAAACCCAGTTTGTCTCCTCACTCTTGCAGACAGAGTCCCAAACATGGACAAATGAACACATCCTCGGAGCAGTGCTGTGGAAAGAGTAAACTGCACCTTAAAAAAGAGACTCTTACACTGAAACCAGACATAAACAGTGGGACAAATCCATGACTCCCAGTTTGCCCTAAATCCAGCTCTTCAGGTGTCCTCTGGTTTCTCCTGCAGAGCTGAATCTTTAACGACGACGACTCTTGGATGTGTTGCTGCACCCTCGAGATGTCACACATCAAACCTCTGGATGTGCCAAATCTCAGTGCTGCAGGTCCTGAGTAACCGTGTCTTCAGAAACCTGGACTATATAACTATGAGTAACTATGATTAAAGAAGGTCCTGACCTGTTCTTTAGGTGCTGGATGCTCCCCAGGCATTTAAACCTGCCATTCACCATAATGCCCAGTCTGGTACACAAGGCCTCACACTCCTCCATGCTGCAGATGTAGTGAAAACACTTTGGTGAAACATTTGTAACACAGATGGTATAACAGGAGGTGTTCCAGAGGAACATGCATGTCATTACTAAGCTTTATAACCTGTGTGACGTCAGCACTACAGAGCGTCCGGTCTTGATTATGTCCAGGATTAAATTCCAGAGGAACCTGCGGGCTTTCGGGTCCATCCCAGTGGTGGGCTCATCCTAAACACAAGCAAACACAACAATGTTTAAAACAGCGACAGACTCTGGATGGACTCTGAACCTTACTGCCTGGGACGTTGATAGGCTGGCATGTGTGATGTAGAAATGTTGGACAACTTTGGACTTTTTTACTATTTGACCAACTGGATGTGGGGTTGATGCTGTCTCCACAGGCTGTTCAGGGACACTCACTGCAGTCTTTAAGTAAAACTGGTTGCATATTTTCTGTATCCATGTTACACTTAATCATTAAAAATGATCACATATTACGATGTTTATATCAAAAGATTACTGTGTTGCACACAGACATTAAAATATAATCCAAGGTATGAGTAGAACTCGCAGAGTAACTAACTTATATAATACTATCACTATTTTTGTAATACTTTGTATACATGTATGCAATACTATCAAGTTTTAATAAAAATATTTATGAATGATCACTCAGATTACTGATTAGCCCCATAGTCACACATTCACATCGTCCTTCATTTTATGCTTTTAAGCACTTCTATCGGCTCCATTTCAATGTTAAACATGCTTCCAAAAATGAACTAAAGCTTCAAACAGAATGTGAAGAAACCGGCGGATTGACCCTCTGATCTTTGTTACGCTGCCCCGAGCACAGAGAGCATCTATTCTTCTTACCAGGAAGATGAGTGATGGGTACCCGATGAGAGCAATGGCAGTGGAGAGCTTGCGTTTGTTTCCTCCACTGTAAGTGCCCGCTGGTTTGTCTGCATACTTGGACAGCTCCAGCTTTTCCAATGCCCACTGCACCACCTGCAGGGGGTAAAGAGTAATGTGAGCTGTTGAAATTCTGCTGTTCAGGCGATGAAGGAGACAACGGTAGGATATCCCCCCTTAATGTGGAACTGCATAACATTTGCTGAATTGTTCCAATATTTGATCCTCAGTTTGTATTCTCTGTCCTACATGTTGGGTCTGACTCTGACCGTAAGTATGGGTCTTTTACTAAATAACTGCGCAATCAGCAAAAGTTCTTGTAGGTTAACATGTCTGCATGTTTTGCTGGCTGTGTTAAGTGGATAATTACAAGACACCACAAAGTTACAAGCTACACAGAGTCCTGTGGAGTCTGATAAAAAAAATAACACAATTAAAATAACTAACTGTTGTATAAAACAGCAGTTATAAAGGTTATTGGGAAATAAAGGTCAGAGGAAGAAGATTACTGCATAAGACTAAACTTCAGCTCTTTTTCTTTGTAATTACTTCACAAAAAACGGTGATAAAACACGCTTCACATTCTAAATGTCCACGTCAGTAACACAGAGTGAGCAAGTTTATCATGCACAGGATATTCTCTTCATTATCTTACTGCACAAAGTCCAACAACTGCCGTCACAATGTGAAGTCGTTTTTAGCTCAATGAGTCAACTCAGGTTTCACCTGCTCGAAAAATGAACCGGAAACTCAGTCATCACAAAAAGTTGCAATTAAGTTTTATCAGTTTAGATGGACCTCACCTGCTGCAGACACACGACTACAGGAGGGGGTCGGGGTTTTGTGAATTCGGTGGCTGTCAGGAGCTGAGGCTCTGACGGTAGGCTGGCCAGTTAGCAAACATGACCGTTTAACATCACCTCTTTGGCAGGACAAGAGCCTGAGGTCGAGGGTCTCTGAATGATTCAGTAGAGAATTGGGGTTCAACCTAGTGGAGGAAAGAGATATTTCCCCTTCATGTCAGGGATTGCATCCTGACTGGTGTCTGTGATTATAGTTCAGCTTACTGAGCCTTCATGTTCTTGGTTTTTGTTTTCTCCATGGGCAGGAAACAAAAACAACATGTAATAGTGGCTCTAGCAGATTTACATTTAGCCAGACTGATGGTCAAACCAGTTCAGGTGTCTTCATTTGCTCTACATGCTCCTCCCAGGTTTCACTGTAAACACCTACGTCGTCTAAATAAACTGCACTGCTTTATAATCCTGACACAACTGTATTCATTAATGTTTGAAAAGAAGCTGCTGCATTTCAAAGACCAAATGGCATGACAGCATATAAATACAGACCTGAAGGACAGAACAAATGTATTTGGCTCTCTGAGACGGAGGAACCTGTCGACGCCCTTTCTAAAGGTCAAACTTGCTCACAAAGTTTGTCGTGGCTACCTGGTCAATACAATCTTTCATTCTGGGAAGAGGATATGCACCTGGCTGTGTGACGCCATTAATTTAGCAAAAGTCAGTGCAAGACCTAAATTTGAAATCTGACTTCTACATCAGCAAACACAGAGATGAACAAGCAGAGGAAGAAGGCAACACCATTTTACCATTTACCTCAGATTCTAATATCTGTCGCTTATCAGGAGATGACCGGTAAAAATGCTGTTTAATAGGCTGAGTATCATCAATATCATGGTCCACTAAATGACCACAAGATGGTGTACCTGAGAACAGAGACAGATAAGACTCTATAATGTTCCCAAAAAGTTTATTCTGTTCATCTGGATGCAGCGTTTCCAGTGCATGTAACTGTCTGTTGTCAATCAGTTGTTCGGGTTTATCTTCATCCAAATGTACAAGTTGCCCAGAGCTTCCCACCAATTTTTTTAAGATGATGTTGCAGCATCCTATCTTCCAATACTCCTCCTTCCTCTCAAGCACCACCGAAGATGAGGTAGAGGCCGCAGTCTTGTGAAAGAGGCGTCTTGGTGCTGAAGGTAAGGCTTTACCAAACATCCCTGTATCACCGCACATTAACATTTAAACAGCACAAAGAGATGCTGAGACGCTGTAGAAACAAAGTCTGCTCACCATCCGACCAACCACGTGAATCTACAAGCTTCTCAAACATACAAAAGAATATATCTGGGTCCAAATCCAGAACTTGAGCACCACACTGAGTGTGTTAGCGTGCAACCTACGAGCAACACGCTGGTAAGGGGCCACAACCAACCTATATTAAATTTTAGGAGGTGCGGAGCAAACTTCTCCCCGAGTTACACACTGGGCTCTTTTTGCAGGCTGGAGAGGAACCCTCACTGACCACCAGATTACTGAACCAAATCAAGGTCCCACCCAGCATGTAAACTGAGCAACACGCCAGTAAGGACCACAGGTTACAGAAGACTCTAAGGCTGCAAACGTGTGACTCCATGAGCAACCCACCGGGCTCTCTTTATAAGCTAGAGAGAAACTCTGACTCACCTGACCCACCAACGTCAACGCCTTTCTAAAAGGAGAGTCATACGCTGTACATGTAATATGTAACATATATGTAACATATGTGAAAGAGAACTGGATTAGTACAAACCTTAATTTCAACCTTAAGTTGTACAATGATACACAACCAGATAGCAGGTATGTAACTAGCTCTGATTTCTGTCTCTGCTTAAGTACAAACAAACGAAGCGATAAGTTCTGTAACATCAAAAGAACCTGTTTATTAATCTCAATGGAAACAGGAAGCATAATATCAGCTGTTGTTGCTGTTGCACGCCTCACTTATCTTGCTCAAAGTAACATTAGAACCCTTCAGGCTTAATATATTGGATTTCTAAAGTGGGGCCGCCACATCTCCCTGCGACTAGTTGTGACTGGGTGGTGGCCGAGAGGTGACAGGTGGTGCCAGGGCTCAATGCCAATGCCTAGCCCCGCTGTACCACCTGGTTGTGAATCAGGGGGCAGGAGAGGATGCTGAACATGGCACAGTGATCCCAAAAGCATGGTGTGGCATAGTGTGGGTAAGCTGGGAGAGTATGACAGTGGCCCTGCTGTATGAGAGCTTCAATTCAGACCATCGGCAGAGATCTGACAGCATTTCGAGGGAGGCTGGAGGCAGGCCGCTCTCTCCGGTAAGTCCAAAGGTGGAGGTCTCTGCTTCTACATCAATAGTGGCTGGTGCACAGATGTGACAGTGATTGCTCAGCACTGCTCTTCCTCTCTGGAATATCTTTTTATCCACTGCAAACCGTTTTATTCTCCGCGGGAGTTTGCTTCATTCATCCTGGCCGCTGTTTACATCCCGCCAGACGCAGATGCGCAGGCAGCTCAGTGCGCACTCGCGGAGCAGATTCTCCACACGGAGCGGACATTCCCGGACTCTCTCATCATTGCTCTTGGGGACTTTAACAAAGCCAATCTGAGCCATGAGCTTCCGAAATATAAGCAGTATATTAAATGCCCAACCAGAGAGGAGAGGACATTGGACCACTGTTACAGCACGATCAGCGGGGCCTATCGCGCGGTGCCCCGCGCTTCACTCTGACTTTCTGACCACGTCATGATCCACCTAATCCCCGCGTACAGACAGAGGCTGAAGCTCTCCAAACCTGTCGTGAGGACTAAAAAACTGTGGAGCAACGAGGCTGTGGAGGAGCTTCGCACGTGTTTGGAGACCACAGACTGGGACACATTGAAGGCTGCTTCTAACAGCTTGGAGGAGTTTACGGACACTGTCACCTCCTATATCCACTTCTGTGAGGACAGCATTGTGCCATCACGCACCAGGGTGAGTTATAACAATGACAAACCCTGGTTTACTCCTAAACTCAAAAAGCTGTGGCTGGAAAAGAGAAAGGCGTTCAGAAGCGGAGACAGGGACTGCTACAGAGAGGCCAAGTACAGGTTCACTAAAGAAGTGGACATTGCTAAACATCAGCACTCTGAGAAGATGCAGCAGCAGATCTCAGAGAATGACTCGGCCTCTGTGTGGAAAGGTTTTAGGAATATCACAAACTACAAGCCTAAAACCCCCCACTCCACTGATGACTTGCTCTTAGCCAACACCCTTAACGACTTCTACTGCCGTTTTGACGAGCCATCAGGCAGCCTTCACACCTCCAACGGCCCCAACAATAGAGGCACTTTGGACACTCATTCCCCCACCTCTCCCCCCTCCATAGAGCCATCACCACCTTCAAACTGTTCACCTGCAACACCCGCCCCCTCACCCCACACAAAAGAGGATTTAACACCACCTCCTCCCACCACAACGCTTCATATTCATGAAGCAGATGTGAGGAAGCAGTTTAAGAGTCTGAATGCTCGGAAAGCTCCCGGCCCAGACGGTGTGTCTCCTGCCACCCTCAGACACTGTGCAAACGAGCTGGCCCCAGTGTTTTCTGGCATTTTCAACTCCTCACTGCAGGCATGTCATGTGCCTGCCTGCTTCAAGTCCTCCACCATAATCCCTGTCCCCAAGAAACCTAGGATCACTGGACTAAATGACTACAGACCCGTGGCTCTGACATCTGTGGTCATGAAGTCTTTTGAGCGCCTAGTTCTCTCCCATCTCAGGACCCTCACGGCCCCCCTCCTGGACCCCCTGCAGTTTGCATACAGAGCCAACAGGTCTGTAGACGACGCCATCAACATGGCCCTACACTTCATCCTGCAGCATCTGGACTCCCCAGGAACCTACGCCAGGATCCTGTTTGTGGACTTCAGCTCTGCCTTCAACACCATCCTTCCAGACCATCTCCGAGGCAAGCTTTCCCAGATGAATGTGCCTGATCCCATCTGCCAGTGGATCACTGACTTCCTGACGGACAGGAAGCAGCATGTGAGGCTGGGAAAGAATGTCTCGGACTCCCGGACCATCAGCACCGGCTCCCCTCAGGGCTGTGTTCTTTCTCCTCTGCTCTTCTCCCTGTACACCAACTGCTGCACCTCCACCCACCAGTCTGTCAAGCTAATCAAGTTTGCAGATGACACCACCGTTATTGGACTCATCTCGGACGGGGATGAGTCTGCCTACAGGAGGGAGGTTGAACGTCTGGTGTCCTGGTGCAGCCACAACAACCTGGTGCTGAATGCCCAGAAGACAGTGGAGATTATTGTGGACTTCAGGAAGCACACAGCCCCACTCCCCCCCATCATCCTGACTGACACCCCCATCACCTCTGTGGACTCATTCCGCTTCCTGGGTACCACCATCACCCAGGACCTGAAGTGGGAGCCCACCATCACCTCCGTCATCAAGAAAGCCCAGCAGAGGATGTACTTCCTGAGGCAGCTGAAGAAATTCAACCTGCCAACACGGACGATGATGCAGTTCTACACTGCAATCATCGAGTCCATCCTCACCTCCTCCATCACCGTGTGGTACGCTGGAGCCACTATCAGGGACAAACAGAGACTGCAGCGTGTTGTGCGCTCTGCTGAGAAGGTGATTGGCTGCAGACTCCCATCTCTGCAGGACCTGTACACCTCCAGGACATTGCGGCGTGCAGCTCGGATCTCAGCTGACCCTTCTCACCCTGGACACAGTCTGTTTGACCTGCTCCCCTCAGGCAGGAGGCTCCGGTCCATTCGCACCAGAACCTCTCGCCATAAGAACAGTTTCTTCCCCTCTGCTGTTGGACACATGAACAATAACCATATGACTGTTCCCACCACTAACACATGACCCTACGCTGTGTTCACTTCATCATTCCATGTTTGCACTGATCACCACCTGCACTCATGTATATATCTTTCTACGTAGCACTCTTAATTCTTATTCTCATGTATATATCTCATGTATAGCTCATGCACATATCTTTCTACGTAGCACTTTTAATTCTTATCCCTACTTTTATTTTTTCATGTCTATTTAAGTGCTATTTATGACACTATGTTTGCACTGAAGCACCGCAGCAATTTCCTAATGTTGTAAACCTGCTCAACATTTGGCAATAAACCCCTTTCTGATTCTGATTCTGATCAAGTCCAAGTGAACCATTCTGCTCTGGTGGTTCCCTTTTCAAAAAAACTGTACCAGAGGTTGAGCTTTCAGAGGCAACTTATCTCTCAACCTTCCCAGTAATATCTATGCTAGTGTGCTGGAAGGAAGAGACTACCAGTTAGTCAAATCTTGGAACTAGGAGGACACAATGTGGTGTTCATCCTGTTTGTGGGACACTGAAGTCAGACTCCGCCAGGGCTGCTCTTTGCCATAACTTTTACAGGCAGCATTTCAAGGCGCAGGAAAGTGGCAGAGCGGTTTGCATATTGGTGGTCATGAGATGGTTATGAGCAGACGGACACTGTAGTGGAGAGAGAGCTGAGGATAAAAGTGATCACCTGTTTCATCTACATTTCTACCCTCAACCACGGTCACAAGCTGTGGGTACGGTTCCACCAAAGCTGCTACTCCTACACATCAAAATAAGCCAGATGAGCTGGTTGGATGCCCCCTTAGTAAAGGGTTTAGGGTATGTCCTATAGGGCTGTGCGATATGACCAAAATCTCATATCCCGATATAAGACATTTATCGTCCTGACAACGATATAAATCACAACAATGTAACATTTTCTATAAATTCTGTGAATCTCGGGCAGCTCGACTTGTGTGAAGTCTCTCCAGCTGGGCGTCGTGTAGCTGGAGTCGAGTGTTTTCTTTCCACCATTTTCTTTCAAAGGTTTATTTTTTAGCACCTGACGGCTCTTTTTTGCTTCTCATCCGTAAACACTCTGCATACTCTTTCACCTGATTCAGTTTATTTTGAAAAATCTCAACAGGATCTTGAGCTTTATTGTGAAAGGTTTACGTGGAAAACAAACAAGCGGACAGCGGAGCCACGCGATGGTTTTACCGTCATTGTTGCTAACGACAACACGTAAAAACAGGTGCTTGTCTGTCTGTAGTGTGGTTATATTAAATATAAGAGAAAGAGAGAACTTTAAGAAATTAATACTACAGTGACCATCAGAACCATGAAAAATATTGCTGTAAACAGTTTATTTTACGACACCACAAAACAAACGACAGACGTTTTTATATCGTCATCCGATATATATCGTTATATCGAACAGCCCTAATGTCCTGCTGGGCAGAGGTCCCGGGGTAAACCCACACTACAGAGATGATGTCTCTGCTGGCTTGGAAACATCTTGATGTCCCCTCAGAGGTGACTGTGTAGTTGGAGGTCTGGGCATCTCTGCTGCTGCCACAGCAGAAAATGAATGATAAACAGATGGATGTCAGTCTGTCCAGATACAAAAATATAAACCATTACGAACACCTGCCTTGGTTCAAAGATGGAGGGCAGCAGGTTCATGGGAGAGGAAACAAGAAACGAGAATGCTTTTTCAAGCAGTGGCACAGATCATCTTTTCTTATCCCTCCATGCAGACTGGTTTGGTTTCTGTGCCGTATTATTGAGCAAGACACTCACCTCAACTTGAAATCGATGCAACCACTGGAATATGTACAGTTGTGTTCAAAGTAATAGCAGTCCAACATGATTAACCAGATCAGTCAGTGTTTTTGATATAAATCATATTATTACATGGCAAATAATTTATCAGTAGGTGCAGCAGAGTCAGAGAAACCAACAGACCCAACAATCATCACATGAATGCACCTGAGTCTGTGCAACTGAATAATGAAGTGAAAGGGGCGTGTTCAAAGTAATAGCAGAGTCCAATCAGTGAGGTCGTTCACTATGTGAAGAAACAAATCTACAATTTGCCAAAGAACATATGGACTGGCCTAAAGAGAAATGTAGAAACATTTTCTGGACTGATGAAAGTAAGATTGTTCCTTTTGGGTCCAAGGGCCACAGACAGTTTGTCACACGACCCCCAAACACTGAAATCAAGCCACAGAACACTCTGAAGACCGTGAAGCCTGGTGGTGCAAGCATCACCATATAGGGCTGTTTTATTAAGGTGTCGGGCCTATTTATCACGTACCAGGGATCATGGATCAATTTGCTTATATCAAAACACTTGAAGAGGTCATGCTGCCTTATGCTGAAGAGGAAATGCCCCTGAAATGAGTGTTTCAACAAGACAACGACCCCAAACACATTCAAAACATTCAAAAATGCTGCCTCTTAGGCAAAACCAAGAAATGCAGAGGAATTGTGGAAGGTTGTCCAATCATCCTGGGCTGCAAGAAGCTGGGCGACTCCATGCAGGACAGATGTGAAGCAGTTCTCAGAAACAGTGGTTATACAACTAAATATTAGTTTAGTGATTCACAGGAATGCTAAAATATAATGTGCAGTGTTACAACATTACAGCGTTGTAATGTTGTAAAAACGTTATTATATTTTGAGCTTTACTCATGTTTTAAAACACACTGCTATTATTTTGAACACAACTGTATGTGTGTGAATGTTACACAGCCTGCACACACAGTGCTTGTATAAATGGGTAAACGGGGCAAGTTGCTGAAACTGCTTTGGGTGCTCAGGTAGAATATATATCAGAACCAGTCCATTTACATTCACCATGGCTTTAGCAGTGGGTCAGCGACTGTCTGAGGAAATATATCCATGTTTCCAAGTTAGCCAGTGACACTTTGACTGTAGGAAGGTTATGAAATGCCGGACCCAGAATGAGTTTGGTCATGAATATGAGGCATTATCCTCTTCACTGAGAAAGTGAGGACTGGCCAAAATCTTCATGATCAACATGCTGGCGTATCCTCACTTCTGATACTTGTCTTTCTATTATTACGATTTTGATCACAGTTTCTGTTAGTAAACCTAAAGCTGTGTGTGTGTGTGTGTGTGTGTGTGTGTGTGTGTGTGTGTGTGTGTGTGTGTGTGTGTGTGTGTGTGTGTGTGTGTGAGAGAGAGAGAGACTAACCCTTTCTTGGTCTTTCCAAGGAATGCCACGCAGGCGAGTGTAAAGCTGCAGATGCTCCCTGGCTGTCAGGTCATCAAACAGAGCATCAAACTGTGGACAGTAGCCGATACCTTGTTGCACACGTAACAGGTCCTTCAGGATACTGCACACATGCACACACACACAAGCACAGTTGGCATCACTTCAGCAGTGGTCCTGCAGTACAAACCCAGACTATAGTCAGTGCCCATGTATTTGATGTCTGATGTCCTTTGCTGCTAAAGTATCTGCTAAGAATGTTACAGTCACATTTACAGTGCACTCTGTTATTTCAGCCACTAACCTGTTTCTGTTAATGAAAGCCTCTCCTCCAGTAGTACACTCGTCTCCTGTCAGCATCTTAAAGGTGCTGGTTTTCCCAGCTCCATTTACTCCGAGCAATCCAAAGCACTCTCCGGGCCGGACACCCAGACACAGGCGATCCACTGCAAGGATACGTCCCATCTTTCTGGATTTGTATACCTGAGGATCAAGCAAAGTAACTTTTTGATAGTAATGACCACTTTAACAGAGTAGGATCATTTTAAAGTAATGGCATAACTGAACGAATAGTTTAAAATATGCAGTTGTGTAAAAGTTAGCAAAGTACATATTAAAGTTTAACCTTGGTTAGGTTCTTGATCTTCAGCATGTCATTGTCAGCGTCTCCACGCAGCACTCTTTGTCTCTCACAGGCCACGTCTACATCATCGTCATCGATAGGCTTGGAGCTGACCGGCACCCTCCTAAGCACATATACTCCAGTCATCTTTTAGCGTATTCACTCTGTCAGTAAGTAATTCCACTTGTCTTTACATATCTTTTATCAACTACAAGAAGGGGGATATGAGCATAGTTTCTCCTTGGTCTGCAGTTACAGAACTGTATTGAAGACTTTTACAACAACATTTTTTAAATGTATTTGTATTTTAAAAGTATGTGTATTTAGATGGACTGATCCGATATTACGTATCGGTGTCGGTCTGATACTGACCTAAATTACTGGATCGGATATCGGAGAGAAATAAAAAATGTAATCGATCCATTAAATATCCCAAAAGCACCTCACAAAACTTGCCACATGGCGTAACTCAGCTCAGAACCATAGCACGTCGGAGCAGTGTGGTCACGTGATAGAGCGGCTGTGGCGTGCGAGACCATTATAATATTATTATTGTGTAGGAACTATTAAGTCTAATATACCCTAGTAAGCTATAGTACTTTTTCCTTTGGGAACCATCTGTGAAAGAAAGATGTTGAATCTATTTAATTATTGTAGAAAAATAATTGATTTCTGTGCATTTTCTTTTACATGTGCATTAAATTAAATTTGATTACGTCAATTAAGCATTATAAGGCAGAGGGTGGGGGGTGGTTCCCTTTTTTTTTTTTTTTTTTTTGCTGGGAGTTGGCAACCATGTTAGTTAGGTTGTTTAATATTTCCACTAAGTACTCTTTAAAATACCAGAATGAGGAGGAGGTGCAGGTTTAAGTAAATTAGATTGATGAGTGTTGCTGAACTATGAAAGATTTTGGCTGCAGTGTATTTTTTGCATACAGTTATAACAGAATAGCTTTAGTTTAGTTTAGTTTTTTAAACTTAAGTATGAACTTGTGCAAAATGCAGCAAGATATTGAAAAAAAAACAAACGTTTCATTGATTATAAAATATGCTCTATCGGATTTATATCACTATTGGGAGATATCCAAATTTATGATATCGGTATCGGACATAAAAAAGTGGTATCATGCCATCTCTGTTCACGTTAGCCATATACAAGCAAAGAATAGTGAAAATCAATTTCATTGAGATTTTGATTTTGGCTTCTCAAATTACACGGATTAAGGCCAAGCAGAACTTGGCTCGGGCAGCGGCTGTTGGGTCTGCACTTCCACAGGCCGCTGGTTTAGAGACTTATTCCAAGACGAACAGCGATTTTACTTGCGCACGGGAGGATCTCAGAGCAGCCCTTCTGCCCTCGTTCAGACCACTTCCACCCCGGCCTCTGCTTGCTGCCTTTCATTGAAAACAGTTACAGTACACACAGCACCACCCATTGTAAACCCCCCTATGGTTATAAAAGATAAGGTACCATATGTGTGTAAGCACGTGTGTGTGTGTGTGTGTGCCTGTGCGAGAATGTGTGTGTTTGCATGTGAGTGTGTGTGTTTGGGGGTGCGTTTGTGTGACCTCCTGCCCACAAAAGGATCATAAAAGCAGGAAGCTTACTAAACAAGAAAACAGAACCCTCACATAGGATGTGCCTACAATAAACACTACAGCCTCCCCCACCAGTCAACAGGCTGCGGACGGCAATAGAAACAAAGGAATGTCTTTGATCATACAGTTTTACAAATTTAAGTAACACAATGATAACATTTAACAATTTAAACCTAACAGCGGCTGAAGCAAAACCTTAAACTGTAGGAGGAGTTTGGAGAGGCCATGGAAAAAGACTTTCAGATTGCCTCATTCTGGCAAACTGTCAGGTGACTCAGGAGGGGAAAGCAGTGCTCCACCCACACTCTGCATAGTGTGGGTGGAGCACTGCTGATTTGGACTGTCGGACGGTGGAAGGAAAACTTCAATGACCTCTTTAATCCCACCTCTTCCTTCCATAGAGGAAGCAGAGTCTGGGGAGGGGGGTGAGTCGTCTATCACCGTGGGCGAGGTCACTGAGGCAGTTAAACAATTCCTTGGTGGCCCCTGGGGTAAATGAGCTTCGGCCTGAGTTCCTGAAGACTCTGGATGTTGTTGTAGGGCTGTCTTTGTCGACACGTCTATACAATGTTGTGTGGAGATCAGGGGCGGTAGCTCTAGACTGGCAAACTGGGATGGTGGTTCCCATCTTCAAGAAAGGGGACTGGAGGGTTTGCTTCAATTATAGGGGGATCACACTCCTCAGCCTCCCTGGGAAAGTCTATGCCAGGGTGCTGGAAAGGAGAGTCTGTCCGTTAGTCCAACCTCGGATACAGGAGGACAATGCAGTTTTTGTCCTGGTCGTGGAACACTGGACCAGCTCTTTATCCTCTCAAGGATACTTGAGGGTGCATGGGAGTTTGCCCAACCAGTCTATGTGTGTTTCATGGACTTGGAGAAGGCATTCGACCGTGTCCCTCGGACTGTCCTGTTGGAGGTGCTCTGAGAATATGGGGTGTCTGGCCCATTGCTACGGGCCATTCGATCATTATACAACTGTTGCGAGAGCTTGGTCTGCATTGCCGGCAATAGGTTTTACTTGTTTCCGGCGGGTGATGGACTTGACTGCCCTTTGTCACCGATTCTTTTCATAGTTGTTATGGACAGAATTTCTAGGTGCAGCCAAGTGGCAGAAGGCTTTCACTTTTTGTGGTCTCAGAATCTCATCTCTGCTTTTCGCAGACGATGTGGTTCTGTTAGCTTCATCGGGTGGTGGCCTCCAGCTCAGCTGTTTGCAGCTGTTTGAGGTCTTGTTTAGGGTATAGTGCTATTTTCCAGGTTAAATAAAGGTTTAATAATAATTATCCACAAGCGAGGGGAGTGCTGCAGGCACAGCACCAATCCGTGCTGTGCCTGCAGTGATGCGGATGCTGTACCAGTTCATTGTGGTGAAGAGAGAGCTGAGCATTAAAGTGAAGCTCTTAATTATGTCCTGCCTTCACCTCTCTGTGTCCCTACCTTCAACTATGGTCACAAGCTTTGGGTAGTGAACGAAAGAACGAGATTGCAGATACAAGTGGCGGAAATGAGCTCTCTGCAAAGGGTGCACGTTATGTACCACTGGTAGAAAGAAGAGGTGGCTGATATCCAGAAATCCTACCAGTGGCTGGACAAAGCTGGACTGAAAGACAGCACAGAGGCACTAATCATGGCAGCACAAGAACAAGCTCTGAGCACAAGATCCATAGAGGCTGGGGTCTATCACACCAGGCAAGACCCCAGGTGCAGGCTGTGTAAAGATGAGACAATCCAGCACATAACAGCAGGGTGCAAGATGCTAGCAGGCAAGGCATACACGGAACGCCATAACCAAGTGGCCGGCATAGTGTACAGGAACATCTGTGCCGAATATGGACTGGCAGTCCCGAGGTCAAAATGGGAGACGCCCCCTAGGGTGCGAGCTAAGATCCTGTCTGTCCAGAGTCAATCCTGGGAACAGCTAAAATACTGCGCAGGACCCTGTGTTTTATTTACTTATTTTTGCTGTTTTCTGTTATTCTACTGTTTTTAACTTGTTTTCTGCACAGCACTTTGGTCCTGTGCTGGGTATTTTAAATTGCTTTATAAATAAAATTGGATTGGACCCTCAAGCTCCCAGGCCTCTGGTAGACGACCCGAGCATGAAGGCTGGGGCGAGTGGGGAATTATTTTGTTTTATTTTGTAGCTGCGCCTCAGACCACGCCCTGCCACACTGATATTTGAAAGCTGTGTAACAGCAGGAAACCCTACTACATTATTTGTCTTATATACGAAGCATCAATCTGAAAGCTGCTTTGGTGCCGGCTTGGTACAGTACATAAGTTCTGGGGTTTTTCCCCTTTTTCCTGTTGTTAAGTCATTCATGCTTACCGGTAGTTGTGTTTTTAACGTACCCTTTGTTTATATTGTAAGTACATTTTTAGTACAGTCCTCAGCCAACTCTAACTGTAGATCTCTCAGCATACGACCCTCTGTGTAACTAAGTGGTAGGCATCCAGTTCAAAACTATATATAGAAAACTCACGGCGGGTTCCTCAGAAAGTTGTACTGACAGAGGATGGTGATGAGGAAGCCAACAAAGCCTTCGACTGTCATTGCAACAAGTCCTCGAGTCACAATATCCCACTCAAATGGTGATTTCATCTTGTCAAACTGCCCTAAAACACATAATTACAACAACTTAATGTGCAGCTTTGCTCTTCAATCTCCTAAAATCATTATGAATAAAACAAAAAAGCCTGCAAGACTGTAAATCTTTGTTCTCAACAAATCTTCTGTAGCACCAAACTAAGAATGTGCTCTGAATACCCTTATAAATCTTTAAGTATGTATAGCACAACTTTTAGGTTCTTGCAAGAAGTGTTGGTTCATCTCTGTTAAATAAATCATAGTAGTTTAAGATATTTCTCTTAACTTTATTGTAATTAGCCAGCTCGGTGCTTAGTGTACCTATTTTAGCGTAGTATTCATTGATGTACTCGTTGTAGGCCATCTGCATCAGGCCATGACCCAGGTTGTAGTTGGGGAAGATGAGGAAACAGGACTTTAGGTAACTGTTCACTTTTTTCAAATCCTGCAAAAAGAAAAAAAAGAAGTAAAAGAAAGAAATACAGTAAAAAGCAAAGGTCATGTCAGATACTTTTCCATTTTGTAGTATTCATTCCAGTATGTGGAAGAGCAGGTGATCTAACTCAAAGATCACCATCTCTTCCAAATCTGTACTTTTGCTGTTGAAGGGGAAACGAGTGATGCGTTTGGCTGTGTGTCTGAGGTAAGATAAAAGAATCCAACAGACCTTGTCGTGTTCAAAGAGCTGTAGAAGGAAGGTTGCAACAGTTGCAGTGATGCCTATGAAGAGGTTGATGACTATGAGAAAGACATAGGCTGTACTGGGAACCTTAAACCAGAAGGATGCAGGATACATTATGGGAGTGATCGACCAACTGGAAAGGGGAAGAAAGAAACTTGCTATATGTTTCCATGTTTATAAACAGATCTTAGTATTTCATTTACATTTAGACAAGTAGTAGAGTTTTGTGAAAACTGCACCTAAACAGGACCTAGCATGATACTAGAGTTGAGTTTGCATGTCAATATGACAAAATGTGCTCCTGGAGACATCCACTGTACCGGAACCACCACGACATGTGGTTTTTAATATTTTTCCCTGTTTGTGAAAATAGTTTGCTAATACTATAAAATTACAGCTGTTAAAAATACAAGTGTGCAGCTGATATCAGAGAAAGGCAAAGTGATGATAATATGTTAGCAATAATTTAAAGCATCCCTATAAATGTTACTTTATATAATGCATTAGCACCAATCGTCTGAACTGTGCGCTAAAACAATTACAAGGAAAAGTGCAGGTGGTGGAAGTGGACTGACTTCTGTATATTATGTCTATTTAATGGAAGTCAGTATACAACTAAACTACATAACAATGTGAGCAGAGACTCAGAACCAAGGTGAAAAATCGTGTGTGCAGACAGATGTCTCACCCGTAGAGAAGAAAGAGGGAGAGGACAGCAGGGAAGTTTGTTGGAGAGGTGTAGGCTGGCAGGTCAAACACAAACAGAATAATAACGCAGCATGTAGCAGGTACCAGGTAGTTCAGCTGAGGACAGATAAAAGGAGAAACCATGTTCAGGAGCTGCACACATGTTAAAGCATTTAGTAAGACATTCACATCTGCAACATCACATCCTCACCATATCCCAAATATAGTTGGCTAGCCAGTAGATGACTGGGTCACAGCCACTGACAAACTGCAGGTGTTTGGCCTTTGTGGATTTTTCTGCTACTAGGAAAACCACAAAGCTGGCTGGGACAAAGGACATGGCGACAATAATGAAGATGGCAATCACTACATCTGTGCCCTGGAGCCTGCAGGTACAAAAACAAGGAGAAGAGCTAGTTCAGTTTCAGTTTACAGTATTTGGTCCTCAACAGTCATTTCAAAGCACTTTTGATAGAAACATTCATAAAGTTATGCAAAACTCTCTGAAGTTAAAGCTATACATCAATCTTTACAGTAAAGGAGGAATCGCTCTCTCTGTCTCTGTCCTCTTCTCAGGCCTCTTTGTGGCTCCTCTGCTATTTGTTTTTCCGAAGCACAGTTATACCTAGAGATGGCACGATACCACTTTTTTATGTTCGATACCGATATCATAAATTTGGATATCTGCCGATACCGATATGAATCCGATATAGTGTTTTTTAATCAACAAAACTGTTTTTTAAATATCTTGCTGCATTTTGTATAAGTTCATACTCAAGTTTAAAACAACAACTACACTAAAGCTATTCTGTTATACCTGTATGCAAAAAAAATATTTCATAGTTCAGCAATACTGATCAATCTAATAAACTTAAACCTACACCATCCTCCCTATTCTGGTATTTTAAAGAGTACTTAGCGTAAATATTAAGCAACCTAACTAATAGGGTTCCAACTCCCAGCAACAACAAAAATAAATAAATAAAAAATAGGGAACCACCCCTCACGCTCCACCTCATGATGCTTAATCGACGTAATCAACCTTAATTTGATGAAGTGTGAAAAAAATGCACAGAAATCAATTATTTTTCAAGAAATATTAAATAGATTCAACATCTTTCTTCAACAGAACTGCAGACTGCACAGATGGTACCTTCCCAAAGGAAAAAGTACTATAGCTTACTAGGGTATATATATTAGACTTAATAGTCACTATATACAGTAATTGACTTCTATTCATTTTACATCAAATTAAAACTTTGGGTGTCAGATAATTATTTATTAAAAGCTCGACATTTTAAATGAGAATAAGAAAGAAAAGTATGTCTTTGTGCCCCCTTTTCCCTGTTCATGCCCTATCGGCCCCCCTGGCTAAACTTTGCTAGATCCGCCCCTGCACAGTTACCAGCCGTCAGCTACATAGAAAAAGATCCTCGAGTAGAAAGTAATATTAAATACATTCTAACAACAGCTTATCAAGCTTAAACGTGCTGCTGTTGTTCAGCCGCTGGTTTCCTCTTTCTGGTGCAACGTGGGCCAAAAGCAAACAAGAGAGAAAAGCCGATCAGCTGATCATTAAGCAGTTTCATGATTGAAGTAGCAGCAGGAGAGGCAGTCACTCCATATATCGCTCGTTAAGCTTAACGCAGGAATGCTTTACAAACATTCAGAGATGGACTTACACACTTGCTTTACTTCTCTCGGGATAACTTTGTCGGAGATGAAATGCCAGGTTGCTAGCGAAGCTCCACATGCTATCCAGACCACCAACAGGTCCCGCATGCCACAGCCGCTCTATCACGTGATGCATACTGCTCCGACGTGCTAACGTTCTGAGGTGAGTTACGGCGTGTTGCAAGTTTTGTGAGGTGCTTTCGTGATATTTAATGGATCGGATTACATTTTTTATTTTTCTCCGATATCCGATCCAGTAATTTAGGTCAGTATCGGACCGATACCGATACGTAATATCGGATCGGTCCATCTCTAGTTATAACTGCGATGGATGATCTGATATCAGTACCTCACATAACTCGCCACATGGCGTAACCAGATAGTGACCTCAGCACGTCGGAGCAGTATGCGTCACGTGACAGAGCAGCTGTGGTGTGTGAGACGTCTGGAGTTACTTCACACTCAAAGCATCTGGAGCCTCACTACGTGCTGCCAAACCAGCATTTCGTCTGTGAGTAGGCTCAGTTAAATGTGATAGAAACCGAAGCTCTCATGACTCATCAAGTGATGCTACTGACCAGCCAATCGGTGGCATTCAGTCTGATGATGTCACATTTTAGTACCTGCTCGGATTGCTTGGAACCCCGGGCGAGCTGATACTAAAAACGTACCTGGTACCAGGTACTACAACCTAACCGAAAACCCTGAAAACCGCACCGAGTCGATCTGAGTAGATACGAATGGAAAAGGGGTTTAATAGACACTAGCCCAGGAGAAGCATTCCCTTTTAGGAGAACTTCCTTTCAACAGGAAGAGAGGCCTGGCAGAACCAGGCTCAGGGCGTAGCAGCCATCAGCCATATGGCTGGATTCACTCGCTGGACCCACGTCCTCATTTTAGGTTTGACAGTGTTTGTAGTAGATAAAGGTGAATGGCTTAAACATGAACTGAGCTGCAGTTTGGGGAAGGCTTCAGAGGGGACAGGTGGCAGCTCCCGGGCCTGGCAGATCCCCCATGAACCAATGAGAAGTGAAAGAATTGAAAAAGGGGAGGGTGGGGCACGAAAACAAGAATGAACAGCTTGTAGAGCTGGGGGAGCATGTATAGATAAGAAGCTAAAGGAGCTTGTTTGGAGGCGGGGTCCTGCTCCTAAAATTCAGATACTTTAACTCCAATGAAGAGAAGAGACAAAATACCAGCAGCTGCCAGCGCTACTCCTACGCCTCCTAGCAGAACTTGAGGTCAAGGTCAACAGGATCCAAACTCATCTGAGACTTTTAGGAGATGCACCGATGGTATCAATTTGAAAATCATATGTCGCCTTGTTCTTGAGTTATCGTGTTCACAAAGTAGCGTGTCCATGAAGGGTGACGACCCCCAGTGTTTTACAGCTGAGGGTTAAGGAAGTCTATGACTAACTTTTCTGTTTGATGAATGCTGAATGGACGGGTTCTGACATCGGGGTTTTCTATTCGATCTGAACACTCAAAGCACTTTATACAACCTGCCGCATTCACACAAACACTTTTTCTGTGCTTCATCTATTGAAGTGCTTTCTATATACCACTGACACAGTCATACTCTGTTGGATGCATGGGTGAACAACTTAGTATCTTGCCCAAGGATTCTTGGCATGCAGACTAGAGGAGCCAGGAATCGAACCACCAACTTTCTGATTAGTAGATGGTCTGCTTTCTTCCAGAGCTAGCAACAATGAAGACTCATCGTTTACGTGAACAGAAATGTGAATCTATCACATAAATATATGAGGTAAAGCCACAGACACTTACAAATAGTCTAAAGAAAGGCTGGCACTGGTGCGATTCATCGGGTGGTTTGTTACTGTGATTCCTGCAAACAAACAGAACAAACAATCTGTTGTGTAGTTAAAAATAACCAACCAAACTGGCACAACTTTATTCAGCAGCTATATCTGGCGTGTCTACCATAGGCAGCAGGATTGCCCTTGGAGGGAGGCATGTTGGCACGCAGGATGGCATTGTTGAGGACATTCAGATACGTTGGCATGCTGTGGTAGCCTTTATTGTTGTAGAGAACCTGGACACAGTAAGTTGCACTGTTAGCAGTATTGTATACTGTACCTGTCCAGTTTAGAGTCATTGCGTCTTTGTCTTTACCTGAGCTGATCTGCGCACCGCTATTTTACGAACCATAGGTGGAAGATTTCTCCCAAAAGATGTTGGGATTGATTTCTGAATGTTGCCCACTGTTAAACCACCATATCTGTAACAAAATTAATTTGACAGAAAACCAGTATGTGCATGTTACTGTATCCATGTGAAATTAAGACGAAGTGTAGCCAAAGAGCAATGCACAATTACAATAAGTATGACTTGGCAAAATTAATGGACTTAGGAATTCAGAAAAGTACCAGCAAATACTGATCCACCATTAATAACATCTGGAAAGTGTCTGATTGATGATTTACTTTTCAGCATGACAATGATCTCAGGAGCTCGGACAGAAAAGCATCTGGACATCTTTAAGCTTCTTGAAGACGTTTCATCCGAGAAGCTTCTTCATCATACATGACGAAGGGGATGTAATACCCTGTAGACTTCCAAAGATCCACAAAGGAGTCCCACTCAGACCCATTGATAGCAGCATTACCTCAGCCACATACAACACTGCAAACACCTCACCACCATCCTAGCGCCCCTTGTAGGGACCATCACATCAAGAACTCCACGACTTCACCGACAAGGTCCAGAAAATTCCCCTGGATCCAGATGAAACCATGGTGTCCTTTGATGTAGTCTCTCTCTTCACTTGCATACCCACCACGGAGGCCGTGGAGACTGTCAGAAAATGACTACAAGAAGACAGCTCCTTGGAAGACAGGACCAACTTCACACCCAATCAGACCTGCACACTGTTAGACCTCTGCCTCACCACCACATACTTCAAGTACAACGAAGGCTTCTACAGACAAAAACATGGCTGTGCCATGGGCTCCCCCGTGTCAACTATTGTAGCAACCTTTACATGGAGGAAGTGGAAAGGAAGGCTCTTGGCTCTTTCAAAGGAAGAGTACCCAGCCACTGGTACAGATATGTGGACGACACCTGGGTCAACATCAAGACACAAGAAGTGGAATCCTTCACTGCGCACATCAACGCTGTGGATAAGAACATCAAGTTCACCAGGGAAGACACAAAGGACAACTGTTTGCCTTTCCTGGACTGCGCCGTGCACATTGAAGAGAACGGCAACCTCAATATCGAAGTTTACCGGAAGCCCACACACACGGACCAGTACCTCCTCTTTGACTCCCATCACCCTCTGGAACACAAACTTGGAGTAATTAGGACCCTACACCACCGGGCAGAACATGTTCCCTCTAAGCCTGATGGTAAATGGACTGATTCTTACAGAGTGCTTTTCTACTCTCCCAGAGTACTCAAAGCCCTGTATACAACATGCCTCATTCACCCATTCACACAAGCACTAAACACAAGTGCAAACTAATCTACATTCACACACATTCACACTCTGATGAACACATCAGAGGGCAATTTGCGGTTAGTATCTTGCCCAAGGATATTTGACATGCAGACTGGGGAAGGCACCAACCTTCCAACCAGTAGCTGATCTGCTCTACCACCTGAGCCACAGCCACCACAGCCCTAAGCCTAAGCCTGAAGGGAAAAAGAAGGAGCACACACATGTAAAGGAAGCTCATCAAGTCAGCAAAGATGCACAGAAAAGAAGATCAGACACCAGCTAGAGAAAATCAGAAGGACAAACAGAGCAGCACTGTCAGCCCTCATGTAGCGCGTTTATTAGAGAAATTCAGGAGTCTTCTCCAAGCACGACATCCCAGTGTACTTCAGACCCAGCCACACACTCAGACACAAACTGGTTCATCCACATCCGTTTTCATGCCTTGGCTCGCGTGATTAGGCAGAGGATCAATACCGGGTCCATGACTCCCTCAGAGACACTCCCATAGGGCTTAAAAATCTGGGACTCTCCACCAGTTGCTCTTAGAACTAAAGAAGCTTCTCGGATGGGAGATAAAACGTCTTCAAGCAAGTTAAAAAAGTCCAGATGTTTTTCTTTGGTATATCCTTCAAGAAGCCTGGAGAACTGTTCCTGAAGATTACCTAAGAGAGCTTAGGCTGTGTGGAAGAATAAAGAACTGTACAAACTCTGTTTTTGCCTTATATGCTGTGTCTCTGTGTTCACATGTTTCAACAATGATGCCTGCTGTGTACTCTGAGGGGAGCTCGCAGCTACTCAGGCTCAGGAGGTCCCAGTAGCAGCCCATGACATATAACATATAAGTTATAATTCTGTTTAAACTAAGGTGATCCAACTAGTATTTTGTGCAATTAGATTCTACACTGAAAAGTCAAAGCATCAGTTTGCAGTATGTTGTCAGTATTTCTGTTGTGTGGCTGTTTCCTTAGAGTTGCTCCAGCAGCTGTCCTACCTGTGCAGCCGCACTCTGTCTGATGTGAAAAGCAGATATTCAGAGACGTTCCGGCCTGTGATGTCCACCATAATGTCACCGGTCACCACCTTCATGAGAGGGGGTTGTCCTCCTACCCCACTGGGACAGGAGAAGCCTGTCCCCTGCATAGAGCAGACGCAGCGCACCGGCTCATGGATGGACAAGGGAAAGGTAGGTGGAGATGTAACAGGCTCTAAGCAAAAGTGAAAGAGTCATCATTCATTCAGCGGATCTTTTCCTTAGTCCACGTGGACTTCTCAAAACCGAAAAAACACAGGGGGAATAAACTGCGTTAGAAATGATTTATTAGCTCTCCCAACGAGCCAAGACACAAGTAGGCATCACTGTACGTGTCTATTGGTCCACATTAGCAAAATATAATAAGACAATAACAATATTCTGCTTAAAAACATGAAAGGAACACTTTGCAATCACAGTATGGCATCACATAAATTAAACTTGGTGATCTGGTCAGGTAAGGAGCAGAGGGGTTATTGATCAGTTTCAGCTGCTCTGGTGTTAATAATATTAACACCAGGTGGACTAGATGGGCAACAATGAGACAACCCCCAAACAGAAATGGTTTTCAGATTAAGACCACCGACAGTGTTCGTCTCCTTATCTTTTCTGACTGCAGCGTCATTACTGGTGGCATGAAGTACTCCCTGCACCCTACAGAGGCTGCACAGGCAGGCCAACTCCTACAGCGAGGCACATCAATACATTTCATTATCAGAGGTTATCTGTGTCTCAGCATGCCGTGAGACACAGGCTAGGATAGCTGGACAGGACCGCACAAAGTCCTTAACCCATCAGCTGTACCAGTATCTGCTCCTTTCTGCAGGTGGAACAGGACGAGTGCTGCCAGAGACCTACAAGTGACAGCCAGCAGCCCACTGCTGTCAATGTCTCTAACCCAACAATCATAAGCAGGGCCTGAGAGCCCGAGGTCCTTTAGTGGGGCCCTGTGGTCACTGCCCAGCACTGTGGAGCCTGACTGGCCTTTAACCATACCAGAACTGGCAGGTCCAGCAGTGGTGCCCTGTTAGTGTTACTGTGAGACAGACGTGAACGGGTCCGGAGAAGCCATAGAGAAAGTACATGCATGCATTTGCTGCAATTAATTTTCCACCAAACAGACTCGCATGCTGCATCATTTTTTCACTCTGACTTCAGCCCTCTGTAGATTGATCATTTTCATCAAATGATGTGTCATCCTTCACTCCTAATATATTACCTGGACCACATCACCTCAGACATGCAGCATGATGATGTGTTTCCAAAGTGTTCCTGTCACGGTTCTGGGTCAGTTTGACCCAGTATTTTGAGTTATGCTTTTGGTGTGTTTTGCATTTTGGATTCTTTTCTTATTATGATGATAATGATGATTATGACTCTATGTTTCGGTTATTCTTGTTTAGGGATTAGTTCGTAGGTTTTTGTGTTCTCATGTTTATTGCAGGTTTAGTTCAGTGTCTAGTCTATCTCTCTGTGTCGTGTCTGCGTGTTTGTTTAGTGGTGTCTTGTTTCCTGTTTTACTCTGAAGGCTCATGTTCAGGTCTTATTCCTCCCAGCTGTGTTCCCCTTCTGTCTCTAATTTCTTGATGACTGCCTCAGTGTATTTAAGCCCAGTGTGTCTTTGTGTCAGTGTCAGATCGTCTGTTATCCTCACCTCGTATTTTCCCTTATTGTGACACTGTGTTCATAGCCTGCTTAGTTACTCTGTGTTTATAGTTTTTTCCATAGTTCCTTCACAGAGTGCCTTAGCCTTCTTAGTTTACACAGTGTTCTCTGTCTTCTTAGTTTTCCCAGTTTCAGTGTCCCCTAGTGTTTTTGTTATGCCTGCAGCCACAATAAAGGCTTGCCTTATTTTGGAAACCTAGTTCTGTCTCCACCGTGTCTGCTCTTGGGTCTACCTCATTCCTCACGCCGGCGCGCCCCGCCGTGACAGTTCCTTTAATTATTTTTTGTTTAAGTCAAGTCTTGATTTTCAGATCTAGAGCTACATACGTTAAATGGGTCGCACGCATATTATGGAAGCACTTACTATGAACTGTAATTGGAGGAGTGACTGTTAGGTTCCACAGACCGTCCTCAAAATTAGAGTCTGGGTCATCTGAAGGTGCTGGCGAAGGTGGTGGGGGCACAAAGTTGGAGAGGGGGACGCCCTGAGTGAAGGAGTCCAGACACATAGAATCAAAGTATTTGGCAGCTAGGGTTTTGGAGTTATTGGCATTGGGGTTGAGGGTTTGCGCCAGCTGGTCCAGGGTGCTGTTGAAGGGGGTTTTGAGGATACAAGTAGCACCGATACCCGAGGGCAGGCGGAAGGTGTTGATGATCTTCTGTGGGCTGGCGTCTGGTGACAGCTTGTTCCTGAGAGTGGACCAAAGATGTGTCAGTCACATTTCTTTCTATTCCACTGTGTCAGTGTTGACTTGAGCAAAATGCTGCTGTGCACCAGGATTCTGTTTAAAGTAACAGCTTATTTCAGCGTCTAAAGGCTCCAGTATTTGGACTCATAAGATCTCTTTTGGTCAACCTTGCTAAGCTCTGCTACAGGTCGAGGTGACAGGACTCCATGGAATAATATATGAGGTGATCGAGTTAGTCCATGACCCTGAACCACAGTTATGCTTGGCACGCTCATCACTGACAGTCCTGCTAACACAAGGCTATATCGTTTTTAACACAGGTCACTTTGGCTGTTGTGTGTAAGGGTGACAGTAGCAGGCATAAACAATCAGCACACATCATCACACAACTTGACAATTTAGCCACATGTACTGAAACTAATCCTTTCATTACTGATGTGGAGATGATTCACCACCAGAAACCCTTTCCATGTCTTGGTAGAGCTTTCTTATATGCAGCTGTTTACTAAGCAAAAGACAAGTTGCTACAGCAGTGTGGGGACTTACGTAGGACAGTTACAATCAGGGCGTCTACGCTAATTAAACCTGACAGACAGTTTAGTATAAATAATATCAAGCATGCTGAATTTTTATTTGCTGAAAACATGACGCGATGTTCCAGTTTAATTCACAGAGATATCAGACATTGTTATTTGTCAGTCAAGTTGCTGTACTGGCTTTACTTCAGGCTAGCGTGCACTAGAGTGAGCACGAGCAGTTACTTTTCTAATATCGAGTAATATAAAAGAAGTCAAACACAAACAGTTTGTTTGGTAAATGTTCAGCTGAGAAATGTGAAACATCTGCAATATTTAGTTTTAATGATAAAAATCTGCATGAGTTATATCAGTAAATTAAACATCATCCTACCTGTACTGGGGTCTGTCTTCATTGGCATAAGGGATGAAGTTGCCTCTTGGTTGGGTGTAGTTATGATACTGAGATGGGGACAAGATCAAGGGTGGCAAATCTCCTGTAAAATAATTCACACACAACATCCATCCATTAATCAGGGATCTTTTTACGTAGATTTTACAGCTAATTGTAAAAATAAAGTGCACTGAGCCCTAGAAACCCATGTATTTCATTAGTTTAGTAGCTCCACTGTTTTAACTGTTGAGTGAATAAAATAAACAAATAATTTAAATATCGACTGAAGTGAGCGTGCTCACCAGCTACTGCTACCCTCCACCCTGGTATATCACACATTCTTCATAGCAACACGAGTCACAATGAGCCAAACTTAACAACAAGACAACAAAGTGATGCTTTCAGTCCATGATTATTAATGCTCTCCGTTTCTAAGCATGAAAGCATAAAATGATTATTTAACTACGCTGCTCTGTTCTTATATAAAATGTGAAATCTAAACATGAAACACACTCACATATGTGCGTGTTTCTGCTACAAATATGGGGGCTTTTTTCTGAATATTTCAGGTGATTGCTGCAGGACACGGACATGAATCTCTGGCACTGTGTGTAAAACTCCTCCTCGCCATTTACGCTTTCCAAAAAATCAACGATCATGGCGGCAGCGATCACAGTCACGCCTGCTGACTAAATGTGCAGCATTACCCGTTTGACCCACCGCTGGTTCTGGTTCACGTCTCAGGTCAGTCGGGTTCCACCCCACCCTGCCAACCCAGCTCAACAATCTGGTCTGAGTAACCCTCATCACTCATCACTCGTGGACTCAGGGTCCTTATCACTACTTCTAAGCGCTTTGCAACCTGTTCTCCAATATGTGCCTTTCTCTTGTTTGTATAGATTTGTTCCTGCTGTCTTACCATCGATACTTTATTGTCATTGTCAATCGTGCAGGAGTAAAGGGCTATTCTATTCTATCCTATTCTATTACTCGGTTTCTTTGCTGCTAATCTTAGTGTACCACCTTCATGATTCATTTTAATACTTTGGTTCAAACATTTATCTTGTAAAGTTTGATCCACGTATTTTAAGTTTTTCTATTTTAGGAAGATGTTTATGAGCAAAGACTGTTCGATGAATGTGAAATTCAATACAGTTTTATTTACATGTGGCCAAATCACAACAACTTATATCGTCTAAACTGCTGAGAGCCCGCTCAGCAGTTTATTTGTAATAGACTGTTAAAGTATTAGGAGCTCTGTACAAAACTGTATTCACCATAATCTAAATACTGAACTGTTTAACAGTATACAGACAACTTCTGCAATCCTGTTTATCTTCTTGGTAAGGCGGGACAGCAGCAATATTAAAACCAGCAAAGGACGAGTAAAATCTCACCGATCTCGGGCACAGATAAGGCCACGGTCATGGCCACACAGACAAAGAAGGCAGGCAGGAGGATCTGAGAGAAGAGACCCTTGGTGTTCCTCTTGGCACAGTGAAACCTCTTGATAATAAGTCCGTGAAACTGGCTCAGTTTCAACCACCAACCCTCCAGCTTGAAGGTGCCCTGCCCTTCCAGCACCTCCGGCTCTGGTGACGAGGGGTTCTCTGCATCTCCTAAAGTGAAAAAGTTAACATGAAATAGACAAACTGACAAATTATGGATGAGAACAGTAATCACAACCGGTCTGTATGATTCTTTAGTGCTCACACTATATGAGCATTTTTATTCCAGAAGCATGAAAAGAAAAAAGATCTAAAGAAAAACAAAAACTAAGAAAAAAACATTTAATGTTGTAGCATTGTCACTTGCATTTATTAACTAATAAACTGATGAAAATATTCATCTAAATTTTGACAATATAAGTCACTAAACCCTGAAACGAGCCATGAGATTCATGGGTTCGAGCATCTAAACTCATGATGAGACTGTGTGTTTTTATAAAACAAAAAGTCTGTTCTTTCCTTTAAAAACGTGTTCAACTTTAAGTCATCTTAGATAAATATTTACCACCTGTTTGTTCAGTTATATTAAATTCTGTTTGACATGCATGGAAGTGCCTGTGAATCCCATCTTTATATCCCTCCACAGATATTCTGTCCGTGCCTTGGCTGACATTTTATCCATTCAAACATCGCATGTGTCAGGCAGTGGTCAGGGATGGAGGCTGTGGCAGTCTGATCCCTAGATATCGAGGCTGGCTGCTGGGACATGAAATGCCACCTCTCTGGTGGGGAAGGAGTCTGAGTTAGTGTGTGAGGTTGAGAGATATTGGCTATAGCAGGCTCAACACATGTCTCCTGGAGAGGTCCTGGACTGTTCAAGTCACTGCTCCATCTAGTGACTCTGTCTTCTTACTGGGAGACTTCGACACTCACGTGGACAGTGACACCTGAAGGGGGTGACTGGGAGGAATGGCCTGATCCGAACCAGATCAGGGTTCTGTTTTTGGCTTCTGTGCAAATCACAGTTTGTTCATACCGAACACTATTTTTGAACATAAGGGTGCCCATACACATGGTACCAGGACACCGTAGGTTGATGGTCAGTTGTCTTATTGTATTATCAGATTTCTGATCTATCCAGAACATTCGCATGAAGAGAGGGCTAGAGCCGTCAACTGACCACCGCCTGGTAATGAGTAGGATCAGGTGGTGGGGGAGGATATTGAACCTGGCACGCCTAAATGTGCCTGGCAGAGGCTCCGCTCTGGGAATTCCTCAACTAGAATGTTGACAGCAGTCTGAAGGAGGCTGATATTGAGTCTATATCGACCATATTCTCCATCTCCATTGCTGAGGCTGCGGCAAAGATGTTATTGCCTGTTGTGGTGGTAATCCCTGAACCAAATGGTGAACAGAGGAGGTAAGGGTAAACCTCAAGCTGAAGAAGAATTTTTATTGGGCTTACTACACTGTGGGCAGCGGACGGTTACCGGCAGACCAAGAGAAGGCGGCTCGTGCAGTAACTGGAGCAAAAACTTCATGGGAAGAGACTTTCAGTTTGTTTTGAAGCAATTCTGGCAAACGAGTGGTACAGGAGGGGAAAGCAGAGCACTACTTACAGTGTGTAGTGGGTGTGGGTGCTGCTGACTTGAACTCATGATGTAGTCAGGCATTGCAAGGAATACTTTAAGCATGTTAATCCACTGACACATCTTCTGTAGAGGACCAAGAGCGTAGCCATGCCCTTGGGGTTGAGGAGGTTTGCCCTGAGCTCGTAAAGGCTCCAAATCTTGTGGGGCTGTTTTGATTGATACTCCTCTGCAGCACTGCATGGAGATCTGGGGTGGTGAGTCCCATCTTTAAGAAGGGGGGGATCAGAGGGTTTCTTTCAATTCAATTTTATTTATACAGCGCCCAATCACAACAACAGTCGCCTCAGGGCACTTTATACTGTAAGGTATAATAATACCTACAGAGAAAAACCCAACAGTCATATGACCCCCTATGAGCAGCACTTTGGCGACAGTGGGAAGGAAAAACTCCCTTTTAACAGGAAGAAACGTCCAGCAGAACCAGGCTCAGGGAGGGGCGGGGCCATCTGCTGCGACTGGGTGGGGTGAGAGAAGGAAGACAGGATAAAGACATGCTGTGGATAAAGACATGGGGGTCACACTTCTCAGCTTCCCTAGAAAGGTCTCTTCTCAGGGACAGCTCGTCCATTAGTCAAACCTCAGATGCAGGATGGAACAAGAGCAAGACGCTGCCTGGCTGCCTCCTAGGTTAGATATTGGCAGCATGACCCATCTGCAGGAGGCTTTGGAGCAAGTCCATAACACACTGGTGGGGTGAGGTGGCTGGGGAGAGGGAGATCAGGGCTTTTCTGCTTAGGCTGTTGCCCCCATAACCAGAGGTGTGGACTCGAGTCACATGACTTGGACTCGAGTCAGACTCGAGTCATTAATTTTATGACTTTAGACTTGACTTGAAAAAATGTTCTAAGACTTGTGACTTGACTTGGACTTTTACACCAATGACTTGGGACTTGAATTGGACTTGAACCGGTTTACTTGAAAAGACTTGATATTTTACCCCAAATATAAAATTTAACATGCATATTATATAGAGATTGAAAATGTGACGTCATTCACGGGTAGAACCGCAAAGGATTCTGGGAACTCGTGGCAAGCGGTACTAGCGCACGCAGGCTTTCAATTAAAATCAGTCACACAGCGATAAAAAGAAACACAAAAATGTCAAGAAGCTGTTGTATTATTAACTGCAATAGCCGGTCGCATGACAGCCACGGGAAGCCGACGGGTAAAGAGATCGGTTGTTATCGGATTACGTCGTTGAAGAGAAATTGTTCGAGCCATGTTTCTGAAGTAACAAAGACGCGACTGGATTGCAGCCATTCAAAGATCAAATATAACGTCCCAGAACACTCCAGCTCACAGGTTAGTCTGCTCCAAGCATTTACACGAAGGTCAGTGTTTTTTAGTAGTTAATGCGTCATTTTCATAACATAATTGGTGATATAGGTTACAAGCAAGTCTGGCGCTGAACAGAAATTGTGGCGCTATGCTCCTTTATTTATTGTGCATAAATAGTGAATTGTCCTGACACAATATTGCGTTTCGCTTCTGTTATTATGGTACATTGACAAAAACATATACTTTTATTCACAGGATAAAACAGGTTTGTATCACTAATTGCCCAGTACGATTACAGCATACAGTATTATTGTCACTGCTACATTTCTGTGATGCTACCAGAAATTATTTCCACTGCTAATTAATTACCGTTGAGCTCAAAGGTCCTATTAATAAACGGTTAACGAATGTGTATTTATGACGACAATTTGTGAGACTGGTAAACTTATGATACGTACGATGGTCTTTCGTTCTACACGCTGCATTTCAAGGTCCTGCACCCATCCGTCGGTAAACTGTACCTGGGCTTGTTGCAGTGACCTGAAGTTACTATCGTGCCAAACTAGGTATCCCCGACAGAATTTGTTCCCCCTGTGTAAATCACAGACAAACAGTATCCCACATTGCTGATTTTTCGTTCACAAACACTTCTTATTATGACGCATTTCTCCTGAAACTTTGGAGGATTTAGCTCTTTATATAATAAAGTTACAGGAGAATAAAAATAGTTATTAGCCAAAATGTTTATGGTTTATTAAAATAATCCCATCTGATACACCGTGAGCAATAAATATATAATTTTCTGTTGTAACCCTCAAACTGAATGGTAATGTAACGATACTAATTTTTCACAAAATGAAAACATCAGTACTTCCTGCGTGCTCCCAGCACAGGGGAAACAAATTCTGTCGGGGATACCTACTTTGGCACGACACCGGTCCTACAAGCGCATCCAAGAATAACATGCAGCTTATCTCAGAACTGTCGGTGAAAATTATTCTTGGAGCTAGGTTTAATTGAGCTGCATTTTAAAGAGGTGCAATTTCACAATTTGTGTATATTTTCTAAGTTCACTATTTTGTCATGTGTTGAGAAAAACACAGATTAAAAAATTACATGGTCTAATATTTACATTTAGCATAACTGCAACATTATTTTTTCGTTTTTTTTTTTTTAAAGACTCGAAAGGACTTGAAATTCAAAGTTTCAGACTTGAGACTTGACTCGGACTTTTACACCAGTGACTTGAGACTCGACTCTGACTTGCCTGACATTACTTGAGACTTACTTGAGACTTGCAAAACAATGACTTGGTCCCACCTCTGCCCATAACAAGGGAGGGAAGGATGGACGGATGATTGACTTGTTCTTTTATTAAGGTCATTTTTTCCCAAATTTTGGATTCACTGTCACTCTGCATCATCTGGTCTCCAACCATCATTTCTTGACACATTTTAAAGATGCTCAAACCAATAGAGTGCACCACACCATCATTTGCCTCAGCAGAGTAAGAGAATGTAAAGATGTTTTTAATAAACTAGCAAAAAACAAACAAACAAACAAAAATGTTTTTCATTTGTGTATAAATTCATGAAAGATGTGGCAAAGAACGATCAAACAAGAGTACATCTGCTGTTGTTGTTGTCTTACCCTGGAGGCTAGCAGAGTCAGCCCCCTGTCTGTTGTCAAAGAGCGGACAGTAATCTCCATAGAAGTCGGTATATAGCCCTCCTTCATCGCCTCTTACTGAGCCGACAGATGAGGAGGACATTAGAGAAGACTGGCTCTGGCTTAGTGTGGAGCACTTCACCAGATTGTTTAGTTCCACCGTTGGCTTTTCAGGCTCCACTTGGGATCCTGTCTCACCCTGTGGTCCCCCCAAACCTTCTGAACCGATTGATGATTTCCCTACAGAGCTCCCCCCTGGCGAACCCTTTACGTCTGCTCAGAGATAACAGGGGTGGGAAGAAGGTAATCATGTCAGCCATGTGCCAACCGATGAAGTCAAAACACACATATGAACATATAAGAAACATGTGCTCACCAGCATCACTGTTTTCAAGAGACTGGTCCTCTTCAGACACTTTGAGAAAGACCTCCTCTAAGGTGGTGTCCATTACCCCAAAACTAGTCAGTGCCAGGGAGTCCAAGCTCTTCTCTAAAGCCTGGAGGCACAATGGCAAATTAGTAAATAAGGCAAAATGAGAGTTTGAAGATTGTTGTGTACAAAGTCTGTCTTTATGTATGACCGCCTTTATTCTTCAGCACAGAATGAAGAATGAACTTTATTTGGAAGTAGTCTTCATGTATACTTATTCAGGCTTTTTGAAGGATATTCCAAAGCTTATCTGTGGCTGTTTGCTGCCTTTTGCTTCATTCTCTGTCAAGATGATTACACACCGCTACAATAACATTGAGGTCCTGGGCAGGTCAGTGAATGGCTGATAGTGTTTCACTGGGAATTTGTCTACCCAGATATGCTTTTACTGCACTGCAGTGTGTTTGGGATCACTAAAAAATGAAGCCAATGCTTACCAGACGGTACTCCATGATAGATCACAACCTGTCAGTACTGTCAGCAACACTGCTGGCTTAATTGTCACATTAAACTATGAGATCGACCTGTAAAACATCATAACTAATTTATGTCAAGATGTTTTAAAGGTCGATAAATATGCTCAGCTTTCTTTTGATTGCTACAAACTGAGGATTGGATACAAAAATGAAACACTTGGCTTCATTCTTAAGGCCTGTTTCAGTCTAGTTCTTGCACAACTTGGCATACTTCCTTAAGAATGGCTTCTTGACAGCCACTCTTACAGTTAGATCATTTCTGATGAGACTTCAGCAAACAGTAGGTCAAATGAAGGGCCGGGTGCACGTGGTCCTGTGTCAGGTGCTGTATTTTTCCCCCGTTTCTAAAGGACGTGGCTTTTAGATACTGGTTATCTGCTCCGGGAGGTTTTCACACTTGTTGTTAATCTCTCTTCCACAGCATGTCTTTATCCTGTCTTCCTTCTCTCACCCCAACCAATCACAGCAGATGGCCCCGCCCCTCCCTGAGCCTGGTTCTGCTGGAGGTTTCTTCCTGTTAAAAGGGAGTTTTTCCTTCCCACTGTCGCCAAAGTGCTGCTCATAGGGGGTCATATGATTGTTGGGTTTACCTTACAGTATAAAGCACCTTGAGGCGACTGTTGTTTGGTTCTATATAAATAAAACTGAACTGAAGTTTGTCGGCCTTTATGGGTCTTCTTTTGTCCACTTCTTTGAGGACACTGCACACCATGCTAAGATCTGCCAAGGTTAGGGGTACTACAACACTGTTAAAAAGTTGTTTTTTATGTCACACTTACAGTGCTGGGTCTTTGTACTAGCATTTTGAGTTCAACATTTTACTACTACTTGTGTGGTTTCCACATCTTTGTCCTTTATTTATGTCATTTTAAGTTTTTATTATATCCCATTTAGTTTTTTCATTCTCAGTTTTGCTCGTCTCCTTTTGGGAACATGTATATTTGGCTAGGCCTGAGCCTGGGCCTTTCTGAGCCCTGCCCACTGCAGGCCATGGTCATGGAGGTTGGGGGTTTCCCCTCCCTACTGCTACTCATTTGTAGTTGCTTCCCCTGGCTTGGGCCTCTTTGGTGCCCGGTGGGGGGTCTGCTTGGTGCAGGCCAAATCCACCCATTCATCCATCCATCGATTATGAATCCACGGCCCTCTTCCACAGTTCTACTGTCTTCCTCCCTGCACGGCCGACCTATCACAGAGTATCACTGCTCCTTGCTGAACCTGGTTCTGCAGGAAGCTACTTCCTGTTAAAAGGGAGTTCTCCTTCCCACAGCCACCAAGGCAGTTGTTTTCTGTATTATTGTAGAGTTGTTAGTTTACAAAAGCACCTTGAAGTAACTGTGGTTGTAATTTGGTGCTATATAAATAAAACTGAATTGAATTAGATTAAATTTAAAACACATTGTCTTTTATGCAATTAGCCAGACCATATATAGAATCAGCAGCAGCATCAGAAAAGATGTAAATGACCTGCTTTTCTACTCATCATTCACACCAGCACTTTTTTCTACTCTTTTTCTACACACGTGTTTTTTATCAAACATTCACACTCTGATGGATGCATTGATGAGCAACTTGAGGTTAGTATCTTGGCCAAGGATATTTGGCATACAGACTGGGAGCAACCAGGGATCAAACTACCAACCTTGCGATCAATAGCTGTGAGTTTATTCTGTAACAGAAGAGTTTTCTTTGCTTGTGTAAATGTACCTGAAACAGCCTCTCAAAACAGCCCTTCTTGACAGCCTCAGAAGGCAGCACGTAGGACAGCTCAGTGTTGGAGTCGGACACCAGCAGGCAGGAAGCCACAAACTGACGAATAAACTGAGTGACCTGAACTTCTGAGCAAGGCGACAGAGAGGAGGACGGAGACAGAGACGGAGGCTGGAACTGGCTGGCCTGGCCTTAGCATTGAAAGAAAAAACACAAAGCATGAAGACTTTTGGTTTTTTGCATGGTGGTGGGTAGGTGGGGGTGGTGGGCACATGTTTGCATAGTGCAGGGCTCTTCTGCTTGTGTGCTTTTGTTTTGCCTTTCTATTAAAAGCAGTTTTGGTTGAAGGTTTAATAATCGTGTTACTGCTCTGCTTCTAACATCTTTCTGCTGTGTGTAGTTCAACTCCACGCACACACTGAATAAAATGAACATCATTTATGAGGTGCTCCTTTAACTGGACTCTCACCTCATAAATGATTATATTATAATCAGATTATTGAAGTGAATGCTGGATGTATGTTTGTGATGATACCAGAACACCAGTAAGTATTTTCTACTGTAATTCACCAAAGTATAGACAAAGGTTGTACATATGTCAGATAAAACCAATAAAATCCCAAATGTACAAATCATATAGTAGACAAACAATGTATGCAGTGTATATGATTGCACTTCTGTGTATACCAATGCACACATGCATTCATAAATCATGGCCATATGTATCATTAAGGGCTCTGCTAGACTTCTTAGTGTAAATCTGCAAATGCTCTGTAGGCTGACAGCATCACAGGTGCAGGAAATAAAAACACTACCACACACACACACACACACACACACACACACACACACCTCGGCCTTCGCTCTGCTTTTTGACCAGTGTCAGCTTGTATCCATCTCCATAAGTGCTCTTGAGAAAGAGTGGGGAGCCACAGCATTTGAGTTTCCCGTGTGAGATGATGGCAATGCGATCTCCCAGAAGGTCTGCTTCATCCATGTGGTGGGTAGACAGCAGAATTGTGCGGCCTAAGGCAGAGGAGCCACACACATATGTAGGAGGTGGTTTGGGTTACATTTACCAAGCAGGACATCAAAAAAAGGATAGAGCGTGCCTCTGCAACAATATTCTGAAAACTGAACGCAGAGGACATTTTTCCCACGTGCATACAAGAAATATGCACGGACTGAACAACACTTAAATATCTTTGGTGAGGATTGAATCCCTGGATCGATGTCATGTCACTCTGCACGATGCCTAGGAGTCACTCACCTTGTTTGTACTTGAGAATGAGATCCCAGATGGCTCGGCGGGCGTAGGGGTCCACCCCTGCGGTTGGTTCGTCTAGGATGACGGCCCTGGAACCACCAACAAAGGCAATGGCGACAGACAACTTTCTCTTCATCCCACCAGACAATGTCTGCACCAAGCTGTGACGCTTGTTGGACAACTCCAGGTCAACAATCATCCTGGACACACACACACACAGAGAGTTGTGTTCTGTTGGTCGGTTGTCAGGGAGCACTGACACTGGTTGAGTGAAACGTTGTGAGGCAAGTTAAACCCTAATGAGTCCCAAACAACTAAACAGCATTAAGCCTGTGCTGTGACCTCAGTGCCTTTACATATGCACAGTTTGAATTTCCATAAAGGTTCAGGATAGGCTCTTTATCTTACAATACAAGGTGCCTCTGGGCAACTGCTGCTGTAATTTGGCGCTACATAAATAAAACTGAATTGAATAAAAGCAGCTGACTTGTCCATCTCCTTGCAGATGTCTTCTTCAGCCATGCCTTTGAGCCTGGAGTAGAACCACAGATGCTCCTCCACACTCAGCTTGTCAAACAGGACGTTGTGCTGCGGACACATCCCGAGGTTCTGTCGAATACGCTCCATCTCAGTGCGGATATCGTGGCCATAGATGGTGGCAGAGCCAGACGTGGGCGGGAACAACCCTGTCAGGATGGACCTATGAACATACAGTTTAGATTACAGGTCACAGTGATACATTAAACAGGATTTGTTGCTTAAATGTTGTTTGGTCCAATATATCTTTAAAAAATATCATATTTTTATTTTCTTCTTTTTTTGTTTGTTTGTGTGTAGCTGCAGCAGGCTGAACATTTAACAACAGATCATGGATGTTTATATTTCATTATATATGAGTCTTATAAAACCTGCATGTCTCAGTGTGATCTACAAAACCATGCAAGAGTAAATCATTGAGCTCTCCAGTGCCGGAGCTGCACAATAAAAACCATTACTACGTGCTGCACACTGCCTCTCACATTGTAGTCGTCTTCCCAGCTCCATTGTGTCCCAAGAAGGAAACCACCTGGTTTTCATGGAGGTTGAGGCTCAGTTTGTTCAGGGCCAGTTTACTGCCTGTCTTGTACACCTTGGTCAGTTTGTCTATACACACCACCAGGGGAAGGTGGTTGGGCTCCTCCTCTATCCCGCGGATCTCCTCTGGAGTTGGAATGACAGTGAGAACAAAATCGGAATCATTTATAAAAATATTGATTTAAAAAGTGTTTTTCTCCGTCGTTAATTCCACTTCTTTTGTTAAAAGCACTAAGAGGAGAGGCAAATAACCACATGCCTGAAACAGGGAGAGGCCCTGTGGTTTCTGCATGGAGATTTGAACTCAGCACTATTATTTACTCGGGACAAATAAGGAAATATAAGGGGCGTGGCTTCATGTCATTTTGAACTGAACTGTCTCGTGTGTCACATTGGAATCTGGAAATTCATAATCCTGCTCAAACATGCAAACTTGGAAAAGTTCCTGTGTAAGGAAATAATAATATTTAATATTATTATGATATTATGGATGGAAAAATAATATTTATCCTTTTACTGAAGTTTAGGACGGTGTGTATTACAGTGTTTTTAAGCTGATTGACAGAATATGGGAATCTTGTCCTCGAGCACCATATTGTTGGTTTTTACCATTCCTCCGGTGGTCCATCGCACAAGCCTGATCCTCCTCCATCACACTGAGCCTGGCAGCTCCACCTCCGCACCAAGGCCAGTCCCAGGTCTCCACACGGCCACTGCCAGACCAGTAGGACCTCTGCAGTGGGAAGTACCATGGGCGCGGCAGCCCATACATTCCTAATGGAAAATTAGGGAAAATTGAATCAGCAGAAGATTCCTAAATAACGTTTGTTGGGAGAAAACCTGAGAGAGCAAGGATTTCACACCTGGATGCACAGCCTCTATGTACCAGGTCAGCACACCGTACACGCCAGCATCAATGATGAGCATCATCATGGAGAGACCGAGGTTAAAGTCATCGCCTTCTACAGGTGACTGGCTTATGGTCTGCCACTGAATGCCAACACCTGCTACCTCGTATAGAGCAAAATACTTGGAGCCAAGGCCAAAAGCTGTGGTAGACATCAGAGACTAAAAGAGAAGGAAACAATGTGGATTATCTGATTTCACAGAACAACAGATAAAGAACATTTTACCAACGCACCACAAATTCAAAGAGTTTTGATTGGTGAAAAAGGAAAGAAATGTAAAATGCCTTACAGCAATGCATTTCTCGAAGGCAGTGATCTTGTCGTGAGCCACCTCCTCCCTAATGGCCACATACATATAGGGCACATAGCTGAGGAAATAGATGATTCCTCCGCAGGCAGAAGCCAGCTTAGCTTTGGAGTAGATTACTGACACCAGGAAACTGGGAAAAAAGTTACGCTTCATTTGTTTCAGGACATATTCCACAAGTTTTTAAAAATACAATGAGATGTGCAGCAAAATCACTACATATAAAGACAAGGTTCACGATTTTACAAAAATAATCATCACTCAATGCTCACTAACATTAAAACTCAAGACACCAGGTTTTCCATGTCTGGCAGAAACCTCCAGCACTGATCAAAAAAGTCCTGACCACAGGAGGCTGACTACAAACTCCTCTTACACTGACATACTGACAGCTTAGTATCCATCCATCCGTCCATGAATAACCATGTCTTAAGGACAGCAGCCTAACAAGAGAAACCCAGACCTCAGGAATCTCAGGAAACACTGAGGGGATTATCGGGCCTTTGGAGGGACATTTCTCCGGCGTGCCCTGAGCCTCCTCCAGGTAGGACTACATGCAAAAATGGCCCCAATCTATCTGTCAATCTTTTGTTTTCCATCACAGACGCCAAGATACTTCAATTCCTCCACTTGGGACAGCAACTCTTCCCTGGTGGGAACGCCACCTTTTTGCAAAAATCTAACTGGGAGCCCAGTCAGTCTACATGTAGTGCCAAAACACAACAACAGTCACCTCAAGGCGCCTTGTAAGGTAGACCCTACATACAAGGTCTTAAATAATCAGGCCCCATCTTATCTTAATGACCTTGTAGTACCATATCACCCTATTAGAGCACTTGGCTCTCGCTCTGCAGGCCTACTTGTTGTTCCTAGAGTATTTAAAAGTAGAATGGGAGGCAGAGCCTTCAGTTTTCAGGCCCCTCTTCTGTGGAACCAGCTTCCAGTTTGGATTCAGGAGACAGACACTATCTCTACTTTCAAGATTAGGCTTCAAACTTTCCTTTTTGCTAAAGCATATAGTTAGGGCTGGACCAGGTGACCCTGAATCCTCCCTTAGTTATGCTGCAATAGACGTAGGCTGCTGGGGGATTCCCATGATGCACTGGGTGTTTCTTCTTAAGTCACCTTTCTCATTCCTCTCTGCATTTAGTTATTATTAATCTCTGTCTCGCTTCTATATCATGTCTTCATCCTGTCTTCCTCCCCTCATCCCCATCGAATAGCAGCAGATGTGAGTTCCAGAGGTGGGACCAAGTCATTGTTTTGCAAGTCTCAAGTAAGTCTCAAGTCTTTATCCTCAAGTCTCAAGTCAAGTCTCAAGTAATGTCAGGCAAGTCAGAGTCGAGTCTCAAGTCACTGGTGTAAAAGTCCGAGTCAAGTCACAAGTCTGAAACTTTGAATTTCAAGTCCTTTCGAGTCTTTAAAAAAAAACAAAACGAAAAAATAATGTTGCAGTTATGCTAAATGTAAATATTAGACCATGTAATTTTAAAATCTGTGTTTTTCTCAACACATGACAAAATAGTGAACTTAGAAAATATACACAAATTGTGAAATTGCACCTCTTTAAAATGCAGCTCAATTAAACCTAGCTCCAAGAATAATTTTCACCGACAGTTCTGAGATAAGCTGCATGTTATTCTTGGATGCGCTTGTAGGACCAGCTTTAAAATCGCATGACAAAAATATCATACACATTAAAAAAAACTGTATCACCAACGTAGCCTGGACAACATTTGCTAGTTAGATGAAGTCAGCTATCTCATCGTAGCATATTTATAATCATACGGTTCTTGGAGTGAGTGCATACACTCATGAAGTTTAGTAACTTCCGGTCACTGCAACAAGCCCAGGTACAGTTTACCGACGGATGGGTGCAGGACCTTGAAATGCACCGTGTAGAAAGTAAAGACCATCGTACGTATCATAAGTTTACCAGTCTCACAAATCGTCTTCATAAATACACATTCGTTAACCGTTTATTAATAGGACCTTTGAGCTCAACGGTAATTAATTAGTAGTGGAAATAATTTCTGGTAGCATCACAGAAATGTAGCAGTGACAATAATACTGTATGCTGTAATCGTACTGGGCAATTAGTGATACAAACAACTGTTTTATCCTGTGAATAAAAGTATATGTTTTTGTCAATGTACCATAGTAACAGAAGCGAAACGCAATATTGTGTCAGGACAATTCACTATTTATGCACAATAAATAAAGGAGCATAGCGCGACAATTTCTGTGCAGCACCAGACTTGCTTGTAACCTATATCACCAATTATGTTAAGAAAAATGACGCATTAACTACTAAAAAACACTGACCTTCGTGTAAATGCTTGGAGCAGACTAACCTGTGAGCTGGAGTGTTCTGGGACGTTATATTTGGTCTTTGAATGGCTGCAATCCAGTCGCCTCTTTGTTACTTCGGAAACATGGCTCGAACAATTTCTCTTCAACGACGTAATCCGATAACAACCGATCTCTTTACCCGTCGGCTTCCCGTGGCTGTCATGCGACCGGCTATTGCAGTTAATAATACAACAGCTTCTTGACATTTTTGTGTTTCTTTTTATCGCTGTATAACTGATTTTAATTAAAAGCCTGCGTGCGATAGTACCGCTTGCCACGAGTTCCCAGAATCCTTTGCGGTTCTACCCGTGAATGACGTCACATTTTCAATCTCCATATAATATGCATGTTAAATTTTATATTTGGGGTAAAATATCAAGTCTTTTCAAGTAAACCGGTTCAAGTCCAATTCAAGTCCCAAGTCATTGGTGTAAAAGTCCAAGTCAAGTCACAAGTCTTAGAACATTTTTTCAAGTCAAGTCTAAAGTCATAAAATTAATGACTCGAGTCTGACTCGAGTCCAAGTCATGTGACTCGAGTCCACACCTCTGGTGAGTTCCTCCCTGAGCCTGGTTCTGCTGGAGGTTTCTTCCTGTTAATAGGGAGTTTTTCCTTCCCACTGTCGCCAAAGCACTTACTCACAGGGGCCATCTAACTGTTGGGATTTTCTGTGTTCTTTGTATTATTGTAGGGTCTGCCTTACAATATAAAGCACTTTGAGGCGACTGTTGTTGCCGTATAAATAAAACTGAATAGAAGATTTGGAGGGTGAAGGTCTCCAGTCCTAATCGGAGCGCTCAGAGCAGTGATCCCCAACAGGGAGCGTGGCCTCAGCAGAGCGCAGGAACAGCAAAGTACTGCACAGGACCCTCAAGCTCCCAGGCCTCTGGCAGAGGACCCGAGGATAAAGACTGCTCGCAGGAAGGATGGACATTTTATTTGGAATATGGTAATAAAGTTACTTCAGGTAATGAAGTACCTCCCTGGTAGAGTTTGCATGCATCTCATCCTGTCATTATGTCTGTAAACATGATGCCTCGATAAGTCCTGAATCGATTAAAATGAAACGTTAAATGGGTGGAGAGTTTATATTCACAGTCGTGTGTATTGTCAACAAATAGAAAATATCTAATTAATATTTAAATGTCATTTGATGTCTGACCTCTTCTTCAAGGTCAACGAAACATTTAAATGTGTAATGAATGCTACACGTGTACTTGCCACATAAATAAATAATAAAATAGTATAAGTGGGTTTCAACAGGACAAATAACAAAAGCCTGCACATTCATGCACTGCAAACGTCTTAAAGTATTCTTTAAAAGAATAAAGTAAAAATAATAAATGCATATTATAATCTTATTCCCTGAAACCTAAAGAGTGAGCTGCCTTGGTGGAGGTTTGTGCTCAGAGTGCTTCTTGTAACTACTGAAAACACTGCCAGACTTACACATGTTAAAGTTTATTCACCCTCTTGTTTAAGTGAGAATGACCAGCGAGTATCGAATAAGATTTGATTGCAGATTGTAGGAAGGAAGTGCTTAATCTTATCAAACTGCTGTCAGAGGTAAAAATTTAATTATGCGTTCTCCACTGTACCGATAAATGCTAACTGACAATTTCCTAATTTTTTTCAATGAGTTTTATCTTTCTAGGCTTAAATGCACCATGCTCTATTCACATAGCATTTCAATTCATAGTTTATCTCATGCACACCAGTAGATATATTGGAGGTCTGGGCAAAACTGACCTTTGACCCTGTGGTGAGAGTATCCCCTTCCTGTTCTGTACTAAACATTATCCGTGAAGCTGTGCACATTGTGCATTGAGCCAGAAGTCTTACCAGAACATGATAGTAGCCACGGCATAGATGGTAAGGAACAGCCAGATGATGAAGGGATCGCTGTGGAGCAACACCCGGCCGTACTTTAAAATGGCCGTGAGAGCAGTGACAGAGATGGACAGCTGGACAAAGCCCGTGATGAACCACGCCACCCAGTGGACTGCATTGTTCAGACCCATCATCTTCATCACCTGAGACAGAGACACTATGGTTATTTGCAAGTATGCACAGTAGTGTGAAAAAGTCTTTGACCCTTATACAACACACTAAACACAAAATGCAGCTGCTAAATAAAAGTATTTATGAATAAGTGGACAAAACCCCAAAGCTACACGGCCCCTAAACCTGGGTGGGCCTCAGCAGCAACAGCTGCACTCAGGTGTTTGTGATAACTGGCAGTGAGCGTTTTACACTCTGTGGAGGAAATTTGGCTCGTCTTTGCAGAATTGTTGTAACTCAGCCACACTGGAGGGTTTTTGAGCATCTCAGTCTGACTCAGGTCAGGACTTTGAGCAGGTCAGAGTTGTGTTTCTTGGACTTGCTGCTGTGTTTTGGATCATTGTCCTGCTGAAGCGTGCTTCAGCTTGAGGTCACAAACAGATGGACAAACATTTTCCTTATTGGATGTTTTGGCAGACGGCAGAAATCCTGTTTCCGTTTACCACAGCGAGTCTTCAGGTCCTGAGACAGAAAAACAGGGTTAACTCTGGTTGGTCGGCTCCTCCTGGGAGGGGTCACCACTATTCTGTGTTTCTGGCATTTGTGGTTCGCTGGAGTCCCACAACTTTAGAAACGGCTTTCTGACCTTTTCCACACTGAGACACTTTGTTCCGTCACTCATTGTTTCACACACATCCTTATTTTTAATGATAAATTTGGGAAATTTGGGAAAGTGAATTTTGTGAAGTAATGGGAGTGGTGTTATTTTTCTAGTGACCACTATAACCCACGTTTACCCACTCACACACACCTGCAGCACTTTGAGGTCTTTTAATGTAACACACACAGTTCAGGATAATGTCCAAGTGTCACTAAGCTGAAGTAAATTCTGGGTCATTCTCTACATATTCCCACTGGTGGCTTTTGGTTTTGGGCCCCGACTTATGCTGCAGGATTGTTTGCTTCACAACAAAGCAAATAAAGACATAAAGTCTTCTGTCTTTCATCATCATGCTCAGTCTGCACAGAGCGTTTTTGGTTTTTTAATGTTGTTTTTTGGTAAATGGCCTGTATTTGTATAGCACTTTACTTAGTCCTTAAGGACCCCAAAGCGCTTTACACGTTCAGTCATCCACCCATCCACACACTGGTGATGGCAGCTACATTGTAGCCACAGCCACCCTGGGGCGCACTGACAGAGGCGAGGCTGCCGGACACTGGCGCCACCGGGCCCTCTGACCACCACCAGTAGGGTGAAGCGTCTCGCCCAAGGACACAACGACCGAGACTGTCTGAGCCGGGGCTCGAACCGGCAACCTTCCGGTTACAAGACGAACTCCCAGCTCTTGAGCCACGATCGCCCCCTGTTTTTTCGGTATTTTGTCTTTATTTGACACCAGTAGTGACGACAGACAGGTGAGCAGAGAGAGCCCAGGCTGCTGCCTTGTGTCATATGGTCGCCCACTGAGTTATACTGGTGCCCAGAGAGGATTTGTCGCACACTGAGAGCTGTGAGCGAGTGTACGATAAACAGAAGTCAAAGATCAGACAGGGACGCCGTAAGCAGGAGGAAAGTGATGACGAGTCCCTGACTGCCGGGAGAAACAGCAGCTCGTCTTTTTTTTTATTAACCTATCAGCGTAAGATTGAATAAAACTTCTCATGTTTCAAAAGTACTTAAGCAGTAAAAGTACTTTTACACTGTTTTATAAAATTTAATTCCATTCAACAAGTTAACATATAATATGTATTTGGTGTAAGGTATTAATCAATGTTAAAAAAAAACATTATAATCTTATCATTAAAACTGTGAAAATGTAAAAAGTGGCACAAAATCAAGAAATAAGTTTACTAAGCAGAACATGGACCCATGTTTGTGTTTTTAAGGCTGGCGTGGTCGCAGTATCAAAGTGGCCTGAGAGGAGGCAGCAAAGAGCAGCACTAAGGCTGCGCGCTGATGTACAGCGTGGAACAATGTTGCCATGGATTGTGGAGCAACTCTGCTTTTCAACACTAAAGGAAACATAAAGGAGCCACACAGCTGCACACATACTGGGAGCAGTTCACTGGTGACTCTTCGCAGCTGCTTGCTCGTGCACATTTATTCCACTGGTCTCGGTGAGAGGTAACAGGCAGGGTGAGCATCCTTGCATTCCCTCAGCTTGCTGCTTGTATGACGGGTTTCTACCAGAGGAGGAGAGAGTCGCTTCATCTTGGACCTGGTCAGGAAAGTTCGTCTACTTATCAGACTTCAGATCCCGGAGGAACCATGCAGTTATTGTCCTGGTTGCAGAACACTGGACCAGCTCTGGACCAGTGGGTGTGGACATGGAGACATGCGATCATGTCCCTCAGGTACATGAGTGCTTGGGCCCATCACTGAAATCACTGTCCATCACTGTCCAACTGTTGTGAGACACTGCTCCACATTACCAGCAATAAGCTGGACTTGCTTGGGGGGTGTTGACATGCACGAAATGCTGCGAGCGATTCTATCACTGAGCCGTACGTACTGCATGTTTTTGTAAATACAAGCCCTATATTTCAAATGTTTGTTTAAAGTTTCAATATTTGCTTTGGTTTAAAACAAATTGTTTGCTCCCATCCCCAACAATCTTTGAGCACGCTGTCGTGTGGACCAATCACGCTAACAAACACTCACCTCTTTAAGCCTGTGCTCTTTCTCAGCTACAATATGCTGAATCATCATGGCCACTGAGTAAACCCAAGAGATCACCATACACAGAGGCATCATGTGCTCAATCACAAAGAGAAAACTGCAAAGACAAGAGTAACACAGGGTATGAGCTGATGATCACAGTAACAGACAGATGTGCTGATGGAGGAATATATTCATCCAAACCGATCGTTGGTCACGTTTAAATGAACTTTTCAAACTGCTTAAGACATTCTGTTTACATGACGTTCTAATGGTAACGTGTCATTATTTTGTTTATTATTATCACACAAACAGAATCCCAGTAAATAAAGTACAGGGCTACGTGTTAGTCCGTCCCTTACTCGTCTCTGGTGTAGCATGGATAGGGGAACATCTGAACGTAGTTGCCAGGCTCCACCACGTCATGCCCCACAAATGTGTTGATGATCGCTCTCTCTATCATGTCTGGAAAAGAGAATCGAGACAGGGTTCGTATTTCTCTCCAGCGTGCGTGTTACATATTTGTATATCAGCTGATGGTGACGGTTTGGGTAATAAAGGATGTTGTGAGTCAGACTGATTTACAAATTAATCACTTTAAAAAAATTACGATTTTTTTAATTCACATGATGAAATATACAGTACAGTAGAATTATATAACCTTTATTTTATATTTATGCTTAAACATTTTTCATGGGAAACTCAGTGACAATATTCGACATAAATATGGAGAAAGAGTGAGCTAGAACATTATAAAATACAAGGGACTCAATTATATATATGTATATATATATATATATATATATATATATATATATATATATATATATATATATTTGCTGTCTTCTGCAGGCTTACACATCAGCACGTGACTTGTACTCAGTTATGAATGAGGGTAATAAACAGAGAGCAGCTGAAAGCTCATTCTTTAAACAGGCTGATGATGAACTGAAGTAGAAATATTCTAATAACTTAAAACAACTGTTTCCTTTTAACATAAACTGCAGTGATAAAGACCACAGACCCTTAAAGAGCTACCACACTTGTAGTGTGACCAGTTTTCATAGGAATGACATCCAATAAAAGTCTATTGTAATTTCATTCTATGCTATAGCCTGATGAGACCCATGAAGACACGAAATGGACCCCTCAGACTTCTACGAGCGGGAGCAGGCACCGCTCTCCTTTCTGGAGGAAGAGCTGAGGTGGAAGTCGTCTGACTAATAAACCCGTGAGTCCTGCATTTGGGTCCTCTCCTTCCATTCCCACACACGTGACCGTGAAAGTTTGATTTGTAGTCTTTTTGTAATGATCCAACCCTGTCAGAGCCTGTGACCTCTCCTGGCTAAACAGCCTTACACTGCGTTGTCTTCAGACACGTCTATCACTCTGATTTCATCATTCAATATTCTGTGTCAGTTGAGTGGCTTCCCTGCTTTCAGCAACTAAATAAAATATGATTTGTAGTTAGAAAAGGCTACTGCTGCAGCGTTGTAAGCACGTTCCATCAATCCATCCCCTTCTGCTCATCCAGGTCAGGGTTGCAGGGGGCTTGAAACCCATCCCAGCTGCCACAGGGCAAGAGGCAGGGTACATCCTGGACAGGGTGCCAATCTGACACAAGGCCAGGTAAGCACGTTACCTTTACTTCATAAAAACAAATGAAACTGCACTGATATCAGTGTGTCACCCCTTGGGTCCTGTGCATAAAACCGTTGATCTACATACTGTTCAAAAACCACACAAGACTGAGAATTCTCATTCCAACCACAATCAAACGGTCAGCACTGGGGAAGTAAGTGAATTTCAGTTCCTTACCTTGGATCCAAACAAAGCCATACAGGAAATAGAATTTCCCCCCAGTGTTGGGGCCAGGGCGCCAGTAGGCCCTCCTGATTTCATTGGTCTTCTCTGTTAAACTGGAATTTTGTCTGATTTTGTACATAACATGTGGTGGAAGGGAGCCATCTTTATTAGTCTGGAAAATCACACCTGGGGAAAGAAAACATTAGAATAGTAAAGAAAATCTAATTTTGCATCAAAACTCTGATGTGGGCATTTAATATGCTTCATGTGATTATGAACGACTCTGAATAATATAGAAACAGAAACAGCTGCTCATCCCTGACAGGACTGTGAGGAATCCTGACTGATTGCTGGTTGATGGGAGAGCGCAGTGACATCCCCGCCTGTGATGTGAATGATGCAACCATGAGTAGTAACGCCCCTAAACGGCAATTAGGAAATCAAGTGGTAATGTCATGTGTATCCACCAGGGGGAGCAGTGTGGGGCACACTCATATACGTTTTGAGATCCTTCCCAGATGCCTTAATGCCCACTCACATCCTGGGCCTTTTGACCTCAGAAATCACACGATTGGGTGGGGCCAGGCTTCACAGTGGGTCCACAATGGTGATTGTGACCTACACTCGTTTTCACACCTTGGCTCATGTGATTAGGTAGAGAATCATTAGGGGGTCAGCGACCCTCATAATGGACAACTCTCACTACGGCAAATAATCTGGGAGCGATTGGTTTTAGAACTGAAGAAGCTTCAGTGGAATGAGATATGCCCAAAGGGAAGTCAGCTGACAGGAGTCAGCTGACCTCTAGCTGGAAGCAGTCTGAGGCCTGTGGGTACGCAAGTGACCTTTTTGCAAGCAAAGCACAAACGGGACATTGTGAAAATCTAGAGCATGTCCACCTCACTCCTGCACTTTAAATGCATTAGATACTATGATTACAGTCGGACATGCAAAGGCGACTCACTGGCAAACACAGAAACGTTGTCCCGGTAAGCCTGATTCAGGGTGTAGTTGACAATGCTGTCTTCATCAGGAAAGCCCTTGAAGACATCAACACTGACCTGGAAACACAAGTAACAGACACACACCTGGGTTTGCCACTTATCTGCACTTTAATTTTAATAACTGTACAGTGCTCTGTTTTGGTAACTATTGTCCATGATGTAAATATGTGAAGATTGTGTGTTTCTGTTCTGTGTCCTGTTCTGTTTGTATATGTGGGGGTTTTTTTGTTTTGTTTTTTGCTGCTGTTACAACCACATTTCCCCTTGTGGGACAATTAAAGTAATTATTCTATTCTATTCTATTCTATTCTATTCTATTCTATTCTATTCTATTCTATTCTACTCTACTCTAATCATGTTTCACTGCAGAAGGCTGTTGGTGTTTTAGCACCAAGATGAAACCATCATATGAGCTTATTAAAGTCTTTACATATTTACAGCATGCAGTAGGATCGTGTGCTGTTGTCTCTGTTTTCTCTACAAAGTCCAAAGACATTAAATAGAATGTAAAAACTTCTCAGTGTGATTTAATGCAATGACTTTGCATTTATCTGTGGATTCCTAATAACAATTTTAATAAAATATAAACACAAAGAGTCATCCATGACTGTTGTGACTGACACCAGAATCAAGAAAGCAAAAAAAAGTTAATTCACGTGAATATCACACCAGCGTACCAGTCGTGTTTTCATGTGTAATCCAAACATTTGAAATACTGGTACGTGATTAAACAGAAAAAGAAAGACGTAGCTAAAAGCTGATAGCAGTCACTTGTCTTATAATGACCCCACTCTGTAAGTAACATTAATAAAGAAAGATTATTTCTTTGTTGTTGTTGTTGTTGTTGTTGTGAAGCAGATAAAAATGAATGAATATTGTTGTCATTATTATTGCAGCCCTGCATTCAGGTTTGGCTCGCAGGAGCAGCAGTCTTTGCAGAGAAGCCCAGACTTCCCTCACCCTGACCACCTCTTCCAGCTTAGCCAGGGGGACACTGCATTGGTCAACTGACATATAATCTCTCCAGCATATCCTGGGTATGACCTGGTGCCTCATCCCAGTACGATATGCCTGAAACACCTCGACTAGGAGGCATCAAGTAGGACTCCTGATGTTGAGGAGCAGAGGCTTTACTCCAAGTCCCCCTCGGATGAACAAACATCCGAGGGGGACTTGGAGTAACCTTATCTCTAAGGGAAGAACCCAGCCACCCTTTGAAAGAAACTAATTTCCACCACTTGTATCTGTGACCTCATGAACAAGACCCCAAGAGCCTCCATCACCTGCTAGGGCTAGATAATGTGTCCATAAAACTATGAACAAAACTGGTGACCAAGGGCAGAACTGGCACGGTTCAACACTCACTGAGTCCTACTTATTGCCAACAATATGGTTCAAGCTCGCGCTGCAGTGGTAGAGGGAGCAAATGGCCCACAGCAACAGGCCAGACACCCCAGGGCTGACCCCATGGGACGTGATGACAACTGTACAACTCCCACACACCCTCAAATAACCTCAGGAGGATAAAGAGCTTGTTCTGTGTTCTGCGACCACTTTATATATTGTGAGTGGAACACTGCATCCCCCTCCTGAGTCATGTGCCAGAATCACCTTGATGCTGACCAAAAGTCTTGTTTTATGTCCCCAAACTCCTCCCACACCCAAGTTTTTGCATCAGCAGTCCCATTGGCTAACGAAGCCAGGTAAGACTTTCTTCAACCTGATCACCTCCCATGTCCACCAGTTGGTTCTGGTATTATGGTCCAAACCTGTCCCAGCTCCATATTCATTCCCCGGGTGGCCCCTTCTTAAATCATCTATTGTATTTTCCTTCTTAATGAGAACTCTTTTTCTCTTCTGAACTCGATATCCACACTATGCATAGTTATCCAGGATGCATAAGTGTTTTTATTTTTTTGCCTTTATTGGATAGCAATAGTAGAGATAGACAGAAAAGCGGAGCAAGAGGGGGAGGGAAGACATACATGGATCAGACTCAAACCTGGGCCGCTGCTTTCATGTGGTCATGTGGCTGAATTTATAGAACTGCTTTTTTATAAGGTCAAAACTAAGTTTTTGGAGTGATGCATTGTTTTATCTTTGTAAAATTTAAGATAAAAACTGTGCTGACCTTAGACATAAAGTGTGTCCAGCCACAGGCAGCATTGTCAATGGTGTCCAGCTGTTCTAGCAAGGTGGAGGTGTTGGGAAGACTGTAGTTTCCTTCCATCAGACTTTGCATTAGCTCAGTGTCTGTGCCATTTATCAACTCAGGGTGCTGCTGAAGATCTGAGAACAACTTGAGCAAAGAAAAACAAGATGAATGAAGCAGAAGCAGAGCACAATTAAAAGGCTCCTGACTCAAAATCGAATTCTAGGAAAAGATGGATGTAAATGTTCCAGCACAGACAGCACTGCAGCGTCATGTCCGTGGGCTCTTTTGTAAATGTACCTGCTGCAGCCACACCAGGTGCTTGTGGAACTGGCCCTCCTCCAGGAAACTCCTGAGCTGGGAGGAGATATTGAGCCACACCCGGGTGTAATGTGTCACATTCCCAACAAATGCAAATGTCTCATTGGCCTTTAAAGAAAAAAGTGAACACATTAGTTTTTCATTACAATCTGTATGAATCTGTATAAACAAATATATGTATATCTATAAATAAAATGTCTTCTATTATTTTCTTCTTATTATTTCTTCTTCTTCCAATACAGTAACACAGTTCTTACAGTAGTGGAGGGCACCGTGGTCTTAAACATCCTAAATATATTTACTCCCAGATCTGTGCTTGGACACAGCCCTGTCTCACTGGCCTTTTCAATTATGTTCTATGACGTCAAAGGAGCTTGCAAAGAAAAGCGTCTGGACTTCTTTAAGTTACTTGAAGACGTTTCACCTCTCATCAGAGAACAGAGAAGCTTCTTCAGTTCTAAGGTCAAATGGTGGAGAGTCCCAGATTTAAACCCCGTGGGAGTTTCCCCCCACAGAGGGACAAAAGGACCCCCTGATGATCCTCTAATCACATGAGCCAAGGTGTGAAACTGGGTGTGGGTCCCAATCAGCCAGGGTTTCGGGTGAGCTCATTGTGAAACCTGGCCCCACCTTATCATGTGATTGTCCCTCTGTGGGGGGAAACTCCCACTAGGTTTAAATCTGGGACTCTCCACCATTTGACCTTAGAACTGAAGAAGCTTCTCGGATGAGAGGTGAAACGTCTTCAAGCAACTTAAAGAAGTCCAGACGCTTTTCTTTGCAAGCTCCTTTGACTACGACGACCTGGATGACTGAGAACCCTCACAGACATATGTTCTATGACAGGTGGACTCCAATCAAATTCTAAAAGCATTTCACAGACAACAGAGCACAGTCATATCCAAGTGCGTGATTAATAGTATGAATGCAAAATATCAGCCTTTTTTTCAACAATTCTAAAACAAGTGAATGGAAACATCTTTTGCTTTGTCATTATGGAGTGTTGCATAGATCATGTTGCACCAACACATTGAAAATGTTCTGAATGAACATTGTATCAGGTTAGGGTTAAAAATTAGATGGTGGTGATCTACATCATACTCATTCAGTCCGTTCTGCCTCCCAGTGTTTTGGAAGAAAACACACTAATAGCTTGGACAGTGTATTTTTGCTGGTTATGACAAAAGCTTTGTTCATACTTGATTGATAATGCAAATCTTTTTGTACATATACACGAAAGAGAGTGGTGTTTACATGCCTTCTGAATCACTTTGTCCACCTGGGAGCCAATAGGAGAGTAGAGGATCTTGGGATTTGTAGTCATCAAGTGAACCAGTAGGCCCAAATTCCTTTGTTCTTTGCTGGTGAATCCCAGAGAGCTCATGTTTCCCTGCTTCAAAGCCTCCGGTTCAATTATCCTGCAACAAGATCTATGGTTAAGAGCACAGACTGTACTGCTAAGTAACATCCATCCATTTTCTTCTGCTTATCTGGGGCCGGGTCGTGGGGACAGCAGCCTATGCAGAGAAGCCAAGACCTCCCTCTCCTCCACCACCTCCTCCCGCTTGTCTGGGGGAACACCAAGGCATTCCCAGCTAGCTGAGAGATATAATCTCTCCAGCACGTCCTGGGTCTGCCCCAGGGCATCATCCCAATGGGACATGCCCGGAACACCTCACCCAGGAGGCATCCAGGCAGCGTCCTTGTCAGATGCCCGAACCACCTCAACTGACTCCTGTCGATGCAGAGGAGCTGCTCTACTCTGAGCCCCTCCCGGATGGCTGAACTGGATGCGTGCCTCATCTGATTCCCACTGCTTCACACTCGGCTGCAAACCATTCCACTGCGAGCTGGAGGCCATCACTCAATGAAGCCAACAGAACCACATCATCCGTGAAAAGCAGAGATGAGATTCTGAGACCAATCAAGTGAAGCCTTCCACCACTTGGCTGCACCTAGAAATTCTGTCCACAAAAATTATGAACAGAATCGGTGACAAAGGGCAGCCCTGGCGGAGCCCATCACCCACTAGGAACGAGTCCGACTTATTGTCCGACTTATGTTGGACCAAGCTCTCGCAACGGTTGTATAAGGATCGAATGGCCCGTAGCAATGGGCCAGACTCCCCATATTCTCAGAGCACCTCCAACAGGACAGTCCGAGGGACACGGCCGAATGCCTTCTCCAAGTCCATGAAACACATGTAGACTGGTTGGGCAAACTCCCATGCACCCTCAAGTATCCTTGAGAGGGTAAAGAGCTGGTCCAGTGTTCCACGACCAGGACGAAAACCGCATTGTTCCTCCTGTATCCGAGGTTCGACTAACGGACAGACTCTCCTTTCCAGCACCCTGGCATAGACTTTCCCAGGGAGGCTGAGGAGTGTGATTCCCCAGTAGTGGGAACACACCGTTCGATCCCCTTCTTTGAAGATGGAAACCACAACCACCACCAGGTCTGCCGATCCAGAGCTACCACCCCTGATCTCCATGGAACATTGTAGAGGCGTGTCGACCAAGACAGCCCTACTATAACTAACAGTACTTTGTAATTTGATCTGTATCTTCTAGGTTATACACTACAGGTAAAAAGTTTGGACACACCTACTCATTTAATGCTTTTTCTTTATTTTTACTACCCTTCCTACATTGTAGATACAAACTGAAGACATCAAATAGATGAAGCCAGATATATGGAAGCAAAGAAAAAATGATAAATAACTCTAAATATGTTTATATTTTAGATTCCACCATTTGTCTTGTTGACAGCGCTGCAAACCCTCGGCCTTCTCTCAGTGAGCTTCATGATGTAGTCACCTCACAGGTGTGCCTGTCAGGGTCCATTTGTTCATTTCTTGCCTTCTTAATGCCACTGGGACCATCAGTTGTTTTGTGCAGAAGTCAGGTTCGGACACAGCTGACAGCCCTATTTGACAACTGTTAGAATTCACATTATGGCAAGAACCAATCAGCTGAGTAAAGAGAAACAACAGCCCATCATTACTTTAAGGACTGAAAGTCAGTCAGTCAAAAAGTTGCTAAAAATTTGAATGTGTCCCCAAGTGGAGTCGCAAAAATCATCAAGCGCTACGATGAAACTGGCTCACATGAGGACTGCTGCAGGAAAGGAAGACCAAGAGTCCCTCTGCTGCTGAGGATACTTTCAGCCCAGATAAATGCCACAGTGCAAAGCAGTAATCAAGCAAAGGTTGGCTATTTAGAAGAATCTAAAATATAAAGCATGTTTTGAGATATTTCACACTTTTTTTGTTTACTAGAACGGTATGCCGATAAAGTGCATGGACAGCAGAGTAGTTTGAAAATAATTTTAAAAAATTTATTATCATAGTATTTTGTGGTTTTAGCAATAATTACTTTGATTTACAACAATTATATCAGTTAGAGGTGGGGCAGCTGTAGCTCAGGAGATCCAGCAGGTCATCTACTAATGGGAAGGTTGGTGGTTTGATCCCTGGCTTCTCCAGTCTGCATGTTAAATATCTTTGGGCAAGATACTAACCCCAAGGTGCTCTCCCATGCATCCAACAGAGTATGAGTGTGTGTGAATGTTAGAAAGTGTTTAACCAGAAAAAAACTGAAAAAAGTGCTTGTATGAATGTGAGAATGTATAAAGACTTTGAGCGCTCAGATAAAGTCGAAAAGCGCTATATAAGAACCAGTCCATTTATCCTTTTAGAGCTCAGTTGTAGTTCATTTAATTCCACACAGTTGACTGTCTACAAGTCCTAGAAGTAATCCTCTTATTTCAATTTCACAAACAGTTAATTGACATTCTTGCTGATGTTGATATCCAGGTATTTTGGTATTTAAATTTCTTCCCATTTAAGCTGTTAACAATCTCTCTGTTCTTGTATTCTTGATGTGATTGGTATTTAATTTATGTGCTAGAACTTTATTATGTTGAGAAGCTGAGGAGGAGCTTTCTCATTGCATATCCTTGGTACTCTGACCATTGTTCATATAAAGATAAAACCTGTGGCTGCTTCTGTTTCTCTTCGGTTGGGTAGCTTTTTTGTAAAAAGGAGTAGTCTAAACACGTGGGCACTTCTTTAAATGTATGTTCATATTATTTAAAGCAACATGACAAAAGCATTCCTCATACAATTAAAGACAGTTTTTGTCATACCCACCTGTTATTCCCACACAGAATGGGCTGCAGTCCAGCCCATAACTGTACAAATGCTGAAAACTGAGAATGAGGATTCTCCGTTTCCTTCTTCCCTTTCCCACTTCCTGCTCCTCCACCTTCCTCTCCTCCTTCATCACCCTCTACGGGAATGTCAGTTGTGTTGGGGCCCCATGTGGTGGCATTGAGAGGCCATGTTGTGTTTGCTGGCGATGCTGGAGTTCGACCAGCACAGGCCCCTTTGGGCAGCAGGCGAGCCAGACTAGAAAGCAGGTCCACATCCTTCAGAAGCCTCTCTACATCAGCCAGTTCCTTCAACAGAGCCCCAACGTTAGACTGAGACAGAAGAGCCGAAGAGCTGGGCTGCAGGTGAAGCTGGATGGGAAGAAAGGAGGAAATGGGCAAATTACATGATGGCTACAGCAGACATATGAAAAAGGACCCTGTTTTCAAATGTCAGTGCACATTTTTACTCAAACTAAAGACTGAAGCTGCCTGAAAACACAACTGCAATCTGCTCCAGACCCCCTGCTGATGTAGATGAATAACTGAATTCATGAATTTAATCCTCCCTGTGCTGTCACTATACCTGAACTGAAAACATTTTGAAAGTTTCACATCAGTTGGTGGTTTGGCAGGAGGTGAAAGGGTGGCGATGCAGATTTTATGCAGTTGGGTTGATGCCATGTGATCTAACCAGAAATGCTGTTATGTGACCAATCAATGTTTGGATTATGAGTGTGGAGCCAGAGATGCCGAAGAACTAGAGGTGCAAGAGGTGCTTCAAACAGATGACCTGTCCAACATCTTTACCAGAAAGAGTGACAGAGTCTTACAGAGCTGTCTGCAGCTTCTCTCCTTCCCTTATCCCTCCAAAATCCCCTTAAAGACTATGTCTACTCCCAAATCACCAAAAATCATGAAAAAATGATTTAAGCATAAAGAAATCACAAAGAAAGAACAATACAGTATCCACGACTGCACCAAAGAGTAAAACAGTCAAATCTGGATTAATATTTGGTCTCCCGTTGAATCCCTGTTAGTACATAAATTAACAATTGATCAATAAACTGATTTAGTCTGCCTCACAGAAACCTGGTTTCAACATAATGTTAATTTAGATGAATGAATGTCCCTCAGTCATAGTAATCATCAGAATCCTCGAAGTACAGGCCAAAAGAGGGTTTGGCATCAATCGTCCACTCAAGCTTATTAACCAAAGACCCAGACAGACTTTTAATTCATTGGAAAGCCTGATGGTTAGTCTTGTCCACCCCAGCTGTAAAACTCAGAAAGCAGTCTTATTTATTATCATCTATTGTCCACCTGGGCCTTACACTGAGTTTCTGTCTGATTTCTGGGACTTTTTATCTGACTTAGTGCTCAGCTCAGATAAAATAATTATTGTGGGTGATTTTAACATCCATTCACTAGCTGGGCCCACATCCTCATTTTAGGATTGGCAGCGTTTTAGTAGGTAAAGGTGATGCTTGGACATTAATTGAGCTGCGGTTTGGGGAAGGCCTCGAAGGGGACTGGCGACGGCTCCCGGGCCTGGCAGATCCCGTGCTATAAATAGGAGTGAAGAAGTTTAAGAATTAAGAACAAGGAGGGAGGAAGGGTGGGTCACGTAAACGAGAATGAACAGCTTGCAGAACTGAGGGAACCTATATGGTAAATGGCCTGTATTTTAGGGGTGGGTTTTTATAATCGATTCATCGATTAAGATCGATTCTGGCTTGGATAACGTAAAATCGATTCATTAAAATCCTGAGTCGATTTTTTTAATATAAATTTATTTTGCCTGAAATGCCAGAATCTCTGGTGACATCTCACAAAATTTCAAGAACCACCAAACAGCTAAGACAGTAAATGAGAGCAGGAACACGGATTCTGCACAAAGACTTAAACACACAGCGCGACCCGCGGATCAGAATCAGTGAGATGTCGCCTTTCTCACGGTCGGGGCTGAAAGCCGACAGCTCGCTGATTCTGATCTGTCGGCAGGTCCGCGCTGTGTGTTCACGCCCTTTTTGCGCCGATTCTAAAGCTGTTAGTTTGATCTCTCTCCAAACAATATTGACCGAACCAGCAGCAAAAGAAGATCCAAACGCTTCACATAAACATCGTCATGAATTCACTCTGACTTTCACTGTTTTGCTTCCACCGCGATGCACAGCTCTCTCTCTCTCTCTCTGTACTTCAAGAACAGTTTCCCTTTCTTCATTATTCGCTTGCTTGTTACGCACCAGTCTACCGCTGTTTACAGGCTGTCAGCCGCTGTTTTTTTCCCTTTTACATTCTTCCGAAAAGAAAACCTCATTTCTGCTGTTCAATACTGAACAAATTTAAACTTTTTAAAATTATTCAAAATGCAAAACGCTTAACCGTGTCTCTAATAAAACCGCTGTAACTTCAGAGGTGATGTTCATATGTTGATTAATGGTTTTCTTTCGTTTTTGATCTACTGCAGAATATTTTTATAAAATCCCAGAACAGGAAAATCACCTTCATGTTTTTCTGTGTTTTATCTTCCGCTACTTTGACACAAAGGCCTCTGCTGTGACGCTCACACCTGTGATAAAGTCTCGAAACTGTCAGCTTCCTTTTTATTGATACAAAAATATGTAAATGTACAGATCTGAATTATAATATTTCTGACTGTCAAAATTTCCCAGATTTAAATCGAATCGTGGATCGAATCGATTCGGGACCTTGTGAATCGGAATTGAATCGATTCTAGAAATCAGTGACGATACCCAGTCCTACTGTATTTATATAGCGCTTTTCTAGTCCCTAAGGACCTCAAAGCGCTTTACACGTTCAGTCATCCACCCATTCACACACACATTCATACACTGTTGAACTCTTGAGCCACGATCGCCCCCTATATATAGATGACATCCGGAAGGAGCGTGTTTGGAGGCGTGGTCCCACTCCTGAAATTCCAATACATAATCTCCAATTCACTAGCTGGACCCACGTCCTCATTTTCGGATTGACAGCATTTTAGTAGGTAAAGGTGGGGAGAGAGAAGGAGAAGAGGACAAAGACGATCGCATGGAGAGCGAACGTCGCTCCGTGGTGTGGAGAGGATGAGCTCAGACAATTCGGAAGGAATGGCAGGAGAAGAGATCAAAGGAAGTTGCAAACAACGGAAATCTTAATGGATGAATGAGGGGAACCCTCGATCGGGTAGCGACGTGGCTCAACTTTGAGCTGAAGCTCTGACAGAGAAGAATGCTGGATTTGAGATTTGAGGTAGGGCTCGGCGCCTCAAAAAGCTTGTCTTTGAGTAGAAGATGGAGAGGGGGTGCTTAGCTGGTTAATTACTTCAGATAAGGTAGCAATAACGCCTCAGCTGATTTCTGAATTAACAGAAGTGACAGCACCAGCTTGGGGAGAGTTGATGAATTGAAAGACTGATTAGAGGAAAATAATCTCTGCTATAATAACGTCAAAATCGTCCGAGAGCAGAGTGCGAGTCCACTGGACTTCATGGGAGATGATAAGTCGTTCAGACGCAGTCAGAACCGTGAGTCGACTTAGAGAGCGGTCTCAAATGATTGTGTCGAGGGTGGATGCCTGATGATGCTGGTGAAAGCACATGAGAAGTGAAGGCACGCTATGAAGAATTATGCGCATGACGCAGTTTGGATGTCTTAGAAGGAGCGATAGAGGACAGAACCTGCCATCTCGGTGCCACAAAGGTTCACCTTTGTTTTGCAAAGGCAGGAAAGATGGCAGCGAAACTGGTATCTCGGTGCCGGAGGCATGCTGTTGCATTTGCGAATGAGGGATAAAGAGAGAACCTGTCATCTTAGTGCCAGAGGGGTTTTACTGCTGCTTTGGAATAACGGATGCTGAGAAACTAGCAACGTGGTGGAAGAAGATTGCTGCTGCGATTACGAATGATGGATATAGAAGGAACCACCTAGAAGGATTCTCTGCTGCTTTAGCCCTGATGGATGGACAGGAACTGGCAACTCAGGGGTAAGAAGCTTGTCACTGCGGTTTGCACATGGCAGATATAGCAAGACCCTGACACCACTGTGCTAGAAGGGTTTGCTGCTGCTTGCAATGATAGAAGTGGAGAAACTGGCAGTTCGGTAGTAGGGACGCTAGATGCTGCATGCAAATGGGGGATGAAGGAAAACCTGGCATCCCGGTGCCTTTTTATTTATTTGTCTATGCAGACAACTGCCAACTGCCGAAGCTGCTGCTGCTTTCAGGAATGAGGGATCAAGGAACCTGGCCGGTGCCGACGTTTGCTACGGAGTTTAGCCAAGGATGGAAGAGGCTGGGAACCTGGCAACTCAGTGCCGAAGTATGCTGCATTTGCTATGGAGGGAAGGAGTACTGGCAACTCTGTGCCCTTTTATTTTTTTCCTTAACTATGCAAACTGGCAACCCGATGGTCGAAAAGCTTGCTGCTGCTTTTGCGAATGAAGGAGAAAGGTACCTGGCAACCTGGTGCCGTCTGACGCGCTGACGGTCGAGATGGTGATTGTAAAACTACGTTACTCCTGAGAGATGAGCTGTGTTTAAAGGTATTTGCCGAGAATGGACCCTGTTTGCACGTAAACGAGAATGAACAGTTTGTAGAACTGGGGGGAACCTATATAGATGACAACCGGAAGGAGCATGTTTGGAGGCGTGGTCCCGCTCCTGAAATTCCGATACATAATCTCCAATGTAATGACAGCCTCAACATGGCATTTAATATGTTCTTAGATTCTATTGGCTTCTCTGAAAATGTAAAAGAACCCACCCACCACTTTAATCACAATAGAGATCTTGTTCTGACATAGAAACTGAATATTTAACAACATTCCCTAATGTCCTTTTTTTCTCTGATCACTTCTTAATAAATTTACAATAAGAGATTACACAACATTGAGAACAGATATTCTCACAGTAGACGTCTTTCTGAAAGTGCTGTAACTAACTAAAGGGTATAATTCTCCACTGTTATCATCTTGTACCAATGCAGTGCTACTGCAGGCAGGAATGATTTCCTGTGTTGTTAAATCTGCATTTGGGTAATCCCAGCCTCTTACTGAGCGTGCTCCTGCGACTGGCCAGCACGTCATTGAGTAGGTGGGAGGTATTTTCCAGCATTGTCCTTATCTTGGACAACATTTGCCTCTCCCACGCCACCTTAAGGCAGTCCAGCTCCATCCCCACAACATTACTGGCCTTGCGGACCAGTTTGAGTCCGTTGGCATCTGCGACCCTCAACCTGAAGCTCCATCATGCAACCTCACGAAGGATAGCATGGCCACAATAGACTCATAGAAAATCCTGAGCATTTTCCAACAGATGTTTAAAAGACCTCAGCTGCCTAAGAAAATAAAGACGACGCTTGCCCTTCCTGTAGAGTGCATTGGTGTTTATTATCTATGTGTACTCCAAAAATGTATAGATGCTTCCCCTTGGCAGTATCATTAGAAAGCATAGCACACATTTCACTGCTGTGCAGATGATACCCAAATTTATCTATCCACAAAGTCAATTAACACACACCAATTAGTTAATCTAGAAGACATAAAGACCAGGATGACCTCTAATTTTCTCAAATTTACACGAAACTGAAGTTACTATAAATCTTAGAAATATAATATCTAACCAGATTCTTCCTCTGGATGGCATTACCTTGGCCTCCAGTAACGCTGTGAGGAACCTTGGAGTCATTTTGACCAGGACATGTCCTTCAACGCACATATTAAACAAATATGTAAGACTGCGTTCTTCCATTTGTGCAACATCTCTAAAGTTAGAAATATCCTGTCTCAGAGTGACGCTGAAAAACTAGTTCATGCATTTATTACTTCCAGGCTGGACGACTGTAATTCATTATTATCAGGAAGTCCTAAAAACTCCCTGAAAAGCCTTCAGCTAATCCAAAATGCTGCAGCAAGAGTCCTGACAGGGACTAGAAAGAGAGAGCAGATTTCTCCTGTTTTGGCTTCCTGTTAAATCCAGAATTCAAAATCCTGCTCCTCACATACAAGGTCTTAAATAATCAGGCCCCATCTTATCTTAATGACCTTGTAGTACCATATCACCCTATTAGAGCACTTTGCTCTCGCTCTGCAGGCCTACTTGTTGTTCCTAGAGTATTTAAAAGTAGAATGGGAGGCAGAGCCTTCAGTTTTCAGGCCCCTCTTCTGTGAAACCATCTTCCAGTTTGGATTCAGGAGACAGACACTATCTCTACTTTCAAGATTAGGCTTCAAACTGAGTTTTTCCTTTTCAGTCACCTTTTTCACTCACTATGTGTTAACAGACATTTGTTACCCAAATAACAAGCCGTGGGTGACTAAGGACATCAAAGCCCTCCTCAACAACAAGAAGAGGGCTTTCAGAGGGGGCAACAAAGAGGAGGTGAGGAAGATTCAGGTGTTACTAAAGGACAAGATCAGGGAGGCTAAGGACAATTACAGGAGGAAGCTGGAGTGGAAACTCCAGCAGAACAGCATGAGAGAGGTGTGGAGGGGCATGAAGACCATCACTGGATTCAGGCCAACCAACAGCAGGGGAACTGAGGGAGGTGAGAATAGAGCCGACGAGTTGAATCTGTTTTTCAATAGATTCGACACCACAGTGTCTGCTCCCACCCCCACAACCTCACCTGCAGTCAGCCTGGAATCCAGAGCCACACCACTGTGCCAGCCTCTCTCTTCACATGTTGCCTCCTGTGAGATTCCTGACACCCCTCCCCCACCCATCACCTTCACTCAATACCAGGTTGAGATGCAAATGAGGAGACTTCACTCAGGCAAGTCTGCTGGACCAGACGGAGTGAGTCCCCTTGTCCTCAAGACCTGTGCCCCCCAGCTGTGTGGAGTCTTTCATAAACTGTTTATGCTGAGTCTGAGTCTGCAGAGGGTCCCGGTGATGTGGAAGACATCATGCCTCGTCCCTGTACCAAAGACGCCACGTCCCAGTGGCCCCCAGGATTACAGGCCCGTGGCACTGACCTCCCACATCATGAAGACCCTGGAAAGGCTCATCCTGGACCAGCTGCGACCCATAGTAAGACCACACCTGGATCCCCTTCAGTTCGCTTATCAGCCTCGTCTCGGAACTGAGGACGCCATCATCTACCTGCTCAATCGTGTCTACACCCATCTGGACCAGCCGGCGAGCACTGTGAGGGTCATGTTTTTTGACTTTTCCAGTGCTTTCAACACCATCAGGCCGACCCTCCTGGGTGATAAGTTAGCAGCGATGCAGGTGGATGCTTCTCTGGTGTCCTGGATTGTTGATTACCTGACAGGAAGACCACAATATGTACGTCTCCCACAGTGTGTGTCTGACAAGGTGATTAGCAACACAGGGGCACCACAGGGGACTGTCCTCTCCCCCTTCCTCTTCACCCTCTACACCACAGACTTCAGCCACTGCACAGAGACCTGCCATCTTCAGAAGTTTTCTGATGACTCTGCGGTGGTTGGATGCATCAGCAGGGATGATGAGACAGAGTACCGGGCTGTGGTCGACTCCTTTGTCACGTGGTGTGAGCAGAATCATCTGCAGCTCAACGTGGCAAAGACCAAGGAACTGATCGTGGACTTCAGGAAGACCAGGAAACACTTGACCCCTGTTTCAATTCAGGGGGTCAGTGTTGACATTGTGGAGGACTATAAATACCTTGGAGTACACATTGACAATAAACTGGACTGGGCTAAAAACACCACAGCACTTTACAGGAAGGGCCAGAGTCGTCTCTATTTTTTGAGGCGACTGAGGTCCTTCAACATCTGCCAGAAAATGCTGAGGATTTTCTATGAGTCTGTGGTGGCCAGTGCGATCCTCTATGTTGTTGCATGCTGGGGGAGCAGGCTGAGGGTCGCAGATGCCAACAGACTTAATAAACTGATCCGTAAGGCCAGCAATGTTGTGGGGATGGAGCTGGACTCCCTCAAGGTGGTGTCGGAGAGGCGGATGCTGTCCAAGATAAAGACAATGTTGGATAACACCTCCCACCCACTCCATGACATGTTGGTCAGTCACAGGAGCTCGTTCAGTGAGAGACTGAGATTACCGAAAAGCACCACTGAACGACACAGGAAATCATTCCTGCCTGTGGCCATCTCCCTGTACAACGCATCCACTTAACACACTGTTTGCTGCTACAGCTACACATGTTTCTTTTCCAAATATTTATTTATGAGTGACTTATGTATGTATGTATGTATATATATGTATATATTGTACTATTCTTAGTTAGTGTATTGTCTGTCTTGTCTTAATGTTGGTTTAAAATGGAGCACTGTAACAAAAAATAATTTCCCCCAGGGATCAATAAAGTATTCAGATTCAGATTCAGACCTCTCTGCAGGAGTCCTGACTTAAGCTGAAGATTGTTGATGCTTCCACAGATCACTCTAGAGCAGTCCTGGCCCGAGGAGACCATGGAAAAGAACATCCAGTCCTATATCTTGGCCGGAACCCACATGACACAATGTATTCCACTGTGAAGAACGAAGCCTTGGCCATTAAGTGGGCACTGGAGAAACTCCAATATTATTTGTGTAGATAGGAATTTGATCTGGAAACTGACCACCAAGCAGCCACTTGGATCAATTCGAACAGAATTACAACAGCTGCCTGTTACAATGGTAACTCTCACGTCAGCCTTTTAGGTTCACCATCAGCAAGTGTAATATAGTGGCAGATTACCTGTTACCAAGATTACCAATCTTGACATAATGAGGCCAGGAAGGGGACGACTTTGACTGTAGACATGGATGTGGGCTTGCACACAGGCATCCAGATATTCCACACACATGTGGATGGATGTCTCAAGGCCAAAGAGTCAAACAAAAGGGAAGGGTGACCACTGACTTCACTATTTAGCAGCACAGGTGCAGTCAGCATATATTCTCGATTACCTCTCACTAAAAGCATTGTGCGCAGTCTCCCCGCTGTCTTCAATGCCGGATGGGTAAGATAAGGCATGGACCTCCTGGTATTAACCAGTGGGTTTGCGAACACTTGGGGTCACGTGAGCTGCATTATTCTGGGTTAATTTTTTTCCTTATAACGAGCCTGTTTAAGTTGCCTGTTGCTCATATGGATAACGAGAGATCTTCTGGTGACAATGATAACAATCTGTCAAATGATTAATGAACTCACCTCAACCATAGAGAGAAGATGAAGAAACTACACTGAACCAGGTCCAGAAGCTTTTAGTAGTTAAACAGAGAAACTGACCAACTGAAACAACAGTTGGAAGAAGAAGCAGCCCAAAATGTTGGCAATAATAACCAATCTGATTGTTCCTTCAAAAAGTAGCACAAGCAGATAACAAAAATGACTCAACAACGATCATTACAGCAGGTTTATATTAGGGCTGAACGATTATGGAAAATAATCTAATTGCGATTTTTTGCCCCAATATTGCGATTGCGATGCGATATGCGATTATTTTTTAAGGTCTTTGTCTTCTGTATTATTAAACAAAGACAAGCAATACATCTTATAGTATGGCCAATACTATATTACATTAATTTTAAACTGTTCTTTCCTGGAAGACAGACCTCTGTTATGATGACATGAGGTGATGCATGAATTGATGACTGACATTTTTATTTAACTTCTTCAATCACAACAGTATATTTGAACATACACAATAGTTTATTTTTAGCTTACAAACATCTGAGCATAAAGTGCTGACAAGGAACCCTGGTGTAAACATTAAAATGAAAGTCAGTACAATGTGCAGATTGCAGAAATATACATAAACAAAATCAGTGGCTTTACCACACTCAGTTTTTCGACATCTGTGAACTACTAGACAGTCATTCAATTAAAAAATAATATTAAATAAATAAAACTAATAAATAAAAAATACACACATCTTACTGATCTCTGCAGTCAGTAACATTACACATAAAGTGCAAACATAATAGCAATTGTATAAACACACACACAAACACGCCTTTAAAGTTTAAAGGCGTGAAATTGGACGGTCTAGTTCTGATTAGCGTCACCGCTGTCTCGGTGGAGTTTAATAAACTCGGCCGTCTGCTTCTTGCTATCTAAAATATAACCAGACACTGGTGTAAATTCTCGACTGTCTCATACTTCTGTTTAATAAGTTTTCTGTTTGACGTTTAGTCAGCTGTGTGAAAACCAAGGAGGAACCCACCCGGGGGATTAATAAAGTTTTATTTTATCTAATCTAATAACTTTAATCTCAGCCAAACCGATTTACTCACGAACAAACAAAACACTGAAAAAAGCCCAACAATAACATTTTTAGGTTGTCTAAGTGACTTATATATTACGTTTAACCCGAGCAGCGAAACTCCGCGGTGATCTGAAAATGATGTGCCGGGAGTTGTGCCGTTCTCGGCCGCATCAGTAACCCTCGAGCTCCCGGCTAGCTGTCGAGCTGGTGGGTAGCAGACGCCTCTGAAAACGTCGAAGCACTTTTGCAAATATGGGATATCTTGATAAACCGAGCAGATATTTGATGTTTACACAGCTACTTTCTCGCCTGAAAATATGTTAAAAGTTTATTTTGTGACCCAGAAAGATTAGTATGAGTAATTTTAAAACTTAGTAGCGGCCGCCATTGCTGGAAACTGGAGTTTGGCTGGGCCGCGCTATGACTTCTGGGATATGGTAGGCCACGAAGGACACACCCGACCCATCCTTCAAATTCGGGGAAAAGGAGGACGCATTTGTCGGCTACATTCGGAGGAGTCTACGAATTTGGACAGCCTTCGGCGCGTCGCTGTGACGTAATCGGTCTACAAATGCGGCCTCAGGAGGATGCAGCCCATGAATTTGGACATGTCCAGAGTATAATCACAGCCTTTGCGGTTAGAAAATTGCACTTGATCATGTCGCGATATTATCGCAAATGCGATATATCGTTCAGCCCTAGTTTATATTCAACCAAAGACAAATGTAAAGTCTTCGTGCTTCTACAAATTAAGGAATGATTCAACACTAACTTTGACTTCAATGCATGTTTATTTAAATTTTTGAACATCGTCATTGTTTAATAGCTTTTAGTTGCTTTTTCTTTCCTTTGACTAGATGGTAAATTTGTTAATATTTCTAGCTGATTAGGAGACTTATTGCATTTCAAATGCATGTCCAAAGGCTGCTAGACAATTATGAAGCGTAGACTATAATAGACATGCTTACCATCTGACAGCACTGTGGGTGTCTCGGGGCAGAGAACCACACAGTACTGTTACAACTGTCTTTCGCAAGGCCGACTTTCAGAAACTCTTTGTGTAAGTAACAAAGTCTGTTCTGTAGTCGTGTGCCTCTTTGACTCACATTCAGGCATCAACTGGTCTTTCTGCAAACTGGACCCACACAACCTCACGCTGACCTCAATGACAGAGCTGCTAGTCCACATTCACACTCCTGGACAGTGAAAAAAACTTGTAGCAGCAGCTTGGGTCTTCATGGTTCCCAGAGAATTACAAACTAAAGAAAAGGATCCAGACAAAAATCAAATCAAACCGTACAGATGGAAGAGTCCACACCCACGCTTAGTATGACTAACAAAAAACTTATATCTGCCAGTTAAACGTGCCGTTCAGATCACAGTCTAAATACAAGTAGTACTACCAATCCACAATAGCAAGTTATAGAGATTTAATCATCCAAAATGTAAATATTTAAATAAGGTTTAATTCTCCCTAGCCTCAGGATAAAGCAAAATTAATTAAAGCATCCTCCATTTGATTGAAATAATTTCAATTTGCATAAACTGAGACTGAAGCCCAAAATACTTGTCACACATGATAAAATAGAAATTAATTAACAGACATCTATTATTTTATACGTATGGCATTTAAATATGGCATTGAGCTTAGTACCTTAATATTGAATATATATAAATATATAATTTGTGTAAAAAAAAATACACTTTCAGCAGGTTTTTATTCAGATTACATGAAATCACAGGTACCAGAATAAAACCTTAAAACACATCAATTAAAAGGAGGAGGCAGAGGCCAGCCCAAGATACATGAGCAAAGGTGCTAGTTATGGGGGTCACACATGCACACTTATATGTGGAACCAGTTATATACGATCGGAGACTTTAATTATCTTCAGACGTTACATCCATTTAAGAGCTCTGCACTGCTCCTCCCAGGTTCTAGCCAAATCCCCCTTTGGGTGATCACAGTACTGGTTTCTAAAATCTTTAGACGTAGTGAGTGCAGAATGTGGTTTAGGTTGTCTCCAGTTCCTGCCATACAGTTACTTCCTTTGCTTTTGGGTACTTGATTGGCTGACTCTATCAGGTCCTAATGATAAAATGACTAAAATCAAAATGTTGGACTTCCTGTTATGTTACTATTTTTCCCCATAGCGGACATGTTTAGGTCCTCACAAAGGTCAAACATTTCCCTGACTAATATTAAACCGGCCGGATACAATGAGGTGCTTGCACTTTTAGGTGCAATGGAGAATACTCACTATTGCATGTCTTGCTGATCTATATCGTGTTGAAGCACCAACTAAAATTTCACCTGCATGGGATGATGATTACCCAATTGCCAGTATTGGTAGCCGGGAATCGGTCCGCCTGACTCACATTGCACCCGACCCCTTCGGTGCCTCCTGCAGGTGGTGGGTCTGCAGGAAGATGGGCCTATGTCCCTTTTTCGGGCACAGCCCACCAGACGCTTGCCCTCGGGCACCCTCTCCGGGCCTGGCTCCAGGGCTGTGCCCCGGTAACCCTATTCCGGGCAGGGTGAACTGTTCCCTCGATGGTCTTTTCATAGGGGTCTTCTGAATTACTCTTTGTCTGGTCCCTCATCCATGGGAGACCCTACCAGGGGGCAAAAGCCCCCAGACAACATAGCTCCTGGGATCCCTGGGACACACAAACCCCTCCACCACGATAAGGTAGCGATTCGCGGAGGGGGAGCGGGAGATCGACAGACGGATTGGTGCAGCGGCTGCAGTGACAGCACCGGTCCGTCGTGGTGAAGAGGGAGCTGAGTGTAAAAGCGAAGCTCTCAATTTACCAGTCGATCTACGTCCCTACCCTCACCTATGGTCACGAGCTGTGGGTAGTGACTGAAAGAATGAGATCGCGGATACAAGCGGCAGAAATAAGCTTCCTCCGAAGGGTGGCTGGCCCCTCCCTATTTGATGTCTTCAGTTTGCATCTACAATGTAGGAAGGGTAGTAAAAATAAAGAAAAAGCATTAAATGAGTAGGTGTGTCCAAACTTTTTACCTGTAGTGTATAACCTAGAAGATACAGATCAAATTACAAAGTACTGTTAGTTATAGTAGGGCTGTCTTGGTCGACACGCCTCTACAATGTTCCATGGAGATCAGGGGTGGTAGCTCTGGATCGGCAGACCTGGTGGTGGTTGTGGTTTCCATCTTCAAAGAAGGGGATCGAACGGTGTGTTCCCACTACAGGGGGATCACACTCCTCAGCCTCCCTGGGAAAGTCTATGCCAGGGTGCTGGAAAGGAGAGTCTGTCCGTTAGTCGAACCTCGGATACAGGAGGAACAATGCGGTTTTCGTCCTGGTCGTGGAACACTGGACCAGCTCTTTACCCTCTCAAGGATACTTGAGGGTGCATGGGAGTTTGCCCAACCAGTCTACATGTGTTTCATGGACTTGGAGAAGGCATTCGACCGTGTCCCTCAGACTGTCCTGTTGGAGGTGCTCTGAGAATATGGGGAGTCTGGCCCATTGCTACGGGCCATTCGATCCTTATACAACCGTTGCGAGAGCTTGGTCCAACATAAGTCGGACAATAAGTCGGACTCGTTCCTAGTGGGTGATGGGCTCCGCCAGGGCTGCCCTTTGTCACCGATTCTGTTCATAATTTTTGTGGACAGAATTTCTAGGTGCAGCCAAGTGGTGGAAGGCTTCACTTGATTGGTCTCAGAATCTCATCTCTGCTTTTCACGGATGATGTGGTTCTGTTGGCTTCATTGAGTGATGGCCTCCAGCTCGCAGTGGAATGGTTTGCAGCCGAGTGTGAAGCAGTGGGAATCAGATGAGGCACGCATCCAGTTCGGCCATCCGGGAGGGGCTCAGAGTAGAGCAGCTCCTCTGCATCGAAAGGAGCCAGCTGAGGTGGTTCGGGCATCTGACAAGGACGCCCCCTGGGCGCCTCCTGAGCGAGGTGTTCCACCGGGAGGAGGCCCCGGGGCAGACCCAGGACACGCTGGAGAGATTATATCTCTCGGCTGGCCTGGGAACGCCTTGGTGTTCCCCCAGATAAGCTGGAGGAGGTGGCTGGGGAGAGGGAGGTCTGGGCTTCTCTGCTTGGGCTGCTGCCCCCGCGACCCTGCCTCGGATAAGCGGAAGAAAATGGACAGATGGATGGATGGATGGATGGGATGATGATTATAATCTACTGCATATTTTCTGTTGCCACTAGGTGGCGCCACAATAGTGACCAATATTAGACGTCTGACAGTTTGGACTCAAGCATGCCCAGTTTTTGACAGACTTGACAATTGAGAAACCAGTTTCTGTCACCACTATGTGGTGCTGTGACTATTGTTAAAAGCTAACATAGTACTGGGTTCAGGGATGGACCCATATGACAGGTTTGGTCCAGATGGATGATGTATGTGAAACTGAGCAAATATAGTTCAAAAAGTTCAAAAAAAGCATCCTGTAGTCTCAGTACGTGAAACCTGTAAAATATGAACATTTTCTCTGTTACTGAAGCATGTGCACACACGGTCATGACTTTAGAATGTTGATTCATTCCATAAAATAATAATAATCCACGGAGCAGACACAATAACGCCTCTGCACTTTGTGCTGAAGACCTAAAACTGAATGAAGCAGACAGAATAGGGGTTTCGCAATAAATGGATCAGATACAATAGGATACAATAGGGCTCTTGCAATTTCAGTGCTCGGGCACCAACTATTAGACTACCACAGGTAGGGATGGGAGTCGAGAGCAAATTCTTGTAGGAAACCGGTCCCTAGAAGTCCAGTTCCTTGGAATTGTTAGTCTGCCTTATCAATGATTCCCCTTATCAGTTCGTGCACTCCTTCTACAATCAGCTAATATCAGTTCGTGTGTCAGACGAGGAAAACAGAGGCGCAGTCTACAGAGTGCATATAGAAATATAGTTTTATTGCACCAAAGGACGACAGCATGATGGTAAAGTGGAAAACTGCATCCAGGACATAAACAACCGCATTATGTTGCTAACACAACTTTGGTTCTTTGCAAGCTTCTGCACAGACAGCATGCTAATGCTAAGCTAGCCAAGAGCCCAGAGTGAAAGCTAAGTGAATGCCGACCCCAGCAGCCAGACCCTGAACTTCAACAGGTAACAAGCTGATGAGCAGTTAGGCTGCAAACTCCCGTTCTACCTGTTCATGTTTCTAAAGCAGAAAGACTCTCATGCAATTAATTTGCATCAATGTAATTTCTTTATTACTGCTTAGCAATCATTGTACTCTGAAAACGGAGCCAATGAGAATCAATAAGGAATCAAATCGATAAGTGATATCGATAATGGATTCGGAAGCGCTAAATTCCTATCAATTCCTATCCCTAAACTCCAGGGCTGGAGGTCTCAAAACAGTAAGTAGAGTAGGTCTTGGAAATGAAAAACATGCATATAGTTAACAATATTATTTCTCAATGATAACTGTAACTATACCAATGTTTAAAAATGGCCTGATGGACAATGTCCTCCATGTTACCTTTTCGGTGACACTCTGCGTGTTGATCTGCTTTCTCAGCTCCAGGCTCAGCTGCCTGAAGCGTGCTGACTTTTGCTCCGCCCCTTCGCTACACACAGAATTGCGATACGCCTGGATCACGGGTCGCTGCTTCTCAGGTACCAGCAGAATCTTGCTCAGCTCAGAGGACCTGTCCCCACAGGTGAGGTCCTCAAGTGTGGATGCAGTTAAGAGGCTGTCCTGTGATCAACAGAAACACTTTACATGACCAAAGGTCCTGATACGTTAGTCAGTAAAGTCTTCATAAGGACTTTCAGGCTCTGTGTGACACACACACACACACACACACACACACACACACACACACACAGAAGGCAAGTATTAATATTTATATATGTATTGAAAATATGGATCTGTTTATTGTTAGTATATGTGGGCCAAATGTTGATGACCCCTCCTTTTTTCATACCTTCTTCTCTTCACTTTCACCTTCACTCTGACAGCAAGAGTCAGAGGAACTGACAGTCTACACTCAAACAACACACATGTGATTTTGGTCTTTGCGATGTGGCGTTCACATCCCTCTCAGAGGCAAGAAAAAGGTCACACACTGGACTTGGTGCTTTCCCGCGGGCTGGATGTGTGCATCACGGAAATATCTGAGTTGTGCATCTCTGATCGTCTTCCTGTGTTGTTCACTCTAACGCTGCGCTGCTCGGTAGATAAGCCGTGCGCCCCAGCGCACAAAAAGCGAGCGCTTAATGCTCTAACAGCGCCGCTTTTTCTGCTGCCTTTAGGGACTCTGGAATAATGAACTCCACCTGTAAAAGTGTTGAGGACCTTTCGGACATTCTTCATTCTACCTGCACTGATATTTTGGACTCGATTGCTCCGTTTAGGACTGTGTGCACTAAGCAATTATCAGAGCCGTGGTTGAATGAACATACGCGCTCCCTTAGACGTGACTATAGACGTGCCGAAAGATGGAAAAAGGACAGATTGCACGTTTCTCTATAGATTTTCTCGTCTTTCTGCTCACCAAGAAGCTGTAAAAACTGCAAAGACACAGTTTGTCTCAAACTTGGTGTCAGTAAACAGTCACAGGCCTCAGGTACTTTCTAATGTCCTTAATCATTTTCTTAGTTCACGTGATAATGCTGGAGTCATTTCTTCACCAAGTATTTGTGATGATTTTTTAGCATTTTTTAACAACAAGGTTCTATCCATCAGGGCTGTTGTCTCGTCGTCTGCTGCCTCAGATCCGAGTCTTTCTCCTGTGTGCTCAGCTGTCTTTGATCCCGTCTCCCTTAATGACTTGACTGCGGTAGTTAGTAACCTAAGATCATCACACTGCCCCTCTGACTGTCTCCCCCCAAGCTTGCTTAAAAGCACTTTTAATACTGTCGGGCCTTTTATCCTGAGATTAATTAATACGTCCCTTGCTACAGGCTGTGTCCCATCATGCTTTAAGAGATTTAAAGGGATCTGCCCTAAAGTGGTTTCGGTTCCACTTGTCAGGAAGGTCTTTTTATGTCAATATGGGCCCCCATAAATCCAAAATAGCCCCTCTTAAATACGGTGTACCTCAAGGCTCTATTTTGGGCCCTGCCCTGTTCGCCCTCTATTTGTTGCCATTGGGCTCCATCTTCTCACGGTACAGCATTTCATTTCATTAAATTTCTAAAGCTAAATGAAAATAAAACTGAAGTTGTCATTTTTGATAGCTCTCTGGGCCCCTTTTCCTCCTACTGTAAAACACATGTAAAAAACCTCGGTGTCTATATTGATGGTTCTTTTAAATTGAATAAGCAGGTGACTGCAGCAGTTCAGTCCTGCTTCTTTCAGTTAAGACAGCTGGCCAAGGTAAAGCCAGACCTCCCGGCTAACGTCTTTCAATGTGTTATTCACATTTTCCTTACTTGCAGGTTGGACTATTGCAATTCATTGTATTTTGGTCTAGACCAGGCCTCCATCCATTGTCTTCAGATCCAGCTGCTCGCCTGCTAACTGGTACCAAACAGAGAGAGCATATAACTCCAGTTTTAGCTTCTCTACACTGGCTTCCTGTCTCCTACAGGATCCAATTTAAACTTTCACTTGTTTGTTTTTACGTGTCTGAGCTCCTCTCTGTTTATGCTCCAGGAAAAACCATCATGTCTAGCTCAAGATTAATGCTTTCCATGCCACGGACTAGTCTCAATCTCGTGGTGATGGAGCCTTCTCTGTGGCAGGTCCCAGACTTTGGAATAGTCTCCCCATAAATATTAGATCTGCACAAACACTTGACCAAATTTAAATCACTAGTAAAGACACATTTGTATGCCCTGGCTTTTAACACACTATGACCCAAGCATTCTGGTCTTATTTTAATATTCTTAGTTATTGTTTTAATTATTTTATTGTCCTATCATTGTATGATATTGTTATTATTGTTTTACATTGTCTCTTTTAATGGCATTTTATATTATTAAGCACTTTGTGCAGCATTGTTTGTCTGGAAATGTGCTATACAAATAAATTTGACCTTGACCTCTCTCAGGGTCATCCAGTACACCACTCACACTTTTACTTTACTACTTTTTAGTTAGCAGCTCCATGATGAGGCTATTATAGGCACTCAGATTTATCCTGGAACTATCAGTGATCATGCACCGGTCTCTCTCTCAGAATAGAAAACTATTCTGAAGAAGTACAAAAATCTCCTCCTAGATCACATAAGTTTGCAGAGAATATCTGCCTCCTCAAAATACCAACTGGATGATGTTTATCTGGACCACTGAGCAATTCCATTAGTACACGTGGTCGGCTAAGGTTCTGTCTCCCTGTCGCCTTGCCGGTGGATGAAGGTGGTCTCTGGGACTGTCTGTGGCGGCTTCCTGGGGCCTGGAGAGCTGCAGCTGCTGTTTTAGGGTGTCTGTGTGTCCGCCTTGGTTGGTGGGGGACTGGGGTAGATGCTAATACAGCTGATAAATTTGGGGGAACAGAAGAATCATAAGCTGGAGAAGTGATATGAGATGGTAGCAATTGGTTTGTCCCGAGCCAATTCAAATACACTTTTTTGCTTACATGTGACCACTACTCATGCTAGGGAATTCATCTAGGTCGGAGTTTTCTCCAGGACACAGGTCAGACTGACTACTTTTTCGTTTGTACAGTCTGATACCTTCTCCAAGTCCACAAAATACGTCGTCTGGTTGGATAGACCCCCATGCACCCTCAAATATCCCCGCGAGGGTAAAGAGCTGGTCCGGTGTTCCACGACCGGACGAAAACCGCATTGTTCCTCCTGTATCTGAAGTTTGACAAACTGATGGATTATCCTTTCAAGAACCCTGGGAGGCTGAGGTGCTATAGTGGGAGAACACCCTCCAGTCTCCCTGTTTAATGATAGGAACCACCACCCTGGTTTGCCAATCTAGAGGTACTGCCTCTGGATTACCAAGTAATATTGTAGAGGCGTGTCAACCCGCACAGCCCTTCAACACCCAGAGCCTTCAGGAACTCAGGATACACCTCATCGACCCCAGGGGCTCTGCCTCCAAGTTGTTGTTTAACTGCCGCAGTCTGCTTCCTCTATGAAGGACGTGCCAGAGGGATTAGGGAGGTCCTCAAAGTTTTCCTTCCACAGTGTGACAATATGTTAAAAGCACCAAACACAGTGTTGATAAAGCACTGCTTCCCCCTCCTGAGATACCTGACAATTTGCCAAAATTGCCTTGAGGCAGTCTGAAAGTCTCGTCAAACTCCTCCCACCCCCGAGCTTTTTCTTCAGCCACTGCCAGAGCCACGTTCCACTTGGCCTGCCGGTACCTCCTGGCTGCCTCCAGCCCCACAGGTTAACCAAGCCCGATAGGACTCTTTCTTCAGCCTGGTGGCTCCTTTCACCTCCAGTGTCTACCATCTAGCTCGGGAGTTACCATAATGACAGGCACCAGATACCTTGCAGCTGCAGCTCAGTGCAGCAGCCTCAGCAATGGAGGTGCTGAATATGGTCCATTCGGACTCAGTGTCCCCTGTCTCTCTCAGAACGCTGTTGTTGCTGTTCCGGAGGTGCAAGTTGAAGATCTTGTGGACCGAGGCCTCTGCTTGGTGTTTCCAGAGCACCGTCACTATACGTTCAGTTGCGCCAGGTCTGTCAAGCATCCTTCAGAGAACTTCTGGAGACTGCACAGAGACCTGCCATCTTTAGAAGTTTTCTGATGACTCTGGGATGGCTGGATGCATCACTGAGGTTGATAAGATGGAGTCCTGGGCTGTGGTTGACTCCTTTGTCACGTGGTGCGAGTAGAAAGACTAAAGAATTGACTGTGGACTTTAGGAAGACCAGGAAACCTTGAACCCTGTTACAATCCAGGGAGTTGATGTGGAGATTGTGGAGGACTATAAATACATTGGAGTGCACATAGATAATAAACTGGACGGGGTTTAGAACACCACTGCACTTTACAGGACGGGCCGGAGTCGTGTCTATTTTCTGAGGCAGCTGAAGTGTTTAAAACATCATCTTTGTGACCATCTTTGCCATCCTCTATGCTGTTACATGCTGGGGCAGCAGCTCTGTAGCTAACCACCATGTAACACATTTTTTTGTATACTTTATTAATCCCCTGTAGGGAAATTATTCTCTGCATTTAACCCATTCACTCAGTGAAGCAGCTAGCCCAGCTAGCCCAACCTCAGTAACCCTACTGACTAAACAGCCACTGCTGTTTAGTCTTAATTCATGTTGGAAGTGATAGCAGAGCTGTACGACTAAATTTTTCGAAAATCAGAACATGGTATTTTATTTCATCTTAATTTTTTGGGGGAAACGTCCCTCATACCACTAGAGGGAGCTCACGTACCACCAGTGGTATGCGTACCACAGTTTGAGAATGACTGCTCCAGAACATACGGCCTCAGACCTGATGATGCGATTACAAAATTGATCATTGAGCTGCAGCCTAGGATGTCCTGGGGCCATGTGCACGTATGGACACCGTAATGATGGAAGATGGTGTTCGTTATGGACAAACTGTTTGCACAGAAGTCAGATAATACAACACCGCTTGGGTGCAGATAAGGCAGACCATTCCTCCCAGTTACACCCCTCCAGGTCTCACTGTCGTTGCCCACATGAGCCTTGAAGTCTTGAAGCACTTACTTCTAACTGAAGGACTCTGTCTCTAGGTTTTTGTGTGGTGCCCTTGGCCTGTTGAATCCAGCTGTGGGCTCCTCCGCCATCTCCGAAATGTGTACCGACGATAAGGCTGTAAACCTACAGATCACACACAAAACTGTCAGCGAGTCACTGCGGAGTTTCTGGATCACTGTTCTAGTGCTTTCTATTCAGCCACACCGGAGGGTTTTTGAGTATGAAAGGCCCGTTAAACGTCAAGCCAAATTTAAGTACGGACTTTGACTAAGCCACTCAAAAACCTTTTGTTTTTTAACCACTCAGCCGTGGAGTTGTTGGTGTGTTTCCAATCACTCTCGTGCTGCAGAGCCTTTGTGTGCTTGAACGTCAGGAAACAAACTGATGGCCAGAATTGTGTGACTTGATTTTGGCATTGGAAAACAAACTGGTATAGAAGGATAAGATACAACTTAAAAAGCAAACGTTAATAATACAAAAATGTTGTTTTTAAAATACATTTATACATTTATTTATTTTTACTTTTGTGCAAAACAGTTTCTTTTTATGCTCCGTGGAACTCCTCTGGCATGTTTGGGAGGGACTGAGAGGAGGGGCTTCACAGCCAAGTCTTCACAGGTGTAATTTGCACAGATCGTGGACACGACCAGCGATCCATCTTTACTGAACAACTTTGTAATGGACGTTTGATCTCGGGATATTTCTTTGCTCTTTCCAGCTTCAATCCAGCACTTGAAGCTGGGTTGGCTTAAAGACATTTGCTCTAAACTAGCTTATTAATTGCACACACATTTGCAGGAGTATTGTGTGAGCTAACTGGATTCCCTGCAGTGCAGATCCTTCTTAAGAGTTAGAGACCAGTGTATTACTGGAATCCAGTTCCCCTCTGTAGCCACATGCTAATGCCTGACTGAAGGAAGCTGTCCATCCTCTGACTCCCTCTCAGGACACTAACAGAGTTCTTTAAAGTACTAAAGCTAACAATGCAACAATGTACTCATGAACACACCAGCACAACATACTGTCTGAATAGTAGTTGAAATAACTGAGAAGGTGTTTCAGGTGATATGGATGAGTTATCTGGTGGATACAGAAACTGCAGTTTCTCATCAAAGCAGAACACAATGATTACAACAAACATTAAGCAACAGCTGTTCATGCGTTTACTGCACCAATGCCATCCAACCCTTCACTTAATTCAGGATTATATTGTATGATTATTCAAAAGCATCACAAAAACTTTTTGATGAATTTTGAGCATCACCTATCATTTAGTTTACAACTTTATATTTGGATTTATCCTTTTCATTTCTTTAAACTTCAAAAAGTCTTGAAGATTCATGTTTACCTTCCCAGACTTTTACCTACTGTAATTATTTTGTAACTGCCTTCTGGGCATTATGAAGGTTTTGTCCTTTGCACGTTGGCTGCTTTTTAAATTGATTTTGTAATGGGATGGGAAAAATGACCATAGCACCTCGGAAAAAACAAACCCAAAAGAGTCGCGTGACATATTATAAAATAACAGCAATTTTCCTGAGCTGAGATGAATTGAATAAACCAAACAGAGTGAAGACTTTCTGTTAGTAATGGTAAATCACCTCTGCGAGGCTCACTGGAGTGTTGAGCAGAAGGTTGGCTATGGAGTCAGACAAGGAAAGGTTCTTGATCAGGAACTGTTGGAAAACGGATTCATTCTTCAACACGCTGGCCAGAGTGAAGCCTGCACCCAAAACACATGAAATCATGTCAACGCTTTCATGTCATTCAGTAAAACAAGAGTTTTGAAAGTAACATGTATATATGTATGATGTATGATCGAGACGTTCTACTACTGCACTCAGAGGAAACGAGTTTCTTCTTCTCGAGCGCCATCATTCTGCTCATGGCTCTCCTGCTACATAAGATTAGATTCCCAACTGTGCGTATGTTGGTTTGAAATTTCACTGTGGAGCTAAACTGAGTTCATCTTCATTTTGAGGGTCACCACTGGAAGAAGAAAACACACTGCGGCTTGTCCCAATGCAGGATCTTGCACCGACTCGCTAACACTTTGTCCTCTTTCTCAAAAGGAAATTCAAAACACAAGAACTGTTCCAAAATGGTGAAGCACAGACTTCCACAAAGCAACAGTCAAACTGGATTTAGTACAGCTGGAAGTCACTGTGACGCTGCTATTGATCAACTATGTTGCTGCCATCCCATGATCAATATCTCAGTCTTTCCTTTTATTTATATTTTTGGTCTCAGTGGAATTACCATCCCCACCCTAAATGACCATAGCCCCTCCACCCTTATTTATTTATATCATATAACTGCTTGTGTACAGCCCCACAATGTGTCTGTTTCAATGTTTCTATATAGTTTACTCACATATATGTATACATATATTCCTTGTTGTATATTGTTTTCTTTACTTTGCACCTTTGCGGTCCAGCTATCCAATTTCGCTGTACAAGAATCCGCACAATGACAACAACAGCTCTAAAGTCTAAAGTGTAAAAGTCACACCTTGGCTGTTGTTAAAGTTGTGGTCATGTGGTAATGGGGTGGAGCTGAGGCTCTCCAGGTGCTGCTGCAGGGTCTCCAGCTCTTGACCTAAACCAGGTCTATCAGATGTGAAGAGCTGATTCTGTTCAACCACTTCACTTATCCGCTCCAGCAGCTGGGTCACACTGAAACAGATTCAGACATGAAACATTCTCACACCTCAAAAGAAGAAGAACACAGTCTCTCTACAGGCTGGAGCTAATGACGGGTTCTGTAATATGTTGACTTTTTAGTGCCTGCACATAAAAACAGTGTTGTACATGTTGCCTCAGCAGAAAATATGCTACGTTTATGATCTTTCAAATCTAAAATAACTATTAACATAAATAAAAATTTATAATGTTGTAACATTCTAGCAACATTGATCACAAAAGTGAGCGTTCAATTCAAGCCTCTTCAGCTGCAGCAAGGCCTAGTTTCAGTGCTGGGAAACGTGAGGGGCTTGGGGGGGTCAGAGGCCTTTGCACTGGAACCATCATATGTAGAAGAACTGACCTTAGAGTGCGCTCGAGAAGCAGTGAACGTATTTCTCACAAGTCAGCCAAAACACAAATGAACAAGAGACTGCGGAAGAGCCCTACTCACGTGGAGTTCTTATATTGCAGGAAACCAAATTCATCTCTCTGTCCATCTGGGCAGAGCGACTGCATGATGGGAATGATGCCAGCCGAGGTGAGTGGCGCAGCGCTGTAAAAGGCTGGACATGAGGGGGGGAAATGGGACAGGTGCCACAGAAGGAGAAAAAGACACAGCCACAGACAGAGTGAGAGGGACGAGGGAAACAGAGGAAGTAAATATGAAGGGTTGGTAAAGGAAATCAGACACCAAACAGGACAATGAGTATGAAAAAGGAGAAGGAGAGATTGTGTTAGAGTCAGAAAGGAGGAAAGCTGTCAGGCAGCACAGCAGTTAATGGCCAAAGAGGCTCCCACATGTCAATGCTGAATATGAAGCCTTTCATCATGTTGTCATGGTCTGTGATATTTTCCCACTTCTGTCCATAAATGCTAGCTGGACCATCTCACAGCCGGTGATAAAAGAAAATTTGGTTCCTGCTAATTGCTCCAGGTTTCCATGGTTACTCTGCTCCTGAAGCTTGCCTGTGGGTGTGGATTCATCCTACCCACAGAAACACTTCCCACTGTCCTCCTGCTCACTCTCATATCTGTATTGTCCAGCTATGCCATTCTTACACTTTCTCTTTCTTACCACATGTTTATAACCACTCTGCATGTCTTTTATCCTGTTCTCACCCCGAACCGGTCGCGGTCAGCCGCCCCTCCCTGAGCCTGGTTCTGTCTGAGGTTTCTTCCTGTTAAAAGGGAGTTTTTCCTCTTTTTTCCTTCCCCAAAATGTGCTAGCTCATAGGGGTGGGGATTCTTCTGGTTGTTGGGGTTTCTCTCTATTATCGGAAGGTCTTTACCTGGAAATATAAAGCACCTTGAGGTGACTGTTGTTGCAATTTGGTGCTATATAAATAACAGTGAATTATATTGAATTGAACTTCTCTCTTTAACGGTTGCCTTCGGCTGTGGTAGTCTCTGGATTGCATACTCTTACACCTGCTGCCCTCATAAAGAAAGGTGTCTATTGCCAGCTTCTAGCCTTCGTTGTTTTACCCTGGTGTCACTGCAGGTCTAAAGCTGAATGTTTCATTTGTATTGTATTTAAAAGTTTACGTTTAGGGAAATCCCCTGAAACACTATGCTTTATAGCCACAAAAAGTCAAAAAGAAAAATGTAAACTAAGTCACTTCACAGAATATCATGGTGGGTTGAAGACAAACCCACAGTGAAATATGGTTTCATTTGTAACAAACTGAGTCTGACCAAGAACAAGCATCGTTCAATGTCTTGCTCCACCCCTTTATCCTTTTCCTTGTGTGTGCCCAAATACACTCTGCAGCATTAAAATAAACTACCGGACTGATTATAGTAAAAACTATCATCATCATATTATGATTGTTTTGGCTAAAAATAGTTTTTCCAGAATAGTTTTATTAACCTGACCCACTAAACATCGGACGTAAGATAGATAAACAAACACGATTTATTCTGTGTTACTCAAATTATTCACAACATGTGGGGTTTTTGTTTTGTTTGTTATTTTAAGTTTTCCAGTTTTTCCTTAACTGGTTTATTTATTTTAATTATTCAACTTATTTGTTTGTAATTAGGTTAAAACGACCATTTATTTAAAAAATGTGAAATATTAAAAACATTGAAATCCATCCGAAAAGGTTGATTCTGTTCATCTGGACGTCTTCAGAGGGAGAAATGTTTCATCATCATCCAGGTGACTTCTTCAGGCTCAGCTGACTGCAGGTTTCTCATAAACAGTACATTTGCTTACTGTTTCAGGACAGTGCCCTCTACCTGTGGAAACATGGGACTACAGAGCCTATACAGGTGGAAGCTTTATAAAAACTCCATCTAATTTAAGTCTAAGTTTGACATTGAAACAATGTCCACAGCCACCAGATTTGGACTATAAAAAGCCCGTCCACAGAGGTCCTACTGACATCAACACTAGAAGTGTAATAGATGTATAAAAAACGACGTCACCTGGAGCTACAAAACAACCTCGTCAGTGGACTAAAATCGTATGTCCAAAATGACATAAAAGATGTCCCTTTGACGCAGTGGGAACATTTTAACTACACAAAAAGCTGACTTTTACAGATGTTCACTTTTCAAATGAAAAATCAATGAAACAAAAGGTGGAGAAACTATGGAGTCCCCCTTAAACTCATGACTGCATTTAACTGCCAGTCCACAGGTTGTGTGGAGATCACAGGGTCAATACGAGATCCAGGCAACAGCAAAGATTGTCTTTACATGTCACAGGTCACCAAGTATATATAGAATCATTTATTCAGTGACGAGTCCACAGTGAATAATGCCATCGTGCATTTCTATAATGGAAGTGTGAAAATATAAGTAAAATGTGCCCTACAGAGTAGTTCAGTTCATTCTTCAGCTCACTGACATCTGTCCTCTCTGATCAGGTCACAGGCTGGTAGATTTACTGAGGGAGTGTTAGGTGCACAGCATGGTGTAGGAAACAGAATTAGCATGCACTAAACAGCAGCTCATTAAGTTTTCATAGCCTGGTCAGAAACACTGAACATGGTGAAAAGATTCAACAGTAATTACAGAAATATTTGTTAGCACTGTCGTGGATTAGATTACTTCTCGTAATTCCATTGGATAACAATACAGATGTGCTTCTCTGTGTCCGCCAACCAGCAGTGTGCATCACAGTGCTGGTTCTGAGGTGACCTGAGCGGAGCACACTCACAGGAGCCAGAGGAGCTTTTTTACCTGAGTGCACGCACTGAATTACAACCCAGATAATTCAGGAGCTCATGAGATAAAAAGTAAGATGACTCCTGACTGGGCAACAATACTGTTTACCATCTAATGTCTTGAGTAGCCTGTAAATGTGTCCAATGTACAGATTCAGAGGGAATATGAAACTGGCTTTTTCAATCTACATCCTTTGGTTTTGTGAGTAGTGTGCCCAACTGCAACCACAACTATATACACCAGTGTGTGTGTACACCTGATCATTTGTTTCCTTTATGAGACATGATTATACATCACTACATTTAAGATGCATCAAACTTGGCTGCCTGTTCAGTCTTTTTCTCTGTGGTGCATTTAAAATGCTCCATTTATAGTTAAACCATGAATTCGTTTCTTGACTTTGTATCAAAAATCAACCTTAAGAGATAACAGAAGGGACAGTTTAAGATGATCACTCAAACAAATCTGACAGCAATCTAAATCAAAGTGAAAGAAATCTCCAACAGCCAAAGAATCAATCCGGGTCCCGGGAAGAGCTCGGCCTTCCAATATACAGAGTGTATGTTATATAATCTGTTAGCATAAAACAAATGCACAATGACACTTACACACTGGTCCATCCAAAATGTTGAGAACATGCATCATGCAGAAGAAAGAAAGGAAGACAGAAAAAAGAAAGAAAGAAATGTAAAATAAAAGAATAAAAGACAAAGAAATCAAATAAACTGGGTGCTCTGATGGCTACAGGGAACAGTTACACATGAAAAACCAGCTAACAGCTGAGCAGACACATCACTAGCAGATGAACTACGAACACAAAAACAGGAAATGTTGCAAAAGTTGATCTCATACTTTTGGTGGATCGAGTGGGAGGACAGTATAAAGGGTCCATATAAGACTAAATTAGCTGCTGGTATGATGCTGCAGGTATTACTGTCGGCTGGTCTGCAGCTTCCTTTCCAACGTTTTTTATTTAGTAAAAGCAGTTTGATGTTGCATGTTTTACCTTTGAAGGCAGTGAGGAGCAGCAGCTGCTGCCTCACCACGAAGCAGGAGCTGAATAATGATATCAAGTTTACTTAAGTTCCTCCTGGTAATAGTACTGACCAAAAATGAGGAGTATTAAGGCAGTGCACATAACTCCACCCCCTTTATGGTAAACTTAAGCCATAAATAGAAACACATTTATTCTAGTCAGTATTGGCCACTTCACTGGCAACCCTCTGCATTCACCGCACTGGCATACTTTATTCTAAGGCTGCAATGATTCATCGAGTAATTAGAGTAACTCAATTATACAAAATCCTCAGTGCTGTGTTTCATGCACGACCGTGTTCAGTCATCATCGTGTAAAAACAAGTTTCGCCCACATAAAAAAATATGTATAATATATATTAGGGATGCACCGATACTGGTATCGGGGCCGATACTGTAAAATGTGTGTGCACTCATACTTGTAAAAGTTAACCGATACCATGAACCGATACTAACTTATTTCATTAATCAGAGGGTGGCATGTCATTTTTGTTGTAGTTTTTTAGATTGGCCACTAGGGGGACATCCCGCGCTAAACAGGCACAGGGTTAGATGAGTCAGACTGGCAGCTCCAGATAAAAAAAGAGAAACTGGAGGCTGCTGTAGCTAGGCTAAACAAAATGTCAGCAGTGTGGACCGGAACAGCCAACTTTAACTCAGGTTTTGGAAAAGTGATGAAAAATGTCAAGAGAAAATCCACGGGCAGTTAAAACAACAGAGGCTCTGACTCATTTTATCGCTCTGGATGACCAGCCAATGCCGGCCGTGGAAAACATAGGATTCTTCTCAGCACACTCGAGCTGCGATATGAAATTCCCAGCTGCCCACACATCAGGGAGATAATGGTGCCAAAACTCTCTAAAGAGGTAAAGACAAGCAGTGTGTGCGCGATGTCAGTCCTTGATTTAACGGCACAGTGGACTGATGATCCACGGGCAGATGGGGAGTTCGTTCGTCAATGCCAAATACTTTCGTTATTTTGTTTGTTTGTTTACAATATGGACACTCTGCAATAATTTAAAAGTTTATTTTATTCTCAAACCTAATTTGTATTTATTTTATTCCAAACAGAAGTGTTTATTTATTATTCCGAAAGCTCGAGACAGTGCCAATAGTTCAGTGATATTTTGTTAAATTACAATGTGGAGACTCTGCAATAATTTAACAGAAGTGCTTATTTTTCACTTGAAATTTTTTTGTGGTCTTTTTTATTAAGATATTATTTATTATCGGCAGAGAATAAAATAAAACCTCTCTTCCAATTCATTGCATTTGTCTGTGTGTGTGGTAGAAGTATTGGTTTTTGTACTCTGTATCGGCAAGTACTCAGATCCAAGTATCGGTTTGAAAAAATTGGTATCGTTGCATCCCTAATATATATGTATATATATATATATATATACGGAGTGAATTGTAAAATCAGTCCTTTATGACCAGTTTCTAATTTGGAAACCAATAAGCAGTTCATTTTGAAATAGCTGTTTTTTTCTCTTTTAAATATTTATTTTATGTTCATTAATAAAACAAAAACATTTCTTATCCAATTACTCGATTAACCAATGAAATAACCGACAGGAAGCTTGAAAGATTTGCTTTGTCTGGTAGACACCTGCACTTTTTGTTCACACAGTTATTATGCTGGTCTAGTCATTTTTATGTATCTTTAGGTTAACATTTTTTGATTATTATAATTGATAATATATATAAAAATATTCTCTAAACATGCTGAACTTGAATATGAAATGTTTATGTAGCTTTGACAAACTAGATTAACCTAAATCATGGAGACACTAAGAATACCTGTGCTGCAATCACTGCTGTAAACAGCAGGATGCAGTACGAGTGCTGAAATGTTGTTGATTCTGAGGATAGATACAGTAGACATTTAATCCTGGGTATTAGCAACTTCAGTCAAATGTATTGCTTCCACCCCCCATGTCTACTGGTAATACAATTTTCCCACTGCTGTCTTTAGGTTCTCAAACACTCTGCTTACCTTCCTTGACAGGAATTGCTGGCTTCTTCTGCCTCAGACCCAGGAGGATGAAGAAAAGGACGAGCGGGATGAAAATCTCAAAAGCCAGCACCCACTGAATCGGAACAAGAAAGATAATTTACAGGATTATTTTTTCACTCCATTTCAATGAAATCTGGGCTAAACCTAGTCCAGTTTCAGGTCAGTGATCTTGAGTCATGGGTCTTTACCATTACACTCTCCTTGTCAGTTCCCATCACACAGTTCATAGATCATGTTTCACAATAGACTTTACAGAGTTTGCTTACTTTAAGATATCAATCTTTTACATCGGTGAGGGAGTGAGAAAGATGTCCAGCCTGCACAGCTCCTCTTCATTGCAATGCCAAACCCTTTTTATGTGGCCGTTACTCTAAAGCAGGCTGTGCAGTGCAGTTTAGTTTGCTCTGTGGGCACGTTACAGATTAAAGACACCATCAGAGACAGGCTGATAGGCCACGTCTGCTGTACAGTCCATTGCAAGATATGTGCCTCACAATCAGAGGAGGAGATGAGATGAAAAGATGCTGACAAAAGTACCATAGTTTAAAACAAAGGTTCACAGTAGATTGCGTGCTTATCACCTCACATTTCTTTACAAATGTGAGATGATCAGGGTGCATTCTGACCACCAGAATAATTCTCAGAAATTACTCCAGAAATTTTCAAGGCAATTTCATCAAGCTCTTTGGCATCTAGGGCAACTTCTTGTCATCTTCTCTTTCAACACTCCTGAATTTAACCTGGACATGGACCCCTTGCAGCTGCAGTGCATTTCATTTAATGAAATCTAAAACAAAGGTGTGTGCTAACAAAGCCAAATGAAGGCCTCGATTCTTTCCAGGAATCATGAATCATCTTGAATCTGACAGCCTCCTCTTTCGTAACACTGTCCACACACAACTACTGGAACCATGATGTCTTTGTGCTTCTGTCTTGGATGCCCACAGATACACACCCAGCTGCTGCGTGTGCGTTCTGTTTGTGAAGGTTAGTGCAGACAAAGAGGCTCTTTAGACAGAGACAAGAGTCCACTGACACAGGTTACAATAAACAAAAATGTCTCTTCTCACATATCAAGTTCTGTTATAGATGATCCATTTAATCTGGCAGCACTCTCATACATCTCAACTTTGGTACACTTGAAAAAAAAATGCTAGAAATAAGGAGATTTTAATGTGATTTTAAAACTGTATTACTTTTTATTTCTTGGGGAACAAAACAACAGGTTTTTTTCTCAGAGTGTCTGAGTCTACACACACACACAAACACAGGAAACCCCGTTCAGCTATCTTAGTGAGGACCTTCATTGACATAATGCTTTCCCTTGCCCCTTAACCCAACCTTAACCATTAAATATGAATGGCTACCCCTTACCCTAAACCTAACCATAACCTAATTGTAACCCTGACACTGAAACCACATTTTGAGCTTTAAAAATGCCTTCAAATCTTATTTGTGAGGACCAGGTTGTGTGTCCTCACAAGTGACTGTTGGTTCTAACAAGTATAGTACAGGGTGGGCCATTTATATGGATACACCGTAATAACATGGGAATGGTTGGTGATATTAAAGTCCTGTTTGTGGCACATTAGTATATGTGAGGGGGCAAACTCCTCAAGATGGGCGGTGACCATGGTGGCCATTTAGAAGTCGGCCATCTTGGATACAACTTTTGTTTTTTCAATAGGAAGAGGGCCATGTGACACATCACACTTATTGGTAATGTCACAAGAAAAACAATGGTGTGCTTGGTTTCAACGTAACTTTATTCTTTCATGAGTTATTTACAAGTTTCTCTTTGTTCACAGCCATTGACATGTCGAAGAGGTTAACACGTGAGGAGCGGATCGAAATTGTGCTGATATCTGGTGAACGCAGTAACCGGGTCATTGCAGCAGATTTCAATGCAAGACACCCTACGAGACCACCCATCTCCCATGCTACAGTTAGCAAACTGCTTGCTAAGTTTCGTGAAACTGGTTCAGTGTTGGATTTGCCAAAATGTGGACGCAAGAAAACTGTGACTAATGAAGAAACATCAGTGGCTGTCCTAGCTTCATTCAGCAAGAGCCCACAGCGTAGCACTCGCCGCATGTCACTGGAGAGTGGCATTAGTCAACCATCCCTTCGGCGGATATTAGCTACTCACAAATGGCATCCTTACAAACTCCAGCTGCTGCAGCATCTCAACGAGGATGACCCAGATCAGCGCACAGAATTTGCAGAATGGGCAAAACAAAAACTGGAACAGGACCCTCAGTTCACACAGAAGATTCTGTTCAGTGATGAGACAAACTTTTATGTGAATGGTGAAGTTAACAAACAAAACCACCGCTATTGGTCTGACACTAACCCACATTGGATGGATCCCTCCAAGACTGTTGGAACAACAAAAGTGATGGTTTGGTGTGGTATATGGGGCACAACGATAGTGGGTCCATTCTTCATCAATGGAAACCTCAAGGCCACTGGATATTTGAAATTGCTAGATGATGATGTGTTTCCCTCTTTGTGCACTGAAGCTGGCACGTTCCCTGAGTTTTTCCAGCAAGATGGTGCACCACCACATTATGGGTGCCAGGTCCGAGCATTCCTAGATGATCAGTTTCCTGGAAAGTGGATTGGTCGTCGTGGGCCAGTTGAATGGCCCCCAAGGTCTCCCGATCTGACCCCCTTAGACTTTTATCTTTGGGGTCATCTGAAGGCAATTGTCTATGGTGTGAAGATACGAGATGTGCAGCACCTGAAACTACGGATACTGGATGCCTGTGCTGGCATTTCTCCTGCGGTGTTGCTATCAGTGTGTGAAGAGTGGGAGAAGAGGGTTGCATTGACAATCCAACACAATGGGCAGCACATTGAACACATTTTATAAGTGGTCAGAAACTTGTAAATAACTCATGAAAGAATAAAGTTACGTTGAAACCAAGCACACCATTGTTTTTCTTGTGACATTACCAATAAGTGTGATGTGTCACATGGCCCTCTTCCTATTGAAAAAACAAAAGTTGTATCCAAGATGGCCGACTTCTAAATGGCCACCATGGTCACCGCCCATCTGGAGGAGTTTGCCCCCTCACATATACTAATGTGCCACAAACAGGACTTTAGTATCACCAACCATTCCCATGTTATTACAGTGTACCCATATAAATGGCCCACCCTGTACTATCAGAATCAATGCGGTGCTTTTACGGCACTTTTGGCTGCACAGGAAACAGAGCAGTGTTCGATTCATCCTACAAAAAAAGATGTTGTCATAAAGGTTGCACTTTTAATCCTGTTTGAGCAAGAGGCAGGATAAACCAAAGCATTTAACCCCACACTCTACAGGCCCCTCTTCTATGGAACCATCTCCGAGTTTGGATTCAGGAGACAGACACTATCTCTGCTTTCTGATTAGAGTTAAAACTTTACTTTTTGCTAAAGCATATAGTTAGGGCTGGATCGGGTGATCCTAAATTCTCTCTTAGTTATTTAGCGCAAGACGTTGCTGGGCACATCCCATGATGCATTACTTCGTTTTTACCAACTATGTTTCCAACCAGTGGTGGCAGATGGCTGCCCCTCCCTGAGCCTGGTTCTACCCGGAGGTTTCGTCCTGTTAAAAGGAAGTTTGCCTTTCCGACTGTTGCCACATGCTTGTTCAAAAGGGAAGTGTAAAAGGATTGATTCTAAAATAAGAATCATCTGCTCACGTCTGCCCACCTGTGAATATTACCCTGTTGTCTCATCCCACAGCAAATTAAAACAGGAAACACATGAATTTAAAAATAATCAAATGTACTTTTAACATCTCAATAGGACCGCCACACTAAGAATGAAATAAATAAAAATATCAGATAATACAAATTAAAGTGCTAGTAGTATTCAAACAAAAACATAATAGGAAACTAAAATGGGTTCTGTCCATAAGTTCAAATAAAGCTTTAAATGGAATCAAAAAGATTTTATTTTCCAGTCCTAAGAAACAATTTTCCGAAGCTTACAGATGATTCAGTTCATGACTTCACGATTGCAGTGGACATGCCCTGGAGTGAGGCGTGCTCTTATCTTTGAGGTGATGTTCCCAGCTGCTGATAACATGCTGAAGATGCTCTCTGTCACGACTTCAGCACTTTTAGAGGTGCATGAGCTTATACAGGACAGTCTCATATAAATGCCTGTGCTTACTACTAATATAACAGAACAAACAGAGTTAGACAAAAACTAATTATACTAATGTCTGTATATTATAGTTTCTCAGGTGGAGTAGTGTTCAGTGCCATTTAAACTATTTAATTGAATATTGATAAAGTCCAACCCACAGATTAACAAGTTAGGTGTAAAAGGTTTACTGTAATATTACCTGTAGTGTACTGCAGTTACAAAACAACATTTTTGGTATAAGTATATGATGCGTCGATTAATTTTTATAGTCAACATCATCAATTAATCAGCACTTTTCTACTCTCCCAGAGCACTCAAAGCACTTTAGACAACATGCCTCATTCACAAAGGCACTTTTTTGTATACTTAAGTGCTTTCTATCTAACATTCAAACACATTCATACTCTGATGGATGCATCAGTGAGCAACTTGGGGTTAGTATCTTGCCCTAGAGCAGCGGTCCTCAACCGTTTTTGCACCACGGACCGGTTTATGCCCGACAATATTTTCACGGACCGGCCTTTAAAGTGTTGCGGATAAATACAACAAAATAAAACTAGTACCGGTATCGAAAAAAAGAAGATTTATTCATAAAACACGTGAAAAGACCCAGGAAAACAGAGTTAATGATAAAAACGATAACAAAATAATGCTACAAACCCTGAAAACCATACATTTCACACCCGAGCCTCAACTCTCGCGGCCCAGGTTTCATAAAAGGAAGGCACTCATCAACAAATACACGTAGATTACTTAATTTGATGGACTACTCATACAGTAAAAACCTAGAAACTACAATATTTTCTTTAGATGCAGAAAAAGCATTTGACAGAGTTAACTGGAAATTTCTATTTGCAACTTTACACAAATTTGGTTTTGGATCCTCTTTCATAAACTGGTTAAAAATATTATATAATTCCCCAACAGCTTGTGTCAGAACAAATGACCAGACATCCTCCAGCTTCTGTCTCCTGAGGGGCACCAGGCAGGGATGCCCACTCTCCCCTTCACTGTTTGCAATTTTTATTGAACCACTAGCAGCAGCAATTAGACAGAATTCAGTAATTAAGGGCATAAAATGCAAGAACGTGGAACATAAAATCAGCCTTTATGCGGATGATGTGTTACTCTTTCTCCAAAACTCACAAACCAATATCTCTGGGGTGATTGAATTGATAAACTCTTTTGCAAGAATATCAGATTACTGGTCAAAATCTACAGTCCTTCCGATTAATTGCTCCTTCCATAATTCCTCTTCTACACCACTGCAATCGGGAAATATAAAATATTTAGGTATTAATGTTTCTCCCAAGCTTGCAGATCTGACTAAATTAAACCATATCCTACTTTTAAAGACAGTAGAAGGCGATCTGGCTCGATGGAAATGTCTACCCATATCACTCATGGGAAGGGTTGCCGCTATAAAAATGATGGTCTTACCAAAAATAAATTATTTATTCTCAATGATCCCAACTAAACCGCCACAAGATTGGTTCAGATCTCTAGATTCATGTATGTCCAAATTCCTTTGGAAAAATAAACCCCCACGTATAAGCTTAAAAACACTACAAAGGACCAAGGATAAAGGAGGACTAGAACTGCCTAACTTTCAGCACTACTTCTTAGCCAACAGGCTTCAGTTTATCTCAGGATGGCTAAAACATACCCTCTTAGATGAACCTTGGCTAGATGTAGAACAAGCACTTTGCAATAATCTAGAGATTTCAGACCTACCATTTATCAGCTCAAACATCCAACGACATGAATGCTTCAAAAGCATCAACATCAGCTCTTCTCTGACAGCATGGTGGGAGTTTCTAAAAATAACGGCGTCTTCATTAATCCCATGCAAACGTACACCTATCTGGAACAACCCTGACATATTACAAAACAATAATATGATAAACTTTTCAGATTGGAGTGATAAAGGAATCAAATATTTAGAACATATACTAGAAGGAACAGAATTTATTTCATTTGACGGACTAGTTACACAATATGGGATCAACAAGAAAAGATTTTTAGAATATCAACAAATTAAATCCATAGTAAAAAAGAAATTTAAATCGGGTCAAGTTGAACTACAAACACCACCAAGTGTGGTTCAATTTCTTACTCTTAAAACCCCCAAATTACTATCCAAAATATACAGAATGCTTTCTAAAACAGATGAATCAATATCACTTCCTATTGCAAAATGGGAAGCGGATTTATCAGTTAACTTAGACCTAAACTTCTGGTCTCAGATTTGCTTAAAAACCTTTCATCTAATTAGAAATCCCAGTCTTCAATTAATTCAATACAAAATATTACATAGAGTGCACTATACAGGTCATCAGATGTTCAAGATGGGCTTTACGTCTACCAACAACTGCTCACACTGCCAAACCAATTCACCGGACAATTATATCCACGCTCTTTGGTTCTGTCCACCAGTTCAGAAGTTTTGGCGCGAGATATGTGAAGACTTATCAAAGTGTCTGAAATGTAACATTCCAACTTCCCCCTTAGTGTGTTTGTTGGGCAGCTTAGATAATGTCACTTCAGAAAAGAATATCGCCCATATGGTTTTCACTGCCCTATGCATAGCCAAGAAAACAGTCCTCATGAACTGGAAAAATAAAAATAATCTTAATTCTAACCAATATAGAAATTATCTATTAGATTACATTAGTCTCGATACAGCCTCTGCCACCACATTAGATCAATTGCTCTGGGCTCCTTTGATCAGCTCCATCACCTAGTGGGGGTGGGGGGTCATAGTTTAGTCCCACCTTCGCTGTTGTGATTGGTGTGGGGGTAGGGACAGGCTTAGGGTGTTGGGGGGTTCTTCCTTGGAGGGGTCAACCCGGGGTAGCAGTCATGGACTATTAAGGGCTCTGTTGGTTCTTAGGTGACGGTTTCCTTGCGGCTGTGTGCAGCGGGGCTAGGGGAGGGTCTGTGCTGACGGACGTGGGTTACTGACCTGGTAGCCTGGCTGCCCCTGGGTGGGTCCGGGACAGGCGTGAGGTTCTGGGGGCGCTCCGTCTCTGGGCTGGGGCCCTGGCCGGGCCTCGGGGGCTTGGGTCCTGTTTGGTGTGTTGCCGGGGTTATGGGCGGGTGGGTGTATGGGGGCCCAGCCCTGGCACAGGGTGCCGCCGGTGCATCGAGCCACCTGGGGGGCTCTTCAACTGGTGGGGGAGGTTGTTACATCTTGCAGGAGCTCTCCTCTCTTCAGGAACTCACTCTGCAGGAGGGGGAGTTACAGGAGAGGTGGAGGAAGATCTCAGCCTGGGCGTCTATTGTCTTATGTGGGGCGATCGTGGCTCAAGAGTTGGGCGTTCGCCTTGTAATCAGAAGGTTGCCGGTTCGAGCCCCGGCTCGGACAGTCTCGGTCGTTGTGTCCTTGGGCAAGACACTTCACCCGTTGCCTACTGGTGGTGGTCAGAGGGCCCGGTGGCGCCAGTGTCCGGCAGCCTCTGTCAGTGCGCCCCAGGGTGGCTGTGGCTACAATGTAGCTTGCCATCATCAGTGTGTGATTGTGTGTGTGAATGTGTGGATGACTGGATATGTAAAGCGCTTTGGGGTCCTTAGGGACTAGTAAAGCGCTATATAAATACAGGCCATTTACCATTTACCATTATGTAGTCTGGAAGATGAGTGGATGACGGGGTGGGTGCAGTTTTCTCTGAGGTGGGGTCGGCTGGGCTGTCCCGGGCTCTGTGGGGCCTGGCGGGCGCTGCTGTACTGGGCCCCGGTCCGGATGGGCCTGGACCCCCTTTCCCTGGCGGGTTGCAGAGTATGGGGGTGCCTACTGGGGTCAGCGGGGGGAGCTGGCCCCAGGGAGGGGTCACTTGCCCCTCCCTTCCTTCCCTCCCCATCTCCAGCTGCCTCCCTCTTCCCGCTCCACCACAACCACCCACACATGCAGGGCCTTGGGGTAAAGGTATGTCACCAGGGTGCAGGGGAGGCACCCCCCCCCCCCCCCTCTGTCCCCTTCTGGCTGCCTCTGCCTCAATTTTATCCCACAACTTAGACATTCACATTACTCACACTCTCATTACACATACATATAGGATCTTGGGGGTGGGCACGCTAGACGGAATCCAAAAGACCATCAGGGTGTACACCTCACCCCTGGCGTCGTTGCCCACCTCTCAATTTTAAATACACGTAGACATTGAGGGCTATCAGGAGGGGCTATGTGCTTACCTGCTGCTCTCTGGCAGGTAGCTCCATGCCCTACTGGGTTTTAAATATCGTGGCTCAAGAGTTGTGTGTTCGTCTTGTAACCGGAAGGTCGCCGGTTCGAGCCCCGGCTCGGACAGTCTCGGTCGTTGTGTCCTTGGGCAAGACACTTCACCTACCGCCTACTGGTGTTGGCCAGAGGGGCCGATGGCGCGATATGGCAGCCTTGCTTCTGTCAGTCTGTCCCAGGGCAGCTGTGGCTACAACTGTAGCTGCCTCCACCAGTGTGTGAATGTGAGAGTGAATGAATAGTGGTATTGTAAAAGCGCTTTGAGGGGTCCTGAAAAGCGCTATATAAATGCAATCCATTATAAATGCACCTTAGAACACACATGCATCAACACTACATATGAGCGGGTGGAGGGAGGTTTGGAGTCTTCTCTGCGGCCTGCTGGAGCAGGGGGGCTAGGAGGAGTTGGCCGTCCGACTGGGGTCTGGAGTGTGGGGCCTCCCTGCTGCTGCCGAGTCGGGGCGGTCTGCTTCTCTCCACCCCAGGGTAACACTACCTGGGTCTGGGTGCAGTTTCCCCCTCCAGGGGCAAGGGTACCTAGACCTGGGGCTTAGAGTACGCTTGGGGAGTGTGATTGTGTGTACAGTGTCTCTCGATGTCTGTCTCCACGTTGGTTGAGTGTGGAGTAAGTGCATATGAGAGCATGAGGGTGGGAATGGATGTTTGTATCTGTGTGTGCTTGTATTTCTGTGTCTATACGTCAGGTTGGGTATCAGACGCCACCTCTCTGGGGACATCTCAGGCCCTCCAAGGTTTGGAGGCCTATCTCCCCCTACCACCACTTCCCCTGCCAGTGGCAGACTCCCTCAGACATCGGTGCGTTGGTGGTTCTTTGTGTCCGGGGATGGGCGTCCAGGTACACACCGGCTCACTCCTTGGCGGCCGCTTATCGGGGCCTGGAGCCTGGGGCTCGCTCGGGCCACTTCGGAGGCGGGGTGCCCCCGGCCTCTCGGCCTGGGGCTCGGTCACTCAGGCACGGCTGGCTGCCGGCGGAGCTCACGGGCGCGTCACTGCAACTCCCCCTGGCTTCTGCTCCGCGGCTGCTGAGTGAGCCCTCATCTGGGACTCTCCTCAGCTCTTTCTGGGACAGTGGCGCGGCTGCCCCTCTGTTGGTCTTCCTTGGTCTCTTGTGTTCTGGGGGCCTCTGGATGTCTGGAGTTTTGATCTCCTCCATACCTGCTTCATGCCCTGGAGGACGGGGCTGTGGCCCCCCCCCCCCACACCCTCTAGCAGATCATTACATGAGGGAACCTTTTAAAAACAAGCGCGTCCATGCTCACAGGTGTACACACGGGTGATCACACCCACAAACTACACCCTTTTTGGCTCCTACCATAAGCACACTGTGCGCTGTCGATCTTACGTGCTGCACAATAATGTTTAATATTTAGTATTTACTGTCATATTCCCATATATCATCGTGATGTTGTTTATTATGTTGCTCTTTTTTTTCTTCTGCTTGTTTTCTCTTTTTTCTTTCTCAACAGGTGATCCAGGTGAGATGGATTTTTTGTCTGTTTGTTTTGTTGGTTTTTGTTTTTTGCCCTTTATCCCCGTCCCTCTTCCCCGCTGTTTTTCTTTCCCTCTTTCTTTCTCCCTTTTCTTTTCCCCAGTCAAATCTGTCCCGTATTTAGCAAGTGAAAATAAAATAAAATAAACAATAAAAGGTGAATCAAATGGACCATTACGGCAAGGCTGGGATGGTCCATTTGGTAAAGTAAATCCGTTGGGCATCTTTCTTCGCCTTTAAACAATAATTCTGATGGCAAAAGAGCCAAACGGGACAGGCAAATAAATAAATAAATAAAAAGGAAAGAAAGGCTCCTGGCTCTTCTACAGGGACAGTATATAGCCACTGGTACAGATACATGGATGGCACCTGTGTCAAAATAAAAACTCGAAAAGTGGAATTCTTCACTGCTCACATCAACTCAGTGGATAGAAACATAAAGTTCACCAGGAAGACATAAAGATAACAGTTTCCTGTTTGTGGACTGTGCTGTAAACATTGGAAACTTCAACACTGAAGTTTACCGGAAGCCCACACACACAGACCAGTACCTCCTCTTTCACTCCCACCACCCTCTGGAAAACAAACTGGGAGTAATTTAGGACCATGCAAAGGAACAACACTGTCATCCCTTATGTAACAGGTTTATCAGAGAAGCTCATACATGACATCCTGGTCACCCAGCCACACCCTCAGACAAACACTGGTTTATCCCAAGAACAAATCTCCCAAACCTAATATAGACAGTGTATGCTGTGCAGTGCAACAAGTAGTACTCAGACCTCAGAGAAACCAAACAGCCACTGCATGAACTCATGGCACAACATAGAAGAGCCCCGTGACAGGACAAGACTCAGCTGTTCATCTGCATCTAAACTAGGGCTGCCATAAACGATTATTTTGATAGTCGACTAGTCACCGATTATTTTTACGATTAGTTGACTAATCAGATCATCATCCATTGGAGTAAAACGTACAGCTTATTGCACCAGCAGCATCTGCTCTTATATAACTATCATTAGCTTACAGCTTTAAGTGTTTAAGGTGCTAACTAAAAATAAAGACAAGATGATAGTTTATTAAATTTTAATGACATTTGCAGATTGTTTCGGTGAAGTTTAATAAACTCCTTGCTATCTAAACTATAACAGGACACCGGAGTAAATTCTCGAGCATCTCACACTTCTGATGATCAGCTGTCTGCTTGATGTTTATTCAGCTGTGTAGAAACTATAACTTTAATCTAAACCAAACTACTTATTCCTGCGTCTTTTGGGATCTTACAAAGCTTCAAACGACGCGACGACTATTAAATTAGTCGTCGACGATTTTGATAGTCGACGTAATCGTGAGTAGTCGGCTAATCGTGGCAGCCCTACTCTAAACCAACAACAACTGTCTGCTACCAACAATGCAGTTTTGAGATCACTACCCACACACTTTAATATCCACTCACATCTACATCATCAGGTGATCACATGATAGAGTGAGGGAAGGTCTCACAGTGGTTGCACCCGAAACCTCGGCCCATAATAACCCACACCCTTTTTTCACACCTTGGCTCATGTGATGAGGTACATGATCAATAGGTAAAACTCCCACTAGGCTTTACATGCCTGGGACTCTGCACCGTTTGGTTTTAGAACTGAAGATGTTTCTCCGAGGAGAGCTGAAATGTCTTCAAGAACCTTAAAGAAGTCCAGTTGCTTTCATGTCCAAGGTCCTTAGACTACGATGATGTGGATGACTGAGAACCTACATAGACATGTTCTTCTGATCAGCAGATGACCTGCTCTACCTCCTTTTATATGAGACAGTTGTGTTTTTTTTTTAATGACTAACTAACATCAAATGGTTCCCACTATGAAACGTAACCTGTAGCTTGTCTTCAACAACATTAAAAATCTAGTTAACCATGTTCCAGTGAATGTCAGTGCCACCTCTGTAATATTTAATTGGAAATCGATTGTATATTCTATCATAACTACCTCCCAATCTGCAAATTACCCCTAAAACATAATTAGCAGGCATCTTATAGAGCTAATGGAACACAGAAACGTACTGATTCATTTCAGTCTGACAATTAAAAACAGTTCACAAGAAGCTTAGGATTATGAATAGGATTTTAATCAATACTTAAGTAACATGACTTGACTTCAGTGTTTGACACAGCTGATCAGGCAGTTTTCCTCAACAGGCTGTGAAACAGGGCTGGCATACTTGGAAAGGCAGTCAGGTGGTTCAGTGCTGACAGTTTTATTTCATCCATGCACTCCACAAACATAACTGCCACGTATACTTCTTCCATACTGTAGAAACCCCCCCCCCCCCCAAAATGTGGTTCCATGCATTTTTTCCTTGCTTGACTTTGAATTTCTGATATTTGAACAGTTAAAACTGAAGTCTTTACCTTCAGCCTAAAATCAACTCTCACTGACCCCTAATAAATCCTCCAGTTCTTGGTTTAAGTCACCTGACTGAAACATCTTAGCATTTCTGTGGAAAAACAAACCATCACAAAAGGCAAAAGATGATGATGGTCCAGAACTACCAAATTGTTGTCATCACTTCTTCACCAACAGATTGCAGTACGTTTCATAACGGATCATATCAAGCTCCTGAAACTCAGCGTCCATTCACAACAGGCACTCTGTGGACAAAGCTCTGAGCTGCCTTTCATTGTCTCCAGTATTTTGCATCAGAACTGCTTTAATAGTCTTAGCATAAACACCTTGTGGACAGCCTGCTGTGAATATTTAAAAATAACCAAGTCTTCATTTAACCCATTTGGAACAAGCTCGATATTTGTCAGAAAAGAGATATTTAGATATTTTTTAGGTTAACTGTCCTTTTAACAATTAACTGTGATAACTCCAAAAAACAGCAAACAAACTGAAAAATCACACACTTCTTTCATTGTGCACAAAACTTGAAACAGAAATTCACCATTAATTCCTCACATTTTAGTCCAACCAGAACCCGAATGTGTTCTCACGTCACCGTTATTGACCATTGATATTTAGATATCAGATCTGATCTGATCAGACCAACAAACAGCTGGATGCAGGAAAGTTCAGTGCTGCACTCTCTCTGTGAAACCAGGTTTTCAGTATTTAAGGACAGGTTTATATTTAGTTTTGATCAGGTATGAGTATTTAACATGTATTACATAGCACACGCTGCAGATCTGTTAATATTCCTATACCACACGGTCAGGCCTTGTGGATGTGTCTGTGTAAGGAACACAGCCTCGTCTGTAAGCATGTAAATTACACACAGTTGGTGAAGGAGATCCGAACCTCGTCAGTAACTTCATCCATGTGTGGAGCAGAACAATCAGAAGCTCAAACTGCATCTAAATGCCCTGAAGTCGAGTCGAACTTTGAAACCCAAGGATTTCGAGGTCATGTCACGTCTCCGGTGCAAGCCCTCGGTGGTCCTTAAAACGCTCCTCTACAGATTCGCTCTATTATCAGTCAGGAGCTTCATTCTTCATCCCTCCATCTCTAAAGTCTTTCTCTCTCGTATCCTCTCCTTTCTCCTGTGCAGATGGTTTATCCCTTTCCTGTTGTGTTTCCGTTTTTGTGTTATCGCTTCATTTAAAATCTTTTTCTACGAGTCCTCAGCTATTCGTGGTCTTCATAGATACCATGCCAGCCCACTTCTGTTTACTAGATCTAGGTCAGACACACTGCTAGCTGCTGGTACCACAGACTGACACCACATTACAGCAGAGCCCTGGGTTTCGTTACTGTCACATGTATGTATGTCTTCTATATTGTGCATCTACACAAAGCTGCATCTCGAAACTGGACAGTTTTCACTTATTCCATTGGCTGATTTTTTTCGCTTAATACAAGATAAAAACAAGTTCCTATATCTTACTGAAATTTCTCTGTAGCTGATTGTGTCTTATTTTGATTGATTGATTGGTAATTTATTTCAACATGTGAACAATATACAGGTACATTTAGAAAAGAAAATAAGAGAGAAAAAAATACATACAAAAAAACCCATTCTGATTAATTTACATGTTGAAAGGGAGGAAGTAAACACTTTATTTAATCCCACCCCTTTACCATAAATTATTAGTTAATATTTAGTCAGCTTCCTTACTTATAATTTGTAATAAAAATAGTGAACAGATTTCTGATTTACTATATACTATAATATCACATGAGTTTGTTTGTTTTTTAAATAGAGACATTCAATTAATTTCAATATTTTCCTTTTCTTTATAGTTCGAGAAGATCATATTTTTATAACTATTTTTGAACAGTTTTATGTTTGGACGTTGCTTTAATTCCATATTCAGACTGTTCCATAGTTTCACTCCATGCACAGAAACACAAAAGCTTTTTCTTGTAGTACAAACCTTCCCTGTTTTGAAGTTACAAAAACCCCTTAAATTATAACTTCCTTCTTTCAAAAAAAACATACTCTGAATATTTCCTGGCAGTTCTTTATTTTTTGCTTTGAATAGAATTTGTGCTGTTTGGAATTTTAATTTTAAGTGTCATGAGATTATTTTGACTAGAAATAAGCCAAATATAATCGTAAGATTGTGAGTTTTTGCCGCGTGGTGCCTCGGCTACGTTTAAAGAGAAAGAAAAAGAAAACTACCGACTGATCAAGCAGTTCTGTGACCAGGCGAGGCCCGCTTCCCTTCAGACCTATCAGTGACACGGCTACATTTTGTTGGTGTCTTCCAGCAACACCAAAAAGACCATGTGAGACAAATATAGTGGACAACTGCAAAAATGTTTCCATGGTAAACCCCTTCAAAACACACTGTCCTAGTCAAGAACACTCTGAAGGAGGTGGGAGTATCATTATCAAGTGTAAAAATGTAAATACAGAAGGTTTCATAACACAGTGTTGTACTCCAAGTGGTTTGAGTGCTCAAGTTGAAAAGCTTTGTAATAACCAGCACATTTATCACAGGAAAGCTTCGGACCGATGGAGCCAAGATTAGTTTGTACCTGAATGATGACAAAAAGGCCAGAAATAATGGAACAGCTTATTATCCAAAGCAAACCCCATTATCTGTCAAACATGATGGATGCGTTATTATGACAGGGACAGGTATAGCCGCCAGTGGAACTGGGTTACAGGTGTGTATACATGATATAACTGATAAAGAGTAGAGTACGGTCCTGGGCCCTCCCTAACCCTGGTTCTGTCCCAGTTTGTCTTTCATTGCCAAGTACTTACTCAGAAGGGATTGTCTGAGTGCAAGTGCACTTCAGGGAACTGCTGTTGTGATTTGGTGATGATCAACGACCCAAAGCATACTGCAAAAGCAACTCCAGAGTTTGACTCCACGAACAAGAAGCTGAAATACCTGTCCCTGCTCGAGCAGAATGATTTCATCACCATTATGTCACACACAGCATATATGAATTACCTGAACACTGCAGTCAAAATTAAGCTTCACAATATTCCTGTTGCCATAAATCTTAATGTGAGAAAAGTTCATATCAAATCTATGTTTCATTGGGTGGTGCTGAAGTAGCTCCGCAATGACAACAACATGTTTCAGCCTACGTTCTCAGGCTGACATCAAACATGTTGTAATATTTCTAAAATACTACAACAGCTGTTGAATATGATCACAATCATAATCGTGATCAGGCCACGCCAACATGGCTCACAGACGCTGCATAGGCCTGCTCACAATTCATACAGTTGTTTATGTCGAAGCAACCTGTTCGCCAGCACGGACACACGCACAGTACACGTTCCTGCTCAGCAACACCCAGCCACTCTCACGCTGCGGTATTATCCTAATGCCTGATGGGAACATATGCAGACCGAAGCGGGCGGAGGTAGAATTAGTCCAAATATCATCTGTGGGCAATGCAGCAGCGGGGCAGAACACAGCCACACTTACCGGCCCCCTCCTCTTCAGAGATATGTTCTTCCACAGCAGAAGATGGAGTTGGTGCAGGAATCCCATTTTCCTTCCCACTTTTACTTCACGGTGTCCTAAATGTAACAAATCAGCATAACGGCGGTGACGTCACGCTGGATTTAGAAAACAAGGGGATTTCTATCCCGTTTCTGGGCATCCTGGATCCGATTCAGCCAATAACAATATTATTATTATTATTTTAGCGCAGGCGGAAGGAAAAATGAGCATTTATCCGAGAGCGGCGGCAAAATGCGTGACGGGACTGAGTGTCATCCTCTGTAAACACTTCACAGTCTTGCTTTATCATGCAACTGCTGGAGTTGGAACAGGAAAGCAGTTTGGGAGCAGCCTGGCAAGCTCCAAACCACAGACTTCCGATAGACCTTTCAAAACAAAAGCCTCTTGACTCAGATTTGGACGGTGGAGCATTAGAGCCACATTACGAAAAGAAAGTAGTAAAATCTATTTGGATTAAAAAGTCAAAATGTGAGGATTACACTTGTTTCCCTCTACAGAAGTTGTGAATAGATCCTCTTTACTGGACGAACCTTTTATCTGTCCTCTGACCAGTGGCGGTCCTAGCCTGTTTGGCGCCCCGGGCGAACACTCCCTCTGGCGCCCCCCCCCCCCCCCCCCCCCACACACACACACACACAAAACACATTAAGGATTGTACATTAACATAAAACTGTTGTCGGAACCACACTGAATTTCACCAGAGAAACACACACACACATGAAGAGAGAGAGAGTATGCATAGTATGCAAACAGCTACCAAACAGCCATCATAATTCGAGAGAGAAATCAACAACTGACAATGACTAATTGATATTAAAACCTGTAACATAATGTGTTGCTTGGAGTTTAGTCTGTTACTGTTGCTATTTTTACCATTTCTTCTTGGAGCAACTCTACCCACATTATTTTCTTAGGGATTAATAAAGTGTTCTGATTCTGATTGTTTCAGGATGACCTGCCATTATCCAATCACACATCTGCTTACCTGCATCTTTTGCTCGTTTCTCCTCCTCTTCTTTTCTCTTTTTTCTAAACTGAGCAGCTGATGGCTTTGAACGTTTCTTGTCCGTCTTCCATTGGTTTTAATTTTGCACTCCAGTATGAACACAAATCCCCCAACTCGAGGATCACCACAACTTAACCTAACACACCTACACCTTAGTTCACAGAATCACTTTGTGTAGGGTGCATTTCTGGGATTTCCCACAACCCCGGACTCAAATCATGAATAGATAATGGGCTTGGATTTACATCATTATGAATGAAATGTGCTCTATTTGGAAGCAGCTGGCCCCTCCCCTTTCGACAGCTTGTGTGAGACTTTAAATCAGCAAACTGTAAATTATAAATGTTAAATTGTTATTGATCCTTTACCCCGAGTCCTAAAGTTTATATTTATTTTCTTACTCTTATATTTATTGTTTGGTTACTTGCACTGCTGTAACTGGAGCCTCGTCGTCTCGTCTCTCTATATACTGGACTGTATGTAGCAGAGATGACAATAAAGTATCCAAGATGGCCGACTTCTAAATGGCCACCATGGTCACCACCCATCTTGAGGAGTTTGCCCCCTCACATATACTAATGTGCCACAAACAGGACTTTAATATCACCAACCATTCCCATGTTATTACGCTGTATCCATATAAATGGCCCACCCTGTAGAACATGTGTAGCATTCATTTCATTGTTTATTATTAAATATTAAGTAAACATGTGAAATAGTTATGTATTTAAACAATTATAACCTGTTACTGTAACGTACATAACAAAGTTATAATAAAGTTATGTGCTATTTCAAATCCCAATTTATCATTCCCTACATATTCCTGTATGTTGGCAATACAAACAATGACACATGTAGTTTTAAGTAGCCTGACACAGGACACGGTTCTTTCTACATCCATACACACTTCTAACATATCTGTTTCTAAGTAAAAGACCCTGAAGACCTCTGTGGACATAAGCCAGATGTTAGTGGATGGTTGACATCACCCATCTCTATATGTCCTCAAAGTTTTATCAAAAATAACTCAAAACCAGGGGCGGAGCGGGGGGGGGGGGGGGGGGGGGCTTACTGGGCTTAAGCCCGGGTTGTTTTGTCAGAAGCCCGGGGTCTTTTGGAGTGTAATTCTTTCATAGTTAGATGCCTGGCTGACAACTGTATAAAACAAAAAGTGCACACAATATTCGAAGCACGTAGTGCACACTGTGGGAATTTACGACTGTGCGTGAATCCCCCCTGATATTGGTATGATCCGAGCTCAGGCACTGAGCGAGGGGGCGGGGCAGCTGCTGCCTGCGAGTGCGCTGTTAGAGAAACGGAACCAGCCATACTAAGGAGAGCTTAAGTTCGACCAGGTACCAAAGCAAATCATTCGTACTGTACAAATAATGTAAATATGACGGTGAATCACGAAAGATTGATATCAAACTGATCACTTGACCAATATTACGTTACTCGCTCTTCAAGTGAATCAACAAACGGCGAAATGAAAAGCCGAACAACAACAAAGCTGTTTCTTTAGAGAGTCTCAGCTTACATGTGTTTATTTCATATTTTCAGTTCTTACCCTTCCGACTAAATCGGTTTCAGTTATGCACTGAAATATAAGAATGGACATTAGAGGCTTCTTTCAAAGAAAAAACTCAGGTAAATGTTATTTTATATATTATGCTTTGTATGTTGTTCAGTATATTTCTATGCAAAACGAGGGATTTCAGTACACAGCAGGATATTCACAGTTGTAACCAGACATTTACACTTTATGGAGAAAACATAAAACAATTTTACTGTACAACATCAATTTAGAGTAAACTTTTGTTTTAGATAAATATTGAAATATCTTTTGAATTAGTTAAATGTCAGAATAAAGAGAGACAGAGCTTCTATTTTTATCACTTTCATCAAATTTAGGAGCACATGTACACTAAGTTTATTGTTAATTAATAAGAAAACTCCAGACGATTCCATCCTGAGCTGAAGAAGCTTCTGATAGGTTAGTAGAGTCCATGTGAGTAAACTGGTGGCACAGCTGTGGATGCATATAAGGCAAAACACAGAGCCTGTTTCTGTGACATGGGAACATCAGGAGATGTCAACCAAAACACCAGGAAGAGAACTGTGGAGCTCCATAAGTGTGGCTCAGTTTGAATACAATTTGGTGCCATTTACAATTAAGAAATACAGACAGTTTCTCTCTTTACTCTTAAAGTTAACAAATATGTTTTTATATTTATCTAAAAAATAAACATTTAGTCTGATTTGATGTTACAATTAAAAAAGTTTTTGATCTGAAGAGTACATAAATATGCGGTTTCAACTGTATATTTGATGATTGTCAGCACAAAGAGGGAGAGAGAGGGAGATGGAGAATGAGGACAGAACAGAGGTGAAACAAGAGCAGGTGAGACTCACATGTTAGTCACATGGTTGTTTACCAGAAGTATCACCGTATCACAGGTCCTCATGTATCTCGTACCTAGTGTTTCTTTTTAGGTTTACTATTTTTCAAATTCTATATTTATTAAGTTCTGCAGCTTGTTTGCACAACAAGACTAAATAATTATATAAACTTTTCTCAATCTAAATATTGTACTTTGGTAGAATTAAAAAACAAGTGTAGTGCAGGTCTATGATGATTTTTAGTGCTGCTATCATCTAGTTCTGATTCTGGTTCTGTCTTGGTTAAGTCCTCAGTAGTCCTGATTTTGAACTGTTGTAGTCCTGTTTTAATTCCGGATCAGTTCTGGGTCTGGTTGAATTGGGGATTAGTCCCTGTGTCTTGATACAGCCCTGATTTTGTTCTGCCTAGCTGCTTAATTAAAAAACGTCTGGCTCCGCCTCTGCTCAAAACGCTTTGAGCTATTGTGCGCTGACATAATGATGACGCAAACACACACAAACAGGACCAAAAAAAACCAAACAAAAAATTTTACTTTCTTCTTAGGCAACAATAATAATAATACTACTAATAATAATAAGAACAAGAACAAGAAGAAGAAGATGCAGCAGTTACGCTTTAGGTAGTTCTTTAAATGTGGAACATGTAACTGGTTTTTGTCATTATTTTACATTTTTATTCCAAAATCAGATTTATGGAATTTATTTAAATGAAAATGAAAACTGAAGTCAATTCTATAAAGTGATGTTTCTCTCTCTCTCTCTCACACACACACACACACACACACACACACACACACACACACACACACACACACACACACACACACACACACACACACACACACATGTATTAGTCCACTTTCCACATTAACACAATTAAACTAATATCCAAAATCATTAAATTTGAAATTATTTACTAACTGCAATTAAAATAGTCCTTTTACAGTTTGACTCCATTAAAAGGAACGAGCCAGTAAAAATCCTGCGTCTTTTAAAAAATCCCTTCAGGACAAAGTCATAGAAACAAATCGCAGACATGACAGCTTGCTCGGCCAGAAGAAGACTTAATCAGAGGGAAACTGTTGCTCAGTTTCTGCACACTTCTTTCTCACTGTTTGTCCAAATCTGTGTGTTTGTAGCACTGAAAAGACTTCAAACACATCTGCATTTTTATTGACTGAAAAGGTTTTTAAAAAGTTAAAAACTTCTTATTTCAAGGGGCTGGAAAACTGTTCAGAAGCCAAAATCTCTATATGTGTATGTTGTCATGGCCGTGAGCCCAGTGCAGCATCACAACATTATTACAAAGGCTTTGGAGTGGAGGGCCCACTCCTGAAGACCTTCTATGACTCTGTTGTGGCTTCTGCTATCTTTTATGGCGTGGTCTGCTGGGGCGGCAGCATCTCTGCTGGGGACAGGAAGAGACTGAACAGGGTGATCCGAAGGGCCAGTTCTGTTCTAGGATGCCCTCTGGACCCAGTGGAGGTGGTGAGTGACAGGAGAACGGCGGCTAAGCTGTCATCCCTGATGGACAACATCTCCCACCCCATGCAGCAGACTGTGACAGCACTGAGCAGCTCCTTCAGTGGGAGACTGCGGCACCCACGGTGTGGGACGGAGAGATTTCGCAGGTCTTTCCTCCCCACTGCTGTCAGACTCCACAACAAAGACTTTAACTGATCAAGCACACACATCCATACATATGCAATAACACTAAGTGCAATAATCCTTTCTGTCATCGTTGTATTTTTACTCAGTTGTATATAGTATTTGTATTTGTATTCTATTTTTATCTTATTGTATATTTATTTTATTTTATTCTACTGTATATAGTATTTTATTTTATTCTATTCTGTACAGTTGTGTACTGTATTTATTCTTATTGTATTCTAATTTTTGCCTCATAACTTTTGCACTGTCCACTTCCTGCTGTGACAAAACAAATTTCCCACGTGTGGGACTAATAAAGGTTATCTTATCTTATCTTATCTTATCTTATCTTATCTTATCTTATCTTATCTTATCTTATCTTATCTTATCTTATCTTAACAGAACAATGACCAAAATGACATTTGCATTTCAAAACAAACCAAAAACATAAAATGTCAGGGCCCCTGAAGGCTGATAACACAGTCCGGACTCAAATGCAGACACAATGAGCAGCTGATTGCTCTGAATGAGGATTTTATTAAACACAGAAGACTTGGTTTACAGGGAAATGTAGGGAGTGAGCGTCACAGGGGAAGAGGCAGATTACTCCACTTAATTTGAACAGTTGGTTTGGGAGGACATTCTCTGAGGACTGAGGGCTGTAGAATAGAGCAGTGATTGTGGGGGAGACAGCCAGGTGAGTGAGTGAAGGAGCTGAGATGTAGTGATTGGACGCGCTGTGCCGAGGCTGCAGAGCATGCGTCAAGAAATCCAGGAAGTGTTTCATCACGTGCACACTGAGGCAATGACTCTGAAGCCTCAGAATTTCAGACAGTGTTTCAAGTGTTGGTGACATTTATGAAAATATATAAAGCACAACGGATTCCTGCCAAAATATGTGTGTTAATGTTCATGTTCGAGTTTCACCTGTGACGTGGGAGAAGGGTTTCAACACTTTCAGCTCATCCCTCTCAATAAAGTATTAACATAATGTTCCTGTAAATCCCTCGTTGTTGATCAATGGTCATGACAGTTAGCATATTAATGATCATAAACTGACCTCACACCTCACTGTTGATTCATTGGGCTTATTAACCTTATTGTGCAAATGTCCTGTTCATAAGACTCCTGAAATCCAGAAAGCTACACAACATGGGACGGTTCATTTACAACCACAAGTCTAACTTAACTCTTCTTTTGTAATAATGAAATAATCACATTGTTGCATCTTTCATTTACACAAAATGTTTAAACCTATTTTTTACTGGGGGGCTTTGTTGCCAGTACAACAGCAAAAATGCTTAGAGAGACTGGGGTCAGAGGACAGGTGCAACGAGAGAATTAGCTGCCACTGCTGAGAGGACCAGTCACTGGCTATGGCTAAAAAGGGCTGACATCACTTAGCTGCCCAAGAGATGTCAGCCCCCTGCCTCAACTAGAGATGGACTGATCCGATATTACGTATCGGTGTCGGTCCGATATTGACCTAAATTACTGGATCGGATATCGGAGAGAAATAAAAAATGTAATCGATCCATTAAATATCAGAAAAGAACCTCACAAAACCGTAGCACGTCGGAGCAGTGTGCTCACGTGATAGAGCGGCTGTGTGTAGTTGTAGCCTCGCTACCAAACCAGCATTTCATCTCAGAGGAAGTGATCCCAGAGAGAAGTAAAGCAAGTGTGTAAGTCCATCTCTGAATGTTTGTAAAGCATTCCAGCGTTAAGCTTAACAACCGATATATGGAGCGACTGCCTCTCCCTCCCTCTCCTGCTGCTACTTCAATCATGAAACTGATCAATGATCAGCTGATCGTCTCTCTCGTTTGTTTTTGGCCCACTTTGCACCAGAAAGAGGAAACCAGCGGCTGAACAGCAGCAGCACGTTTAAGCTTGATAAGCTGTTGTTAGAATGTATTTAATATTACTTTCTACTCAAGGATCTTTTTCTACGAGCTGACGCTGGTAACTGTGCAGGGGCGGATCTAGCAAAGTTTAGCCAGGGGGGCCGATAGGGCATTAACAGGGAAAAGGGGCACAAAGACACACTTTTCTTTCTTATTCTCATTTAAAATGTCGAGCTTTTAATAAATAAGTATCCAAATCTTACACCCAAAGTTTTAATCTGATGTAAATGTATAGAAGTCCATTACTGTATATAGTAACTGTTAAGTCTAATATACCCTAGTAAGCTATAGTACTTTTTCCATCTGTGCAGTTCTGTTGAAGAAAGATGTTGAATCTATTTTTATTCTTGAAAAATAATTTATTTCTGTGCATTTTTTTCACACTGCATCAAATTAAAGTTGATTACATCGATTAAGCATCATGAGGTGGGGGGTGGGGGTTCACTATTTTCTTTTGTTGGGAGTTTGCAGCCCTATTAGTTAGGTTGCTTACTATTTCTGCTAAGTACTCTTTAAAATACCAGAGTAGGAGGATGGAGCAGGTTTAAGTTTATTAGATTGATCAGTTTTGCTGAACTATGAAATATTTTGGGTGCAGTGTGTTTTTTTTTTTACATACAGGAGTAACAGAATAGCTTTAGTGGGGTGTTTTAAACTTGAGTATGAACTTATACAAAATGCAGCAAGATATTAAAAAACAGTTTTATTGATTAAAAAACACTATATCGGAGTCATATCGGTATCGGCAGATATCCAAATTTATGATATCGGTATCGAACATAAAAAAGTGGTATCGTGCCATCTCTAGGCTCAGCAGGGGTAAAACATGGTTGACTGCTACAGCTGTCTCGGGGCCTCCTGGGGACTGTGCGGTTAACCTCATGGTACTGAAACTAAAAGGAGGAATGAAAGAATAGGAAAGAAAAATGTTCCCCTCTGCTCTTCTTCCCTTTTCTGGGAGGCAGTGGGGAGGTAGAGCGCACAGCCCAATCCGGCGGGGAGGGGTGGGAACCCAGATCGGGCGCCCCCCTTCCAGCTCTCCTCTCTGCTCTCTCCTATCTTGTCCCTTTTGTCTTACTTCTCTCTGTCACCTTTTCTGTCCCTTTGAAGAAGTGAGGCTCAATAGATGCTAAAGATGTAAGTTTTATTCCTCAGTTGCAGTGAATAGATAGAAAATAAACTGTAGGAAACTAAACAGCAGAAAGAAGAAGAGAAATAACAATTAAACATAAACCACTGACACTCCAGGGCCTGATCAACCCTGGCAGGGCCTCCTTGGATGAGGGTGTCTAGTGATAATGGCCGAAACACCCGATGAATCCAAGGTCCACAACTGACAATGTGTCCAAATCATAATAACATAATCTAGATCAGATCTCTAATCCCTAAACCTAACCAAGGAAGAAAGAATGGCAGATCAGCCTGGGTAAAAGACCGAAAGATGAGGCACACAACGATGTGTGCTGCTGGTAAAGTTTCCTCATAACAGCCGTCCCTCAAGAGTCTCTCCATCTAAAGCAGGGGTGCCCAATCCCGGTCCTTGAGAGCTACCGTCCTGCAGCTTTTACATGCATCCCTACTCCAACACAGCTGAATCAAATGAATGGCTTGTTATCAGGCCTTTGCCAAACACGATGGCATGCTGAAGAGGTAATCAAACCATTTGATTCAGCTGTGTTGGAGTAGGGATGCATGTAAAAGCTGCAGGACGGTAGCTCTCGAGGACCGGGATTGGGCACCCCTGATCTAAAGCAATGCTTTACCAGGGACTGTAACATCGAGTTTTTTTACTGAATCTGATTTGTTGTCTTCACCCTCTGAGGTGACCGTCACCGTCCAAAGACATGCAGCTTGTGGGGATAGGTTAATTGATTAATCTAAATTGTCACTAGGTGTGAATGTTCAAGTGAATGTGAGTGTGAATGGTTGTCTGTCCCTGTGTGTTGGCCCTGCGACAGACTGGCGACCTGTCCAGGGTGTACCCTGCCTCTCGCCCTATGACAGCTGGGATAGGCTCCAGCGCCCCCCGCGACCCTGAAAAGGATAAGCGGAAGCGAATGGATGGACCCTCTGAGGTCCAAAGTATAGTGAAATATAACCGTCCATTTGAGTTTACATTTGTATTTCACCTTCAAATTGTTTCATTTCATTTTTCTTCCTTGCCTTGCTTGGTATCATTCTTTTCAGCACAACCTCACGTGTCTGAATTTACAGATAGTTTTTCACTGCCGTACTGTAGTAACACAACAGATCTGAAATCACACAAAAACATAAAATCCTACCAGGAGTTATATTTGTCTTACTGTAAAAACCACAGACATGTTTCGTGCGTGATTTTTTATAACTTGAAATGCAAATATAAATTGTACATTTTGAAAACTATGTGTGACACAAATTTGACACCAGTTTTGTAAACAATAAAGTTATGAACAACTATTTGTCTAAAAATGGAGCCAATGCATCTGGCGGGTGTTTTTGTACGACCACTTAAAAATAACATCCATCCATCTTCTTCCACTTTATCCGGGGCCGGGTCGTGGGGGCAGCAGCCTAAGCAGAGAATTTATTATATTTATTATTTAAAAATAACACTATAACTAAAATGAGAGAACAATCAGGTGTCACAATAAGATAATAATAATGGATTGCATTTATATGGCACTCTTCTAGGCACCCAAAGTGCTTTACAATTCCACTATTCATTCACTCTCACATTCACACACTGGTGGAGGCAAACCACAGCTGCCCTGGGGCAGACTGACAGAGGCGAGGCTGCCATATCGTGCTATCGGCCCCTCTGGCCAACACCAGTGGCCACCAGAGGACCAACACCAGTGGCCACCAGTACCCCAGAGGCGCCAATGGTGCGATATGGCAGCCTCACTTCTGTCTAGGGTAAAGTGTCTTGCCCAAGGACACAACGACCAGGACAGAGAGCTGGGGGTTCGAACCGGCGACCTTCCTACACAACCAAATCCCACGTGTTGCCTTTATTTGTTATTGGTCGATACGGTACATTTTTCCACCAATAGGAAAGAGATGGCAGTCCTTTTTTTTCTAACCATTTCACACTAAACGTGATAATAGTGTTCAGAAAAAAGGATGGCTTATATATATACTTTAATCATAACTCTAGATTTAGTGGCCTGGTATTAAAATGTAAAAACTGATGTATGCTTTCAACACACTGAAATAGTGGCTGCAGCTTGTTGCTGTGTTAGCTTAAATCAGTCATGTGATTTGGAGGTGCAGCGTGAGGGTTAATAACACTCACCTTCATTCCATTTCCAGAGTGTAACAACCGACCACCTGTGTGTAATCTGAAATCCCCATGGTGAATATCCCCCCAAAATGTGCTCGGGGGGGATAAATATGCAATATATTCACTGATAGCTGTATCTGGCCTCAAAGTGTAAATACTATTAATACCTAATAAACAACACTCTCACATGCAAACCTAGGAAGGCCCCAGTGGTGGCAAGAGTTCATTTTGGGGTTGCACATGCCGCCCCTCTAGATCCGCCCGTGACGAAACGTTTCTCCCCCTGAAAACGTTATTTGGGGTTCCTGTAAATCATGAAAAGTGTTACTACTTTAATATTCAAGTCTGGGTTTTCTATTTCAAGGTGAAGTGTTTGTTGCGTGCAAAGCAACTGGGGTACAACAATACCTGATATATTGGTGTCATTTAGGTGCTTACCTCCAAGCCTTTATAGGTTTGCTGCATGATACTCGTATACCTGTGCATCTTGGTACTGAGGAGAGAAAAAAATATAGTATTTCTAAATGAAAAAAGTCACCAGGTGTTTGGCATCCAGGGGCAACAAATGAGTACAGGAAGGCTGCCCAGATTGAGTAATTAACATATTTCTTAGTAAAAATGGACTGGAAACTATTTCTGCAGTTTCTACAGAGAAGGAAAACAGAGGTAAATATGTTTACACTTCAAACTAAATTTACTAAAATGAGGTAAAATGACACAGGGACTATATTTGGTGACGTGAAGCTCATTTTTTCTTCGTTACACATTTTCACTGACTGTAATGCTAGCTTAGACCGCCAACCTTTGGGTTACAGCTAGTTAGCTATAAGCTAAGCACAACTAAGTTTGTCAGCATGAGTTTCCAGAATCGTTATTAATGTTGATATTGTGTAAATAGAGAAATAAAATCCTATATGCTGGGCATTGCCACTGAATGAGTTTGTGTTAAACACTGAGATTCATAGCACAGTAGATACAGCCCAGAAATGGCTCCCTGTTGCTACAGATCTCGGTGCATACTGCCACATGCTGTCCTTCAAAGTGTAAAAACATGACTTTAAAATAAATAAGCTCATTTGTATGTGCAGATATTAAACCCCTGTTTGAAATAGGAGTTATCTGACTCAATTCAGCTTTATTTATACAGCACCATATCATAACAACAGTTACCTCAAGGTTCCACAATTTCTTCTAAAAACAAAGTAAAAGCTTTGACACTGTACAGTCGTGACTTCAGACAGGGAAGTAGCTGTTTCAGTGCTATACAAAAGTGAAAATTGTCAAGGCTGGAACGACCAGCACAAAGTTGGGACTCAAAAGCAGACACAATAGGCAACAAGTGCAAAGCTTTATTGGACAGACGAGACAGGAGTGGAGCCCACTGCAACAGAGAGTCAAGGTGAGTCTATTAACTGACAGAAGTGGTTGCTTACTTAGACACGGCTAAGATCCAAGGTCCCAGATGGGAGGATGTTTCTGGGTGAGTGTCAGAGAGAGTCAGAGTGGAGGAAACAAGAGGTCTGACTTTGAGCAGTTGCAAAAAGCAGGATGGCAAGCTGACCTTTGAGTTTCCAGAAATCTGGGGAGGGATGAGTGGTAGAGGCCAGCAGGGGAGTTTGTCAGGCAGCAAAATGCATAACCTTGGTTTGCAAGTCAGTATCTGTTTATTTCTACTTTCCATTCACAGTTTAAAGAACAGAGAAACACTTTATCTGCACAAAGCAGATTCCCTTCTTTTTATATCCTGTCACTGAAAGTCAAACCGTCTTTCACCACCCATGGACATGTTGGAGTGAAAAACAAAGTCTGCAATGTAGGTGACATCAGGTTGGGGTTTCATCTTCCTCCATTCTCACCTGTTCCCTGCCGACACCTACATGTTCTTGCACCAGCCAGCAAAATGAACTTGAAGTTGCAGCTTTGCTACAGTTCTATTGGTTTATTGCAGTTTCACAGCTGAAGACTGAAGACTGCTGAAAGAGGCCACAAGCGCTATTAGCAATTTTCCATCATCTCTTGGCTCTGTCACATTTGGGTTACACTAATTCTTCTGCTTCCAAGATCTGCATTTGTTACAGCTGAAGATGGCATTCTTACAAAAACCTTGAATGCTGCATTTGAATGAAAGACTGTTCCTGCCTGTGACAGATGGATTGCTTTGTTGCTGTAACGGGGAAATTCTTGTTGTTTCTTGTGGTTGCTGCAGTCCTGCAATGGTCTTGGACCAGGTCTGAGTCTATGCTCTCTGGATGACTGTCTCCCTTACTGGCTCCTGGCCCTGTGTTTGAACTCGGGATTAGGTTCTGGAGGACATGCTAACTGTAAACTAGAGACTTACGCTCACACGAGTGGCAATAGGTTGTGTGACATCTGCACTGGACATATGATCTTCTGGTAGGCCTTGGTGTAATACTGTGGCTAAATCTGTCTTTGTTTTTATTGTTTATAGGTTTTAGAAAAATCGTGGCCTGGACCCACTTCGGAGGTGGGGTGCCCCCGGCCTCTCGGCCTGGGGCTCGGTCACTCAGGCACGGCTGGCTGCCGGTGGAGCTCACGGGGGCGTCACTGCAACTCCCCCTGGCTTCTGCTCCGCGGCTGCTGAGTGAGCCCTCATCTGGGACTCTCCTCAGCTCTTTCTGGGACAGTGGCGCGGCTGCCCCTCTGTTGGTCTTCCTTGGTCTCTTGTGTTCTGGGGGCCTCTGGATGTCTGGAGTTTTGATCTCCTCCATACCTGCTTCATGCCCTGGAGGACGGGGCTGTGGCCCCCCCACACCCTCTAGCAGATCATTACATGAAGGAACCTTTTAAAAACAAGCGCGTCCATGCTCACAGGTGTACACACGGGTGATCACACCCACAAACTGCACCCTTTTTGGCTCCTACCTCAAAGCACACTGTGTGCTGTTGATCTTATGTGCTGCACAATAATGTTTAATATTTAGTATTTACTGTCATATTCCCATATATCATTGTGATGCTGTTTATTCTATTACTCTTGTTCTCTTCTGCTTGTTTTCTTTCTTTCTCAACAGGTGATCCAGGAAAAGAAAAAGAGGGAAAAAAAGCAGATTTTCATTGTCTTTTCTCTCCATCTCTTTCCTCCTTTTTCTTCCCCTCTCCTTCTGTTAACTTTCTTCTGAACTTTTCTTCTTGTTTTTCTTTCCCGTCCCCGAGTCCAGTCTGGCCTGATTACAATAACTTAGAATAAAAATAACAAATAAAGATCAAATAAACTATGACAATAAGTGGACCAGTATAGCAAAAGGCCCACTTGGGAAAGCAAATCTGTTGGGCATTTTTCTTGGCCTTCAGACAATAATTCTGATTGCTACAGTGCCAGACAGGACACACAAAAAGAAAAAAAATACAAAATATGAGTAACTGTATTCTGTTACAGTTAGCGTTTAAAAGGGTGGCATTCAGAATACAGTTACTTTGTTGAAATACATGGATTGCACGGCGGTCTTTTCCTGTTTCATATATTAGGCTATGCTCTCTCTATTTTTGGTAATTCCACGCTGGTGGAAACCCAAACAAAACACGCATTAAGAGGCTCAAATGCCTGTGTCTCAATCTGCGGGTTGAGCAACTGATCACCACCTGATGGTGGATCAGATTGCGGGGGGAGGATGCTGGACAGACCTGGCGCTCCTGAATATCACACACAAGTCTCATCCCATCCACAACCTCGTTCCCTCCCCATGGAGCTGCAATCCACTGCTGTTGCTCAATGACAACTTCACCAAACTTGTATTTTCAAAATGCCTTTGTCACCATGAATCAAACAGAGAAAAAGCCATTTTCATACTCCGTGCTGGGAATGATTAAAGGCCCATCTCTGTGAGGTGATCATTTCCTTCTTTGCCCATCTGAATAAAAGCTTAATTTAAAAGATTATTTACTCACATTGCCACATTAGATCAGCGGATTGTTAGCTGTCCTTCATCTAATTTACTCGACCAATGCACAACTCCCACATAGCAAGCAGGTCTGGCCTGGATCTGGTATCAAGCCGTCACTGCTGGTTGACTTCTGGCATGATAAGACATATGTCATCCAGATATGGGCCAGGGCTGGCACTGATGCCACTGTCTATGTGCTGGCATGCCATATTTGACTCGATTATGGTTTGGTTTATGTGGCCCAGGCTCATAGAAAACAGGTCTGGCCCGGATCCGGCATCAAGCTGGCACTTCTGACTGACTGGTGTCATGACAGAGTGTATGTCAACCAGATGTGGGCCAGGTCTGGCAATGAGGTATGTCTTCTATACACACCCCCACTGGCCTGCATGTCTACAAACTACACACTAATCTTTTAAACTCCTGGGGCACTAAACAAGGTTATCCCCATTAGTTTTTGCTTTGCTGTGGTACCACTGGCAAAAACCCCTCTCTTTTGCTGGGATTTCCCTTCTGGCACCAAATTTAAATCTCTTTGTGCAGATTATCTACTCCTATATGTCCCTGATCCAAACAACTAAACCCCAGCAATCCTATCAACTCTCCAAAAATTCAGTTTAAGGCCTTGAGGTTACAACAGTCAGATTTAGGGGATTCGTTACCATGACGCTACCCTCACTTTTCTCCAAATTATTTGGCTGCTATTTCCAAAATGAAGCAGGACTTCCAAAGATGGGCAAGTCTCCCGCTCTCACTAATAAGCAGAATCAATGTTGTGAAGATGAACATTAGGAATTAGGCTCATCCTTTACTGTTTGGTGTGAAATCTTTTAAGGATCTTTATGAAGATGGTGTGTTTTGCAACTTCACTGTTTTATCCTTCAAGTTCTCCCCACTGCCCACCTACCTCTTCTGTTACTTTCAGATTACAGACGGTGCAAGATCCCTGTTTCCCATGTTACCTGCTATAGCCCCTAAGCAGATGTGGAGAAAACTCCTTTGCTCTGATGTGCATCAAAAGTCATTTGCTTCTAATGTGCACGGCAGACTCCTTCCTGTTATTTATTCCTCAACATCTAAGGTTAAATCTGCATGACTCAGCCATGACTGGTACAAGGCAGCTCTTGTCTTTCAATGCCTTCATATGCACTCAGTTCACTCTTGCACAAGTCAAGGTTTTCAGTAGCATTCACCTATCAAAAAAGGTTTACCAGTGTCATTGACCACTGCAATAAATGTCAGATTTTACATTCCAACCACTCATATGCTTTACCACTATTTCCTTGCTTACAAGTTTTGGGAACATTATCATGACACAATTTCCAAAATATTTTCTCAACACCTGACACAGTCATCCCACTTTGCTGTCTTTGGTCTCACAGTAGAACACGACTGATTCTCTATTAATCAGCTGCAGGTCTTAGCATTTTCATAAAGTTTGGCAAGATGACACCTGATCTTCTTCTGGAAGTCCAGCGGTGCTCCCTTTAACACAGTGGCTCCAAGTTCTAGTCCAAGTGATGTATTTTAGTTTATTATAACTCCACATAATCTCATAAAGTAAGCCTATTCCTTGCCCTCGCATTTTTTTGTTAATCCTGTGTTCATTGACCCTTTCTTTCTTTAAAAAGTTTAGATTATTTATGTGCTTATTGTTCTTTTTCTTTTTTCTTGGGTTGGGGTTATATATTGATGTGTGTGTGTGTGTGTGTGTGTGTGTGTGTGTGTGTGTGTGTGTGTGTGTGTGTGTGTGTGTGTGTGTGAGTTACTATTTGCTTTTGGTTTCTTTCTCAAACGAATTCCAAAATAAGAGGTGTGGTGGGTGTGGTTTATGGCTCAACTGCAAGGTGTAGTGGGTTCAGGGGCAAGTGTGAGGGGATCATCTGCAGGTCATGGCTCCCCTATTTGAGTCACATGGTGGGACCTGCAGAGGAAAGGAGCCCAGAGCGGAACATTGTGAGCTAGTGGGCAGTGTCAGCCTGAAAAAGGCAATGTGTGAATAAAGGACTGTGAAACTTTTAACACATCTCATTCAGCCAATTAACTCTAACATGTGTTAAAGAGAAAATATATCAACATACTCTGTTTGTAGTTCTTGTGCTTTAATTGCTTGTAGCGAGACAGTGCTTTACTATACTACCTGAGCACTCACAGTACAACTTACTGTGTTTTTCTCTGCACAGATTCCTCTGGATTCCTTCCTTGGGTGTGCAGAGATGTTGCCCTGAGTTTGAGAGTGTTGTTTGGATTCCAGATGTGTGGATTCCCTTCCTATCTGGACCTCTGGATCACTATTCCTCTTTGCACCATGCGTTTTTCCTGTTAAACTTTTAGTTAGGAGCCCTGTCTTTGAGTTTTGCTTTCCTCAGTGGCCTTGACATATATATATATATATATATATATTAGACAACAAGGCGAGACTCGTTTGAATGCCTGTGCAACCGTTATTTTTCCTCTAAAGAACAAAACCAGTCTGCATTGTTGTTTAATTTAGCAAGAAAACTTGAAAAGAAACTTCAAAAACCATCCCAATACCCTTGATTCACTCCGCCACACTAATTCACTAATGACTCTCTGGTCTTTACCATGTGCATGAGAAACATGCCTCACCCTCTCCCAAGGTGATTTGAAAAATGGGTCGCAAAAATGGTGTCTGGTTGACTTTTTTTTTTTCAACTGGTTTATTTTTCAACTGGTGCCTTAGTGTATTTGAAATAAAATATGAATGTAGAATTACAACTTCTATACTATTAGCACAGCTCTAAAATTAATCCAAACAGTTATTGTTTCATACAGCTTTCAGACACCTTTATGATATCAGTGGGACCCTGTTGTTTGCCTCCTATACAGTGCCTCACATCAGCACTCAAAGTACACAATACATTTAGAGCTTGGTATGTACACCTCCCAACACTGTGCATCACTTAGCATGAGCAGATATGAGCATTAAGGTGAATCTTGGGTGACAGCAAGAGAAAACGAGCATTTCAAGGCAAGGGTTAGAGAATTAAGCTGATCAAAAGTATCACTGAACAGGAATACTGGGCTTCTGTGGGAAGTTTTTGCACAGTCTACCAGGTTCTGATAACTACAACTTCATAAACAATTTTAAATGTGTAAGTCAAAGCTGAGGCTGCAGAGGCACTGATGGGAGGCCACACTAAAAGGCTGAAACGGTTACATTGTGGTTGGCACATTCATTGAGCGGTGTAACCCAATGCCCCTTTTCTCTGCAGAGATACGAGAACAGGAACAGGAAGACCAGCTTGTGGTTTACGAATCGAAAATCAGCAATGGAAATGTTTTTGACTCCACTGGTGGCTGTGCTAGTTCTGCAAAACAGAATGCATGAGTGATTTAAGAAATAACTAAATGAGTGTAAAACTGGGTGGTATTGGTGGCAGATGTCTGTGGTAACTCTAAAACCAGCTGAGTGCGAGCGTAAACACACCACACTGAGAGTCAGGTGAATGTTAATACAATAAATCATCAGCTCTGCCCTCATGTGTTCATCTGAAATTACTTCATGATAAATGATAGTGTTTGTTTCTGCTGATGGCTGATCAATTAATCATGCAGATTAACAGCCACACCCATCGCCCACACTCTGTGTGTGAGGCAAGAAATGAGTCACAGGATTTGGCATAGGCAGGGTTTCCTTTATGTTCTTTAGATTGAGCAGGAAAAAGCTTCACCAGCTGCAGACTGCTTGGTATGGTACCCAGGTAAGCAGCACAAACTTGTTTTGATTTGTTTTCAGCTGCTAGACTGTCTTTGCTTATTATAATCATGAAATATGGCTGTTTGTGTGTTCAGATGCATGAAAAATGGGGAAAAGGGGTTTCCTTTTTTTTTTTTTGAAACTGTTCTGTTCTTAGACGCATGTTTGTGGTGTTCCCAGCTGTCACTGTGCCACTTTCATTTCAGTAGACTGCTGTTTAACAAATATATGAAAGTGATCAGAAAAGGAATGAAATATAGTCAGAAATAATTACCTTGACGTTTTAATTATTCGATGAATATTTGATTATTATTAAAAGAAATGCTGGCATTTAAAAAAATGAAACCTAAACATTTCTGTAGCAGCTACAGTGTGTGTAATGAACATACTGCAGGAGCAGAACGATGACAGGGGTTGTGTACACACAGGTGCAGCGTTCGATACTGTCGACCATAATATCCTATTAGAGCGATTAGAACATGCTGTAGGTATTACAGGTACTGTGCTGCAGTGGTTTGTATCATATCTATCTAATAGACTCCAGTTTGTGCATGTAAATGGAGAGTCCTCTTCACACACTGAGGTTAATTATGGAGTTCCACAGGGTTCAGTGCTAGGACCAATTCTGTTCACATTATACATGCTTCCCTTAGGCAGCATCATTAGAAGACATAGCATACATTTACACTGCTATGCTGATGACACCCAGCTCTGCCCCTGAAAAGCTTAGAAATATGGTATCTAACCAGATTCTTACTCTGGATGGCATTACCTTGGGCTCCAGTAACGCTGTGAGGAACCTTGGAGTCATTTTTGACCAGGACATGTCCTTCAACGCACATATTAAACAAATATGTAAGACTGCGTTCTTCCATTTGCGCAACATCTCTAAAGTTAGAAATATCCTGTCTCAGAGTGACGCTGAAAAACTAGTTCATGCATTTTTATTTACTGGCTTTTAATACAGCATGAGAGTTATTTGTTAATTCATAGTTGGTGTTTGCTTTTAATACTCTAAGTTGTTTTATTATGTATGTTGTATTCTTGTACAGCACTTTGGTCAATGCTCCTGTTGTAATTAAATGTGCTATATAAATAATTAAACTATTAAACTATTAAACTATGCATTTATTACTTCCAGGCTGGACGACTGTAATTCATTATTATCAGGAAGTCCTAAAAACTCACTGAAAAGCCTTCAGCTGATCCAAAATGCTGCAGCAAGAGTCCTGACAGGGACTAGAAAGAGAGAGCAGATTTCTCCTGTTTTGGCTTCCTGTTAAATCCAGAATTCAAAATCCTGCTCCTCTCATACAAGGTCTTAAATAATCAGGCCCCATCTTATCTTAATGACCTTGTAGTACCATATCACCCTATCAGAGCACTTCGCTCTCGCTCTGCAGGCCTACTTGTTGTTCCTAGAGTATTTAAAAGTAGAATGGGAGGCAGAGCCTTCAGTTTTCAGGCCCCTCTTCTGTGGAACCAGCTTCCAGTTTGGATTCAGGAGACAGACACTATCTCTACTTTCAAGATTAGGCTTCAAACTTTCCTTTTTGCTAAAGCATATAGTTAGCAGTGTTGGGAAGGTTACTTTTAAAATGTATTCCATTACAGAATACAGAATACAGATTACATGCCCCAAAATGTATTCTGTAACGTATTCCGTTACGTTACTCAATGACAGTAACGTATTCTGAATACTTTGGATTACTTAATATATTATCGTGCTTTTTACAACAACGTGAATGTACTATTGCTGGGTGATTTATTACTGTTACTGAAGGTCCGCGACTACGAACTGTAGTAAAGGGACCTCTGACTAATACGGCGGGGTCCCTGTCGGCTCGTAGCCGAAAAATAGCTTTACTTTGTTGTGTGGGTCAACTTTTCTTGCGAGAGACAGAGAGAGGCGTTGAAAGACTGCTCCAACGGAACTTATTGTTTTCGGAGGAAAACAGGAACACGGTGTACAGTCGAGTCTTAATAGCTTACTTACAACTGGGCTCGTCAGGCACTCTTCTTGGCTGCAGTGGTTATTATTATATTTACATGCTTCCAGCTCCCATTTTTGCTCGATGACAACTCGTACCTTTCCACTCCCCTTTTTCTCCCTCCTCGCGCTCACAGACCCATAACGTGTATGGCAGTCCATTCTCCCTGCAGCACGGACTACACTGCCCATGATGCTACATTCTTTAGAGCTATGCTTGTAGCATTCTGCCTGTTAGCTTAGCACAACAACAACAACAACGAAAAGGCGCTCTCTCACCCAGGAAACACACAGTCGCAGAGAGAGAGAGAGAGAGCGTCACACTGTAACCATGGCAACCGTAACGCTGCCGCCTGGAACAACAGATCGTAGCTGTCAAACAAAACCCAAACAGTCCTGACCCGCGACAAAATGAAACAGGAAAGTACCGCAGTGTAATCCATTTATTTCAACAAAGTAACTGTATTCTGAATACCACCTTTTTAAACGGTAACTGTAACGGAATACAGTTACTCATATTTTGTATTTTAAATACGTAACGGCGGTACATGTATTCCGTTACTCCCCAACACTGATAGTTAGGGCTGGACCAGGTGACCCTGAATCCTCCCTTAGTTATGCTGCAATAGGTGTAGGCTGCTGCATTGAATCATATCTGTTATTAACCTCTGTCTCTCTTCCACAGCATGTCTTTATCCTGTCTTCCTTCTCTCACCCCAACCAATCACAGCAGATGGCCCCGCCCCTCCCTGAGCCTGGTTCTGCTGGAGGTTTCTTCCTGTTAAAAGGGAGTTTTTCCTTCCCACTGTCGCCAAAGTGCTGCTCATAGGGGGTCATATGATTGTTGGGTTTTCTCTGTATCTATGAAGCGCCTTGAGGCGAATTTTGTTGTGATTTGGTGCTATATAAATAAAATTGAATTGAACAGGTGTCATGTACGAACAGCAATTTTCCATATTAGATCTAAAATAAAATAAAATGAAACTGTTGCTACATGCCTGCCACAGTTTCTGTCTTGGTTGATTACATCTTGCCCATGTGCAGTTCCTGCACTGATGAGAGTGTGTGAAAGTAATATTTCTGATCTACCCTTCCTTCCCTTTTAGTGTTCCATACCATTGATCGGTGGCCTTTTGACCTGGAATACACCCAGCAGCCATGACAACATCTGGTCCCAGGGCCTGCTTTATTCTCACCTTGCATGTCGTCATTTTTCTCTCACTGCTGTTCTACAACAGCTTCTTGACCCACCGCGAGCTGCAGAGTTACCTCAACGGTGCTCATGGAGACATCAGGATTCTGGTGTGGCACTGGCCGTTTGGCCGCTCCTACAGTCTGGACGGGAACAAATGCCTCAAGATGTATAACATCAGCCGTTGTTTACTCACTGATGACAGAGCTGACTTCTCTGCTGCCGACGTGGTTGTGTTCCACCACTATGAGCTGAGCAGAGGTCTTTCATCTGTGCCCCTACACCTGGATCGACCTACGTCTCAGCACTGGGTGTGGATGTCCTTGGAACCTCCTGTCAATAATGTGAACCTCACACATTTCAACGGCCTCTTTAACTGGACGATGAGCTACAGGCGTGATGCAGACATATCCATTCCTTATGGGCAAACAATGCTGGGAGGTGATAATCTAAGTTTTCCAGCTGCTCCAAATCGCTCCTGCTTTGCCAGCTGGGTGGTCAGCAAATACAAGCCTCAACAGACTCGGGCTGCTTTTTATCAAAGACTAAAGAAGCATATCCCCATAGAGGTGTATGGCAGGTGGAACAAGAAACCCTTGCCAGACAAGAAGCTTTTGCCCACCATTTCAAACTGTCTGTTCTACCTTTCTTTTGAGAACTCTGAGAAAAAAGACTACATCAGTGAGAAACTCTGGAGGAACGCTTTTCAAGCAGGGGCTGTACCAGTGGTTCTCGGCCCCAACAAGGCCACCTACGAAGCCATGACCCCCCCACATTCCTTTATCCATGTAGCTGATTTCAATAGCCCAGCTGATCTGGCAACATATCTGAAGGTTTTGTCTGCAGACAGGCAGGCCTATGAGAAATACTTGGAGTGGCACAACACCTACCGAATTAAAACCTACAGTGACTGGAGAGAAAGGCTGTGTCAGATCTGTGTCAGGTATCCCAGTTTACCAGCCAGGAAAGTCTACCACGACCTGGACAGCTGGGTGAACGGCTAGTGTCTGATTTCTTCACCAAAGGTTTCAGACTGCGGATTCTGCTGAGTTTCCACATGCAAATGTAAAATGCAGAACACTTGAAGTACAGTGGAAGAGAATTTGTTGCACAGTCAGTTAATTTTGGTAAACGGTGAGAAACTGCAAGTTGAAGCAGATGGGTAGGTTGCTAATAATCACGTTACACATGTTCGAACTACAGGTAAACGTGCCACTGAACAAGAAGCACGGTTTTTGTTAGTACTGACTGCTGGTGTGCAGTATCGTCTCAAAGGACATGAGCGATGGCAGATACACACTACAGATACATTTCATTACATGGTACCAGACTGAAATAATAATTCAGGGCTCCATGCTGGGCCACTGTGTTTTATTTAGGGCTATTCTTTGTGAGCAGTAGCAGATATTCTCCTGCCACTGCTGGACATTTCTCTGCTGTTTATCAGAATATTGGTGCCCCTTCCTTGGAAGGCGCATTAACATTTGCTTACTTTGTTCAATGCCACTTGTTCAAATGTTCTTGATGTTCCTTAGTGCACTAGACCTAAAACTGATCGCTGGTTACACGATGTCACTCGGGCCTCAGAAGGACGTGCAGGAAAGCGGAAAGAAAATGGAAAAAAGATCAACTCCAGATCTCCTTTCATATGTTAGGAGGAGCCCTGTTTCTTTATCAGGATGCTGTTCGAAAAGCAAAACTAAGTATTTATCAGATATCATCTCTAACTACAGCTACACGCCCTGTGTCTTATTCAACATCATTAATTCTGTTGTCAACCCTCCACTCACCACACATTCACCCATTTCCCCAAAAACAATCAGTTCTGTCTCTAAACTCCCCTTCCTGTCCAAAATCCTGGAAAAAGCTCCAGATTAATGACATCTCAGAAACATTCAGCCTGGTTTTAAAGCGCTACATAGCACCGAGCTTGTGCTTTTAAACGTTTTTAATGATCTTTTATTAATTGCTGACTCTGGTAACTCTGCTATTTTAGTGCTTTTAGATCTAAGTGCGGCATTTGATACAGTGGATCATGGGATTCTCTTATCATGACTGGAGAGCTGTGTGGGTATTAAAGGAACTGCATGGTTCAGATCTTATTTAACTGATAGAAGTTTTTCTGTCAGGTTTGGTGGCTCTTCATCCTCATGATGAAGGCTCTAAAAGTTTTGCTAGACGGCCTTGCCCATATGGAAAAGAAATAGTAAAAACTTACATGATTTACTCATGAAAGTGGCCACTTTCTCATTACTTTCATATATTGTTCCAGTAAGTATCCAAAACATACAAGTTTCATTATATAATTTTTCAAGGGATCTTACATCTGTTTTCACTCTTGTATGCTTTTCATACAAGTTTCACACAAGACGGAACAAACTTTATAAGGTTTATAAATATCTTTTCCATATGGGTGATGACATTAAATCATGGTTTGCATTAAATCTTTTGAATGTAAATGATCAAAAAACTGAGATTGAACTATTTGGACCTTCTGAGCCTCACTCTTCTCTTAAGGTTGACCTTGGTGCTCTGGAAAGTCCAGAGGTCCCTTTGCAAAGAATCTTCGAGTGTTCTTTGATGACAGTTTTTCATTTGAGAAAAAATAAATTCTGAACATTTTGTCATTTGCTGACTTTGAGAAAGTGATCCATGCATTTACTTCATCCAGGCTTGATGCCTGTAATATTTTGGTATCAGCCAGGCTCTGCTCTCGTCTTCAGCTGGTTCAGAACGCTGCAGCCCGACTCTTGACAGGCTCTCGTAAACACAACCACATTTCCCCGGTCTTGCTTCGTTGACACTGGCTTCCAGTACGTTGTAGAATTGATTTTAACATTTTATTGCTTGTTTTTAAATCTCTAAATGGATTAGCTCCATCATACCTCTCTGATCTGGTAACTAAAAATACTCCAAACAGAACTCTCAGGCAGCTGATAAGTTGCTTCTAGCTGTCCCTGGCAGCAGGCTAAAACACAGAGGAGATCGGGGCGATCGCTGCGCCCAAACTTTGGATCATCTTCATATTAGGATCTCTCCCACACTCGACATTTTTAAAACCTTTCTGAAAACACATTTTTACTGAGTGTTGTTTTGTTCTTTGTGTGTTTGATCTACTTTTCACTTTTTTACTATGTACAGCACGCTGGCCAACCTGTGTTGTTTTCAAATGTGCTTATAAATAAATTGATTGATTGATTGTGTGGTTTAAAAGAATTCACCTTAATGGTATTATTGGATGTCTGCTATGTAATAATAAAATGAGAGTGCCATCAGTTAAATATGCATTTTTCGTCTTTTTGGCATTTGATGACAATTTTAATGGCAAATGGAGCTGGAGAGTGTCGCTGTTTGTACAAAAGATGCACGGGCAGAACAACCGGACATTTTTAACATATGTTGTTATTAACGTGATAATTTCCAGTTTGAAATACTGAAAATGATGTGTGTGTCTGATAGACGAGTCTGTCTTAACACAGAGTTTTCAAGGTGTGTGAAGGCCACCATCCAATCAGCCAGAGTATATGTGTACATATGTGGAAATATCAGAATGAAACAGAACATAGACACAAATAGGCTGTGTCTATTTTTTGTGTTTTTAGCTGACTTGCTCTCTGTACTTCAACATTTAGCTGCATCTGTTTTTTAAACTCTCATTTTCACCACCGTTCCACTGACACAGACACGATTTGCTGAGAGACGAAGGATGACACGGACTAATTTGGTGCTGGTTGGAGCTTCCGTTTAAAGTTGTATTGAATGTTTCTAAAGCATGCTATGATATGCAGGGTTTTCACACGGTTTGGTGCATTTGCTCTGTGAACGAGGTCCATTGTCTCGCTGCAGTGTGAACCGTTTTTCACAAGATGCAAAGCAGAATGTGAAGCATTTCTCTGAAGCATAAAGTGCCACTTCCTCCTGATGAGGGTGGAGTTGATTCAGTGTCCAAATCTCTACATCATCAAAAACTTGGTGCTCGGCTCTTTCTTTGTGAAATGCCGGTTTGTCACAAGTCAAGTCAGCCAGTGATTGTTAGTTATTGGATGAATAAAGAGAATAACAAACAATGAAAATGTGGTGTGTGTTATTTCAGCGATAGATGTGATGGGTGCGTCGATGACTGAGATAAAAGCATGTGGTTTCACACTCAGATCCACCCCTCACTAATTCAGACTCTCTGTGTGGAGGTTGGGACAAAAACCTCAGAGTCGAGACTTCATTATACCACAACATCACTGCGGGCATGTTTCACCCCCTGTGGTTTCATCTTCTATGAGTGTCTGAGTTTCTGTTTTTAATGTGATGATCTTTTAAAATGACTACAATTAATACAAATGGCCCATCAACATCATGGGTGAGGTATATACAAATAAACAATACACTTCAAATAAAATTGCCAAGAGCAGCTGGTAAGAGTCTTATAGTATAATATATATGTCCCAGTGTTTTGAGTTTTACATTATTATTGGACTTTGATTTTGTCATCATTTATCATTTCTAGTCTTTTGTTACAATGTTACAGTTCTTAGTCTTCTGGTTCTGTCTCTGTGGGCCATGGTTGTGGTCGATCCTGTCAGCTGTATCCCCTTGTGAAGTCAGCGCCTCTGTGTTATGTTTCCTGTTTTACTTTGAAAGTCTATGTCTTATGTCAGTGCTTCTGGTTTTGCTTCCCTTGTTCTGTTCAGTTTGTTTCTATTTAGTTTGAATGCTTGTATTTATAAATTGGTTTATCTTCACATAAAACAACCCTCTACAATGGATATACTTATGAATTGGAGTGTTATATGGAATTCCACATTGTAACATTTTTTTTTTCATACTTTAATTACATTTATGCACATATTACAATCTCTCGTTGGGAGACAACATTAGTGCAACAACATCTTGAAAAGGTTGAATAAGAAACCAAACGAAAAAAAAACAAAAAAAAAAACAAAAACAAAAACACATATATACATATACATAAATATATGAAGGCCATTTTTATGACATATAACAGTTTCCTTTCTGCGAACACTTTAACATACATGTGGCTTACTTAGTACACCAAAATCACAATCATTCAAAGGATAGAGATTGAGTCCCATTGTCGCATATCAAAGCAGCCTCTTTACATGAATCCCTCAGTAATTCTAAAGATGACAAAAAAGATTTTAATTCAATTTTCAATACAGTTAGGGAAGGTCTTTTACTTTGCCATTTGCATTTGTGTATGTGGTATTTGCCCATAATTATCACCACCTTGTGTAGCATGGACAGTTCCTTAGATGGATCACCATTATTATATAAAACTTGTGTTAGAGTCAGTGGGGTCATCCCATCTATTCTTATACTCAACCAGTCTACTAGATCTTGCCAAAAGTCAGTTGTTACTGAGCAGGAAAAAAACAAATGATCAATACTTTCCACATTTTGTGAACAAAATCCACATGGCTCTACCTCAAACCCAAACCTTTTTTTAAGCATTTCAGCTGCTGGGTAATATCCATTAATTATTTTAAATTGCATTTCTTTGACTTTGGGGGGGATAGGCCATTTTAAAAAGTGCGTATATTTGTTCGTTAATTCCACATTGTAACATGGATAGACAGACAGATTTCAAAACAGCCAGCTGGAATGTTAAAGGGTTGAATAACGGGATTAAGAGGAAGAAAATATTAACATATCTAAAGTTACCAAGAGTTGATATAGCCTTTATTTAAGAAATGCACATGTGTAAGTCAGAAGCCTTAAAACTTAAATGTTCCTGGGCAGGTAAAGTCTTTTCCAGTCCTGGAGCTGGTAAAAGTAGGGCAGTGTCGGTTCTGATTCATAAAGCAGTTAGCTTTACTGAAACAAAAGTAATAACAGATAAGGAAGGTAGATTTATATTGGCCCTAACTACTGGACACACCAATAATTTTATGTAATATCTATGCACCTAATGCGGACATACCCGCCTTTTTTCATAACCTGTCACAGTATCTTTTGGAATTAGAAGTGCACAAATAGTGGTAGGAGGAGATTTTAATCAAATACTGGATCAAGACCTAGATAGATCACTTAGGAGAGGCACAGAGAGTAAATCTGTAGTTGCCACAAGGCAGATGACCTCAGATTTAGGTCTGAATGATATTTGGCAGACAATGCATCCAGAAGGCAGGGAATACTCCTTTTACTCTCCGCCTCATAATGTTTATACTAGAATCGACTACTTTCTTATTTCTGAAGCCTTAGTGAATAACTCTATAGATTCAAGTGTTGGTAATATAGTAATTTCGGACCATGCGCCAAGTTTTCTATGTCTTGGAAATATTTTACAGATCCCCCAAAGCCGCAGATGGCATTTAAATGTGTCCTTAATTAAAGACTCTGGGTTTATTAAATTGATAAGAGATGAAATACAATTCTACAAACAGACAAATAATCGAGAGGACACTACATTGGCTACTTGGTGGGATGCTATGAAGGCATACTTAAGGGGGAGGATAATTTCTTACGCTCCCTTTAAAAAGAAGGCAGCTAACAAGAATATTATTAAGTTAGAAGCCAAATTAAAGGCACTTGAGGCAGTACATTCCCACACAAAAGACAGAGTTACGTTGAATAAAATTGTTAAAGTTAAATATAAGTTGAATGTACTGTACAACAGAAAGGCAGAATACGCTTTATTTCGCATTAATCAAGCATATTGGGAAATGGGAGAAAAGCCGAGTCGCTTATTAGCATACCGTCTTAAACAGAAAGACAGTATGAACCATATCCCAGGCATACGGCAATCACATGGGGTTATTTCAGCTTCTATTAGACATATAAATGATGGATTCAGGGCCTTTTACAATAATCTTTATTCTACACAAGGTAGTTTAGATGAACAGAAATTCGAAGCATTCTTTACTGATTTAAACCTGCCACAGCTTTCCACTACTGACCAGCAGATTATAGATGCTCCAATTACAGTGGAGGAGATTACCCGTGCAATTAACAGTATGCCACTTAATACAGCTCCAGGATTAGACGGGTTACCATTGGATTTCTATAGAGCATTTGAAGATATGTTAAGTCCCCTTTTGCTCAATGTTTATAATGAGGCGTTCAAAGTAGGCTCATTACCTCAGTCAATGCACTCTGGACTTATAACATTTATTCTTAAAACTGGGAAAGACCCTTTAGACCCAGGTGGTTACCGCCCCATATCTTTGCTGAATTCTGACCAAAAAATCTTGGCAAAGGTCTTAGCGGGCCGATTAAAAGCAGTAATGGCGAAAACAATTCATGCAGACCAATCTGGTTTTGTTCTAAACCGCTATGGTTCAGATAATATTAGGCGGTTGGTTAATTTGCAAAATGATGTATATGATTCAGTATATCCAACAGTGGCCCTATCGCTGGATGCTGCAAAAGCTTTTGATTGTGTTGAGTGGGATTATCTGTTTAAGACATTAGAAAAGTTTGGTTTTGGTGACAATTTTATCAGGTAGATAAAGATATTATATGATTCGCCTTCAGTGCGAGTATTGACGAATGGGCTCATATCAGACCTATTCCTTTTACAGAGATCCACAAGACGGGGTTGTCCCCTTAGCCCCGGGCTTTTTCTAATTGCTATAGAGCCTCTGGCACAAAAACTGAGAAATAATGTAAATATATTTGGAATTTCGATGGGTAATAATCAACATAAGCTTCTATTATATGCAGATGATATGTTGTTACTTATGACCCAGCCTGGGAAGTCAGTTCCAGCCCTATTAGAATGTATAGAAAGCTTTACGCTGCTTTCAGGGTATCGCGTCAACTGGGATAAATCAGAGGCAATGCCTATGTCAGGACACTGCCCCCATACTTTATTTAAACAGTGGGAGTTTCGGTGGTCCGTGAATGGTTTGAGGTATTTGGGGATACAAATTCCCTCGGATTACACTAAGATGGTTCGAGCAAATATGGAGCCAATGATTGAAAGAATAAAAATGGAATTTGGTAGATGGTCCAGAGTGCGTCTCACAATATGGGGTAAAATTAGTTGTATTAAGATGATGACTGCACCCATGATCTTTTATATTTTATCTAATATTCCATTACACATTCCAGATAAGTATTTCAAAGATCTAGACTTTTTGATCCGGCAGTAGCTCCCCGCATCGTTTAAGTATTAAGAAACTTCAAGCGAGTGCAAAACAAGGACGTTTTTCATTGCCTAATTTCCAATGGTATTATTGGGTGATGAACGTGAAACAACTTAGAGCTTGGTTACCTACTGCGCCAGTTAAACCCATCTGGTCCCATATAGAGACGGAAGTTAATGGCGGTATTTCTCCTTGGAGGGAGCTGTTTGATACCAGTCATAAAACTAACCATCCTATAATTGCAAATGTGAAGACATTGTGGTGTAAATTACATAGGGCAGGTCGCTGGGACATTATTAAATCACCTTCGGCAACCTTATGGGAGAATAAAAGAATTTTAATTGGAGGGACATCGGTTGACTGGCTACAGTGGCGTAAAGCAGGCATCCTTAATGCATCAGATTTATTTGACTGTGGGACCAAATGTTTTTTAAGCTTTGATAAAATTGTGGAGTTATATAAGTTGAAGCGTAATCAATTCTGGAGATATGTCCAAATACATAGTTCATTATCGAAGTGGCTGGGAACCCCCTTGAGTTGTCCTGTGGGCGGCCCTGTGGAAGTCCTGCTCTCAAGATCCCCCTTGGGTAAAGGCATCACCACTAAGATTTATCACTTATTGCAAGAACGGTCAGCTCACCCTCTCCTGAAAGTTAAGGGCTACTGGGCCCAGGACGTGGCATTGGACATATCTTCAGTTGAACAGGATTCATGTTTTCAAAATTTTAATACTACGTATAAAGAAACAGGCAGTAGATTTATTCAACTTAAGATAATCCATAGGTGGCATCGAACACCGCAACAATTGTATAAATGGAACCTGGCCTCTACGGACGAATGTTGGAGATGTGATGGTCAAAATGCCTCGATTTTACATATCTTATGGAGCTGTTCGGCACTTCGGGATTGATGGGAAAACATGATGGAGGTAATTTTCAGTGTTTTAAAAAGGAGATTTGGTATCTCACCAAAACTGTCCATACTTGGTATAACCACAGAACTTTCTGATGGAGATTTTTCCATTTATACGAAAAGATGGATTATTCTGGCTCTCACTACGGCCAAACGGGTGCTGCTAAGACATTGGCGGAAAAAGAGCCCCCCTCCTTATGAAGAGTGGCTAAAGACAATGGCTAAGTTGGCGTCTTACGAAAAAGTGGCTTATGGTTTATTAGATAAATTGCATCAATATGATTGTATTTGGCCCTTTACATGCTGGCTTTCTGTAACTTGAAGAACAGGAGTAATGACAGAGTGGTGGTGTGGGGATTGGTGCGCGAAGAAAGAATAGGATAACTTTGTTTTTGTTGTTGTTGTTTGTTTGTTTTTTAAAATTATTTATTTATGTATTTATTTTTAAGTTCTGTTATTAAGGTTTAAAATGAAATAAATAAAAATTGTTGATGATGAAAAAAAAAGTTTCTTTTGTGACCCAGAAAGAGTAATATTAAAACTAAGTAGCTGCCGCCACTGTTGGAAACGAATTGGCTGGGCAGCGCTATGAATTCTGGGATAGGTTGGGTTATGAAGGATGCACTGACTCGGCTTTCAAATGCGACCTGCGAAGTAAGGCAAGTTTATTTATATAGCACAATTCAACAGCAAGGTGATTCAAAGTGCTTTACAGAGACATTAAAAAACAAAAACAATAAAAAGCATGATTTAAAATTGATTAAAAAACAGTAGATAAAATCAAAAATCAAAACAGATAAAATCAGAACAGTAGATAAAATCAGTAGTTAAATGTAAGTTTTGAAATTTAAGCTTAAAAGTGTGGATTTGGTGCTTTATTCAAATGCAGCTGAGAACAGGTGAGTCTTCAACCTGGATTTAAATAAACTGAGTGTTTCAGCTGATCTGAGGCTTTCTGGGAGTTTGTTCCAGATATAAGGAGCATAAAAGCTGAATGCAGCTTCTCCGTGTCTGGTTCTGACTCTGGGAACTGATAAAAGACCGGATCCAGATGACCTGAGGGATCTGGATGGTTCATACTGGGTCAGCAGGTCACTGATGTATTTTGGTCCTAAACCATTCAGAGCTTTATAGGCCAGCATCAGAACTTTAAAGTCTATCCTCTGACGGACAGGCAGCCAGTGTAAAGACCTCAGAGCTGGACTGATGTGGTCCACTTTTTTGGTCTGAAGTTCTGAATGAGCTGTAGTTGTCTGACTGATTTTTTTAGGTAGACCTGTAAAGATGCTGTTACAGTAGTCAAGCCTAGAGATGTCACGATACCTCTTTTTTATGTTCGATACCGATATCATAAATTTGGATATCTGCCGATATGAATCTGATATAGTGGTTTTTTTTAATCAATAAAACTTTTTTTTTTAAATATCTTGCTGCATTTTGTATAAGTTCATACTCAAGTTTTTTTTTTTTTTTTTAAACCCACTAAAGCTATTCTGTTACACCTGTATGCAAAAAATACACTGCACCCCAAATATTTCATAGTTCAGCAACACTGATCAATCTAATAAATTTAAACCTGCACCATCCTCCCTATTCTGGTATTTTAAAGAGTACTTAGTGGAAATATTAAACAACCTAACTAATAGGGTTGTCAACCACCAGCAGAGGGAACCACCCCCCACCCCCCACCTCGTGATGCTTAATCGACGTAATCAACTTAAATTTAATGCACGTGTAAAAAAAAAAAATTATTTATTTTTCCACAATAATTAAATAGATTCAACATCTTTCTTCAACAGAATTGCAGATTGCACAGATGGTTCCCAAAGGAAAAAGTACTATAGCTTACTAGGGTATATATATTAGACTTAATAGTTCCTATACAATAATAATATTATAATGGACTTCTATACATTTTACATCAGGTAAAACCTTTAGTTGTAAGATTCAGATATTTATTTATTAAAATTAAACATGAAAATAAGAAAGAAAAGTACGTCTTTGTGCCCCCTTTTCCCTGTTCATGTCCTATCGGCCCCCCTGGCTAAACTTTGCTAGATCCGCCCCTGCACAGTTACATCAGCTGTAGAAAAAGATCCTCGAGTAGAAAGAAATATTAAATAAATCCTAACAACAGCTTATCAAGCTTAAAAGTGCTGCTGTTGTTCAGCCGCTGGTTTCCTCTTTCTGGCGCAAAGTGGCCAAAAACAAACAAGAGAGAAAAGCCGATCAGCTGATCACTGATCAGTTTCATGATTGAAGTAGCAGCAGGAGAGAGAGAGAGAGGCAGTCGCTCCATATATCGGTTGTTAAGCTTAACGCTGGAACGCTTTACAAACATTCAGAGATGAACTTACACACTTGCTTTACTTCTCTGGGGTAACGTTCTGGGAAGCTCCAGGACAGGTCTTGCACGCCACAGCCGCTCTATCACGTGACCACACTGCTCCGAGGTTATGAGCCGAGTTACGCCATGCCGCAAGTTTTGTGAGGTGCTTTCGTGATATTTAATGGATCGGATTACATTTTTTATTTCTCTCTGATATCCGATCCAGTAATTTAGGTCAGTATCGGACCGACAACGATATTCGGATCGGTCCATCTCTAGTAACAATTAAGTTTAACATCCAGGCATCCACAAAAACCGAATTTAATAAATTTAACAGAGTTAGAAGTTAGCAGAGGTGAGGTGACCGTGAGGGTATAAAGCCACCTATAAATAAAATGTTGTTATTACTATTATTATTATTGTTATTTTTACTATTATTGTTATTGTTATTATTATTATTATTATTATCATTGGGCAGCATGGTGGTTAGCACTGTTGCCGCACAGCAAGAAGGTCCTGAGTTTGATTCCACCATCAGGCCGGGGTATTTCTTTTGGAGTTTGCATGTTCTCCCCGCGTACTCCGGCTTCCTCCCACAGTCCAAAGACATGCAGTTTGTGGGGATATGTTAACTGATTAATCTAAATTGCCCATAGGTGTGCATCTGTGAGTGAATGTGAGTGTGAATGGTTGTCTGTGTCTCTAAGACCACACATCACGTAATAGCAATAGATAAATCTTTGAAAAGATAAAGTCTGACCTGAGTCCTGGAGAAAACTCCGACCCAGATGAAGGCCGCAGCAGGAGTAGTGGTCAGAAGAAAGCAAAAAAAGGAAAAAGGTATACAGAGGACAAACTGAGCCACAAACAAGCTAAACGTGGTGCTCGGGGCAAATTATCAATATGGCTTTTGTGACAATAAATCACTGAAATCTTCGTGCCTTGTCCTTTATAGTTAATGCATTTCTGTATCATAGGGCCAGTGTAAAGAAACAGACATAACTGCAGAAATCGTCACATTTGAATTTTATTTATAAAGATTAAAAATTAATGATTTACAAGATTGTTGTTTTTCTTCTGGTCGCTTCAGGTTTAGTTTAAAAGGCATCAAATACGACATCAGGTGTATTGAACTGTGCTGTATGACTTAAAACATCTGATGATACGGATTTATTTTACAAAACAGGAGCTACATGCAGTAAACTGTATGCATGAAGGATACATGAGGATACTTCATTCTTCTCTGTTCAACTCATGATCTCGTCTATCCAGTAAATGGCATCGAATTTGTTTTACTTGACAGACCTTTTCAGAATAGAAACTATATATTCATTTTTAGTGTAACTCATTTTTTCTTTGGTGTATTATAATCAAATGTTTCATGAAATGTAAATACAAGCTAAGTAAATGTAAAATAAATTTTATGATCCTTTTACATCCATTTTATAATTTAACTGATTAAAATAAGAAACATGTGAGAAAAAGTGCCACGTGTTAGTGTTGTTAAAGTGTGACCTTTATTATTTATTACTGCATGTCAGTCAAATGTGCTGAAAGGAAACACCATACAGTATAGTTGTACTTAGTTAATATATGTGGTGCATATTTATATAGCGCACATATGTGAAAGCTGGAACGATGTGGAACTGTGCTCAGTAATAACTTCAAACAGCTCTACAAACACACAAACTGTCACGGTCCGGGGCAGCGGCCGTGTGGAGAGCGGAAGGAGGACTCAAAACGCAGCACTTATTCAGGTGTGAGGGTGATTTATTGATAATATCCAATATAAAGTGGGGATGGTAAAACAGAACTAAGGATGAACTAACTGGGAGAAACTACACAAAGAAATAGCAAACCTGAACATGAAGGGAGAACAGCAGGGAGAGCACGCAGGGGATTACACCAGGTATGAACACAGACGACGCGACGAGGAGCAGAGGAAATCACACACTATAAGTACACAAAGAGACACTGGGAAATCACACACAGGTGGGGGAAACAGCTGGACCTGATTAACCTGACGAGACAGGGGAACACTAACACCAGGGACCAACAGAGGGAGCACAAACCCAGAACCCAGTGTCTAAAATCCCAAACACAAACCATCCCAAAACAGCCCAAGAATAATAACAATAAAGAACACAAACACAAAGTCACTGAGTCATGGTCGCAGGACCATGACACAAACTGCTCCCATTCAGATTGTCAGAGAATGTCTGTAAGATAAATACACTGTAGCTGTGGGACTGACAGGGTGCATGTATGTGTACCATGGAGCCTGGAGCTCAGTGGTTTCTGAAGCCTTTTTCCACTTGTACTTGAAGCTGTCTGCAGGCACAATGTCAATCATGACCACATAATTGGTAAAAAACTGGAGCCTGGTGCACTTATGCTGCAGCACAGAGATGATTGCAACAATCTGAAATGCAATATTCTGAAACCCTGAGACCTGGTGTTGATGCAACGTCAGCATGTCAACAGTATTCTTGGACAGTAGGAAGCATAATGAACTCCATCACATATGGCAATACCCAGAACACACCCACGTCCCAATATTTAGGATTTCAGAGTGTGATCGTAGGCTTGAAGCAACGACCTATGAGTGTGCATGGCCTAACGAGCCAGAGCTGTTTTGGCAGCTTAATGTATTAGAAAAATGTTTTTAAGAATAATAATAATGAGAATAGTAATAATAATAATGCCACCACCTTACCATGGTGGAGGGGTTTGTGTGACCCTATGAGTCCAGGACCTATGTTGTCAGGCTTTACCCTCTGGTAGGGTCTCTTAAGGCAAATTGGTTCTGGGTGAAGGGGGCAGACCAAAAACAATTCAGTTAACACTTACAAAAGAGGAATAAGCAAGAGCTACTGTATCCTGCCCAGGATAGGTTTACCAGGGCCCCAACTTGAAGCCAGGCCTGGGGAAGGAGCTCAACGGAGAGGACCTGGTGGCTGAAGCTTTCCCCATGGGGCCTGCTCTGCGATAGGCCGACCCCCTTCAGGAGACACCATAGGGTTTGGGTGCAATGTGTGTTGGGTGGCGGCCAACGGCAGAGGCCCTGGCAATCCAATCTATTGGGCTACTGGGACATGGAAGAAGCTTGAGCTGGTGTGTGAGGTTGAGAGATACTGGCTAATATAGTCAGGCTCGCCTCAACACACAGCTCTGACTCTTGAAGCAGTGTCACGGAGAGGGCCTGGACTCTGTAAAGTCTCGATTTACCCTCGGTGCGAGAAACTTTCAGTCCCTGTACACATTGGACACGCTGTTTTTTAGTCTGAAATTGCATGCTTCATGGCAACATATCAAAAGTTCTCATGATGCTAGGGTCATGTCCTCGGATTAAAACTCACAACTTTGAACATAAAGTAACACCTTTACATTTTTCTGACAAAATTTGAGATGGCTCTGATCAACCACCTTGAAGCTGTACCTGAAAGAGTAAGACATGTGTGATGCACCACACAGCGTTTTTTTATGTGTTGGGTTGTTACAGCTGTGGACCATATGGTCAGCTGCACGCTGGGAATACTTTCAGACGTGGCGCTGTGGAGCCTTTTTATATTCTCCAAATCCTCAAAAGACCTGATGCATGTGTAGACTTTCACGAGTTTTACAGTATGTTTAGGCCCTTAGGAAGACCATGCATTTGCCTGAATATCAGTAATCAGAGCAGATACAGTAAGGCTTTCACAGAGTGCTCAGGTCTTAATCATAACCATCATATTTAAACGTTTATACAATGTTTTATTAACAAAAACAAAAAGATAATATATAGTTGTCACAGTGCTGATGTCGATGCAGTGCATGTTTACTGCATATGTACAGGTTTGTGAAACAGCAGGGTTCAGTTTCATACCAGAGAAACATTCCTCCTTGAATTAAGATTGGACAGAAATATTTGCTAACCTATGAAATATTGGATTAAGATGATGCAAAAAAACCAACAAAGAAAGAAAAACAAACACTTTACAACTACTCAGACAGCGATTATATAAATATTTATTTCTTTCAGCTCTGGTATATCCACAAGCATGCTAAACATGAAGTAATGAAGTTGTCCTAAATGTACAGAATCATAACACTTAGCCTTCAAACAGTCTCACATGTAGCTCATGTAGAGAATGACTTGTTGTACACAGAAAGAAGGAGCAAATAAAGACAACCAGCTGGGCTTTTGCTCAGCACTGGTGAAGCAGAGCTGCAGAACGTCTTTACAAAGACAAACAACATGAGAATTACATCTCTTCTTGTAATTCCTCATCCAACGACTCATTTTGCTGCACAAGCTTAAGAGGTTTGGATTCAACAGTCTGTTTAACATAGTAAAGGGCTTCCGTGTTAATATTCCCTGGTACATATGTGAGTTTGGACGTGGACACTCGAACATGAGCAGCTCCAGTGCAGATTAATGTGTTCCTCCAGTATGGAAGTGCTGACAGGCTGAGGAGGACGGCAGCAGGATGAAGAAAGAGCCGCAGACAGCGGCTTTCCTGAGAGACGCGGTTACATCCAGGTTTCCTGGACTGTTTCACTGTTTGCAGCTGGACACTCATTCTACATGTATGAAGAATATCTATGAGCTATGTGGGGCGATATGAGCATATATAGAAAGGCAGCTGTGCATATTAAGTCCTAACCAGGTCAGACGAACAGCTCTAGTACAGGAAAAGCAGAGAACGCCCAGTCAACATAAAAATCCAGAGTTTCTGCTGTTAGTGACAGAGACCGTTATGAAGTCTGCAAAGAAAAGGAGATTTCTGCATTGATTATAACGGTGCGCTTTATTAGGCAGAGCCCACTACATGGACTGCATACTGTACCTTCAGTAGGCAGGTTATTGGATAAAACTAATGCAGTGTAATGTAAAAGCCCTGGAACACGGGCAGCTGAATTATATGGATGGCCTTTACATGATGATGAATGACAGAAACACTCTGTACAGTGCAGGTAAACAGTTTGAACGATCATAAAGGGAGGATTTGTTGCACGTTTGCATTTATGCATCGATGGAAATATCGTAACAGTGAGTGTAATATTCAATCCATAATATTTAAATAAAATCATAAATCAAACTTCATGTTCTTTGAGTGATTATTATGCAGGACAAAGTAAAATGCACAAACATCGATTTGACAAAGGAAAGAAAACCTGATCCAGTGTGTGCCAACACATGTTCTGCTTTCTCTAGAATACATTTCAAAATGTCCCCATCTCCCAGGGAGTAAATTTAAAAGCTTTGGAATCAGTTCAATGTTGGAAAAGGCTGCAATCGCACACTGCAGCTGTTGATGCATAAAGGGAACGCTGTTTCTGCGACGCTTTAAGTTGTATATTTCTGGGGACTGTGGCCGGCGCCGTTTTTAAAATATTCTCAGTCGTTTCTTTTGTTCGGATTCTTTGATTTTAAGTTTCTTTTATGGCGACGTGTCCACAGCTACATGTAATTTTCCTTTTTTCTCATATTTTTGTTGACGCCTCAGCAGGTCGAGACCTCTTCAAAGTAAAACTGGGCGGGGATGTAGAACGTGAAGGTGTGGCTCCTCGCTGCTTTCGTCACAATGGGTACAAAAGTCGAATGCATCAAGTTTAACGTGTTATACATGACATTGTCTTTTCCCAACAAATACAAATTCACATTAAGAAATCGAATAACAGATGTGCATTTGACACAGTACTCAGGACCTCCTGCCACACTGACTGACTGAGAGGTAAGATAGCTCCTGTACATATCAGCCACTAGTTACAGCTCACAAAACCATGAAAACACAATGTCAGCTGTAGACCAAATACACAAGACCATCTGAGTTCATACAGAATTTTCAAATTATACGTGTGTGTGTGTGTGTGTGTGTGTGTGTGTGTGTGTGTGTGTGTGTGTGTGCGCGCGCAACTGGTTAAGCCGCTGCAATCCGAAGTTTGTGATAACTGGCAGTCTTCTGCAGTTCTGTCGGGGAGTTGTGTCTCACTCCTCTTTGCACAATTCTTGTAATTCAGTCACACAGAACAGCTTCCGAGGATGAACCACCTTTTTAGGTCATGCCACAGTATCTCAACCAGATTCAGGTCTTGACTTTGACTCGGCCACTCCAAAGTCTTCATTTTGTGTTTCTTAACCCATTCAGAGGAGGACCTGCTGGTGTGCTTTGGATCATTGTCCTGCTGCAGAACCCAAATGTGCTTCAGCTCGAGGTCACAAACAGATAGTCGGACATTCTCCTTCAGGATGTTTTGGTCGTTGGCAGAATTCATGTTTGCATTTACCACAGCAAGTCTTCTGGTCCTGAGACAGCAAAACAGCCCAGACTGTCACACCAGCAGCACCATATATCACTGCTGGTATGATGTCCCATTTCTGAAATGCTGTGTTACTTTTACACCAGATGCAATGGGACACACACCTTCCAGAAAGTTCAACCTTTGTCTCGTCAGTCCACATTCCCACTCGCTTCATCACACAGGGCTGTGCAGGTTTGGATTTTTCCCCTCTTAATCACAAACACCTTCAGTTATACATTTAATTTACTTGTGTTATCTTTGTCTAATATTTAAATTTCTTGGATGAACTGTAAGAATGCAGATGCATGTAGACATGGTGTCAGCAAGACGGAAATCAACTGAAAAACAATGTGTACATAACACACAAGAGAAGTCGCTGAGCTGAGTTGTGTTCATATCAACATTACATCCATTTAAAAATGCTGAAATAAAAGCAAAGCCTGTTCTATCAGTGAGCTCATAAATGCTGAGCACGTATGGTTGCATATGTGTGTAATAAACAGTAAAGAAATATGTAAACAAAACGGGAAAAACCAAATGTAGTTTGGCTGTTTAGGGTATGTGTCCGATCTGCGCACTGGAACAATTAAACTGACGTGTAAATATTTGTACATACAGGTGCTGCTTTTAGAGCATGAAACGTCTCTGTGTCCAGGTTCATTTGTGGAATCTCTGCAGGTAGAGGGTGGAGTCGTCAAACAATGGGTTCTTCACCTCCATTTCCCCCGTCTGAAGGAGAAGAAAGAGACAGAGGGGAAGATCTTAGATTAACACACTTCCTGTCTTGGCCCTGGGAAGTTCAGTTATTGTTTAATGTCATCAGTTTATTCCTTAGTTTGCTTATGCTTCTCATATATCTTTGCGCTTACTTTGCTCTTATTTTTTGTTTTGTGTTCCATCTTTTCCGTCTCATGACTCTAAGTCTTTGTTCTGACTCTGCAGAGTTCAGAAAGATTGAAAGAGCAGCTGAAAGGGTCGAGTGTTGCATAGAGAATCTCTGAGAAACCTTCCTGCTCTTCACACAGAAACAGCGTTGGAGACAATACAAACCCGGCCACAGTGAGTGCTGAATGAACCTTCTTCTGGATTACACGCTGTGTATTATGCAATCCATACATTATTAGTAAAACTACTGTTAAGACAGCTACATAAAAATGACATAATCTACATAATAATTTTTAAAATACTTATTAAAGGGTTTATTTATTCATTGTCATTATTCAGACAGTTCCTGTAGTTTCCCATAACTTTTGTGTGATTTATTCCTTAAATTCAGGTTGACGGGTATGACAATGATGATGATGATGATGGTGGTTTGATTGCACAATCCCAGGAAATGATACAGAAAATGTATAAAATCAGTATCAGCTGTAAATAATCTCCCATGTTCATATCTCAAAGTGTTGGCTGTGGGTGCTGTTTGCACAGTCGCTCATTAGGACCAGGTTGAACGCTAATAACTTCTAATTCTCTCTTACCTGTCAGCACATGGAGTTTTTACACCCACAGCTGCCTAACTAGCTAACTAGTTAAATACTGCAGGTTGGACACTTATTTGCAGGACATGCACCTGGATTCGGAGCGTCCCTTTCACAGCACAACATTTTTGAACCAGAGTCTTAACATCACAAAAGCGATGCACTAAGATTAGCGGCAGACGACTTAAATAAGCAGATATGACTGTGATCGTTTCCACTGTGACTGATAACTTACTGGGAAAGTGTAAATGGTGAGAACTGCCGGTTGTGTCAGAGTTTACTGAATCCCTGAACCAATTTAAAAGATATAAATATACAGTGCAGCCAGCGTGTAAATGGATGCACCATCACACTGCTTTTGGATACACACCAACAGTTTTCCTAAATGCTGTTTAGCGGCGTTACTACTCATGGTTGCATCGTTCACATCACAGGCGGGGAATATCGTTACCGCCAAACATCAGCTGTAATCAGTCAGGAATCTGTCACACACTCACAACTGTCCTGTCGGTTCAGTGGCTGTATCTGTACCCACATTATGCCTTAATGTTATCCTTATTTCTTGTTGATGGATTCCACTGACTCAGCATTACACCATCACAATGACACAGTGGACACAGTTGAACTTTTACTGAATGTGGAGATAAGAATGCAGCGTTTACTCACTGGTGCAAGTCCAGGACACTCATACACGGTGAAATCTCCATCCTCATTCTCCTCATCTGTTGAGGCTGCAGAGTCAGGAACTTTAGGCTCAACCCTGTGTCTGCGGAGAACACACAAATATTCAGCAAGGATAACAGCGAGACAGGATAGAGATACACATGCCAAGGTAGGATGAACATGTCTGTGCAGGGAGGGTGACTCACTTTCTCAGGGAGAGCATCTGTTGCTTCTGGTGCTGGTAGTGGTACATTTGGGCACTGTGGGCCAGCTTCTTGTCCCCAAGCTGGAAGTAAACAAGGGGTAGAGGGGAGATGAGAAGGTTCCTTCCTGAACAAGTAACCATCACAGTAGTGGACATGCAAGAAAGAGTCTCAACCCCGAAGAGTTGGACAGCAACCAGACGCTGACATGATTCACGCCAACCGGCTATAGAAGCTAACTGCACTCCAGAGTGTCCATGGATGAGACACACCTACAATAACTGAAGGCAGGACAGTCCTGATTCCAAGGACCCTCAGAAGGAACCAGTCCCGTCCAACTACTGGCCATAACTTGGCTCAGCACCACATGGAAGCTCCATCATAGCGGCTAGGATTAACAGGCACATGGCTCAATACATGAGTGGGTGCCAGGAAGGAACTGGCAGAAACACCAGAGGGACCAAACCTTAACTATGGGTTGACTACAAGTAATCCCCTCAGTGCCCCAAACATGGATCCTGGAATGCCTACAACTGCAGAAAGAACAGAACCTTAAGAATCTTCATCAGGAATTCGTTAGGAATGTGGCGTACAACACTAGAGGCCAAGCTTTAGCCAATAGCACAAGATTTACCAAGCTCAGGGGGCTTGGTAAATCTCCCACTACTGTTCTGTATGGGCCTCAGCCAGATCATTAACAAGACTGCCTATGGGTACCGACTACAGAATGGAGCAGTTGTTAACCACCTCCTGTACATGGATGACATCAAGCTGTATGGCAGGAGTGAACCAGACATCGACTCACTGATCCACACCACTAGAATGTACAACAATGACGTGGGAATGTCATTCGAACTAGAGTATTATAGTCGGATGGTAACAAAGAGAGGAAAGGTAGACAGAACTGAGGGGATCGAACTACCAGAAAGCAACATATAGACATTGAGGACGGCTACTCAGGCAAATGGAAAACACGAAGAGGCCGCTAGGAAACCCTCTAACCACCAAATACCTGCAGAGGGTCAGACTCCTGAAGAGTCAGCTGAATGGGAAGAACATAACCTGGAAATCAACACCTACACCATCCTAGCTGTCAGATACTCTGCTGGAACTGGAATATTGTCAAGGTAGAAGGAATCGTGAAGAAAGAAGCATATATTTATAAAGATTTTTAAAGAACACCTTTATCATTCATCAGCAAAAAATGGGTCTGGATCATGACTTTGTCTTCCTACACAATCCAAAACGGAAGAAGAAACAAGTGGACATTCCTGACTGGCCTGCACAAAGATTTTACTTTAATCACACTGAACATCTGTGGGATTAAATGAAGATCACGATCCATAGCAGGAGAGTACCTAATCTAGAGGAGCTTGAGAGATTTGCCAAAGAAGAATGCACTGGGATCGTCTGTACTCCAAGATCCACTCGGTGTGTGTACTGTCAACTACCAGGGAGCAACAATACGATGGCAGACTCGAGACTGAACAATCTTAGAAGGAAAGGAGGAAGAAGAAGAAGAAGAAGGGCAAGTGGACCTACAGCAGAGCACAGCAGCTTCCAGGAATAAGAACCAAAGGCAGACATCCACCAGGGAGTCTCTTTAACAGTGAACAAATCTGATGGTACTTTTCTGAATTCATAATTCCATCAGTTTTCCCCAATCCCTCCCAGAGCCTCCATCATGACTTTTTACAGATGCCCACAGAAGGTGCCTCTCCTGATCTCAGTATCTCTCACACACTGGTGATGACTTAAACCACAAGTGTTACATTGAGAGTCGTCATTTTAGAATTCACTGATTTTCAGCCTAGTTTTTATGTAGTTACTGTTACCTTACTGTTTTCTCCCTTATTTAAATCATTAAAGCCAAGTGCAATATATTTGAGTTTTCGAGGCTTCTACATCATCAGTTTGCTGGATTTCTTTTAGAATAAATTTGATACATTGCAAAAAAAAGTCTGATGTAGCAAATATGATAAAAATATAAACTTCAAATAATTACAGCATTTTCCAAAAATTGAATTTTCCAGCGATTACTTCGATGTCGGACTTTGAAGGGTTAAGAGCTGCTTCTGGCGAACAATTCTTTCACCGGGGCCGTTTCTGACGAGGCTCCTGTGAGCAGCAGGTGGAAACTGAAGGGCCAAATATCTCAGATCCTGTGTTTCCTGTTTCTATACAGTTCATCAGGTTAAGATTTTTGTTTAAGGCGTTTCGGGTTTACATTGTGTACATTTATGCTCACTAAACAGCACTCAGATTATGAACTGCATGTGGAGCATTGGTGGTAGAGTTTAGATCCTTGCATCGCTCAGCATTGAAGGCAGTGGTGATCTGAGACAAATAAAGACACTGAAAAGTATTTTCAGTGTGTTTTCTCCTAAACATTTAGTCACATCGTTTCCTCACCAAATTCTTGAATGCCTGAGCACTCATCAGTCCAGATGAAGGGTAGTCCACTTTCTGATTGATATGAACATATTTCTGAAACCTGTAACAATAAAACAAAATAAACACAACAAAACACACATAGTGAAACATTTGGAGCTGACTGAAAAGAGCTGATAAGTTGTATTATAACACATTAACAATGACAGTTAACGTTCAAAACACATTATCTCATGAATTTCACAACAAGAGGCAGCTCTTGACTCTGTTGTTCCCAGTATGGTTGGAACAGCTCAGCTCTCTGTGACTTACAGTGGGGCAAAAAAGTATTTAGTCAGCCACCGATTGTGCAAGTTCCCCCACCTAAAATGATGACAGAGGTCAGTAATTTGCACCAGAGGTACACTTCAACTGTGAGAGACAGAATGTGAAAAAAAATCCATGAATCCACATGGTAGGATTTGTAAAGAATTTATTGGTAAATCAGGGTGGAAAATAAGTATTTGGTCACCTCAAACAAGGAAAATCTCTGGCTCTCACAGACCTGTAACGTCTTCTGTAAGAAGCTTTTCTGTCCCCCACTCGTTACCTGTATGAATGGCACCTGTTTGAACTCATCATCTGTATAAAAGACACCTGTCCACAGCCTCAAACAGTCAGACTCCAAACTCCGCCATGGCCAAGACCAAAGAGCTTTTGAAGGACACCAGGAAAAGTATTGTAGACCTGCACCAGACTGGGAAGAGTGAATCTACAATAGGCAAGCAGCTTGGTGTGAAAAAATCAACTGTGGGAGCAATCATCAGAAAATGGAAGACATACAAGACCACTGATAATCTCCCTCCATCTGGGGCTCCACGCAAGATCTCATCCCGTGGGGTCAAAATGATCATGAGAACGGTGAGCAAAGATCCCAGAACCACACGGGGGGACCTGGTGAATGACCTGCAGAGAGCTGGGACCAAAGTAACAAAGGTCACCATCAGTAACACACTACAACGGCAGGGAATCAAATCCCGCAGTGCCAGACGTGTCCGCTGCTGAAGCCAGTGCATGTCCAGGCCCGTCTGAAGTTTGCCAGAGAGCACATGGATGATACAGCAGAGGATTGGGAGAATGTCATGTGGTCAGATGACACCAAAGTAGAACTTTTTGGTATAAACTCAACTCGTCGTGTTTGGAGGAAGAAGAATACTGAGTTGCATCCCAAGAACACCATACCTACTGTGAAGCATGGGGGTGGAAACATCATGCTATGGGGCTGTTTTTCTGCCAAGGGGACAGGACGACTGATCCGTGTTAAGGACAGAATGAATGGGGCCATGTATCGTGAGATTTTGAGCCAAAACCTCCTTCCATCAGTGAGAACTTTGAAGATGAAACGAGGCTGGGTCTTCCAACATGACAATGATCCAAAACACACCGCCCGGGCAACAAAGGAGTGGCTCCGTAAGAAGCATTTGAAAGTCCTGGAGTGGCCTAGCCAGTCTCCAGACCTCAACCCCATAGAAAATCTGTGGCGGGAGTTGAAAGTCCGTGTTGCTCGGCGACAGCCCCAAAACATCACTGCTCTCGAGAAGATCTGCATGGAGGAATGGGCCAAAATACCAGCTACTGTGTGTGCAAACCTGGTAAAGACCTATAGTAAACGTTTGACCTCTGTTATTGTAACATAACCTTTGTTGGCAAAGTATTGAGTTGTATTTTTGTTATTGACCAAATACTTATTTTCCACCCTGATTTACGAATAAATTCTTTACAAATCCTACCATGTGGATTCATGGATTTTTTTTTTCACATTCTGTCTCTCACAGTTGAAGTGTACCTCTGGTGCAAATTACTGACCTCTGTCATCATTTTAGGTGGGGGAACTTGCACAATCGGTGGCTGACTAAATACTTTTTTGCCCCACTGTACATGCAAACAAGCCACGAAGAAGACTTAAGAAACCACAGAGTACATCGCAGGTCTGAAAACTGTCTGTTTCAATATTTTGTTATCTTTCAGATTCATTTAAAAATAGATTTTTTTTCTCCATCAATCTTCACAGAACACGTCTCAGTGATAAGTATGTGTAGTGTGTCACCCAAATGACTCTCAGACCATAAAAACCTCCATCCTGTAGTGGTGTAATGAAAGGAAGACTGTCCACAGTTTCCAACAACGTACTCCCGGGAAACCTGGAACTGGCAGGGATGGGTAGACTAGTGAGGGAAAGTCAATTCAGAAAAATATAAAAATGTGTGCTTCTATGTGACTGCCTCTTCTAGAGTGCTTAGGATCTCAGAGTGGGGCAAAGTTTACAGCTAAAAACCCAAAAACACTGGGTTAAGGAAGTGTGTGTGTAAGCCTGGAGGGCTCAGTCGGTGTCTGAATCTAAAGGGAAGGAAAACACTTGAGTTTAAAGATTAAGACGTTTGGCAAATACTTTTGTCCGTACAGTTTCCTGTTCTCTCTCTGAGCACATTGAACAGCTCTGTTTCTTTGTCATCTCTTTTTAAGATTTATAAGAAAAACAATAAATTACATGGAAATACTGTAAATCAAATGGTTCCAATCAATTTAGCATCTCTAACAGAATAATGATGATGGATACGTCTACAGTGCAACTGCAGGCCATCCTGTCCACTCCTGAGAGGGATAGTGGGGACCTTTTGGTTTATGCAGCACCTTAGAGAGAAAATAATAAGCTTACCTGACCCAGCAAGCCAACGCTACCAGCAGTGCCAGGGAACCTGCCACAATGACGACGCTGCTCATGACTGAGAGGAGAAACCAACAGACAGCATGAATGATAGAAGTGTTTGCTGGTCTGCAGACATCAGAGTAAGACATGATCCTTTAGTGAAAGCTTGGAGAAATGAGGGAAGAGCTGAAAGGACAGCAGCTGAAAATAAATAGATGTGAGTGAGTCAGGCCTGTTTCCTGCAGCAGCACAGACAACAACATTGATAACAGTAATGCAGTGTGGCAGAACTAATCACAGCAACGTCTGAGTTCTGTCGTGTCCTGCATTAAACTCAGGTTCAGTCCCAAGATTTTAAAGTAGGCGGGGCTTAGATTTCGTTTGACTCGATACACATGCCATGATAACATCAGGACGAGTTATTGACAACTGTGTATTTGACAACCCATGAACTTGGCTGGAGGCTGAATTGTTGATTATGTGTGCTTGAGTGCATGTGCCTCCCACACCGACCATAGCAAATCCAAGTCAGCATCTCTTTTGGGGAATTCTCATCATCCCCTCTGGTTTTACGTATTTTTGTCACATGATTATGTCTGTTGGTACCAATGACGCGTGCACTTGTTTGAAGATTTTATTGCAAATACTTTGCGTGTCCATTTTTGGCACAATGGTGTCCAGAGGGTGCAAAAATTAAAATCTGACACCGATACTAATGCAATCAAAGAGCTGTGTTGCTAATATTTGACATATCCAAGCCCCACCTGTGGCCCATCCCTTTAATGCTCAGTACATGGGAAATAATTAGGTTTTTTTCATGTGTTTTTTAATGAATAACTTATAATTCAAATCTAAATTGGCACTTAAATGATTAAAATCCTGAAAATGATTGCATATTTGATCATTTTGATGAGGTCTCACGTTGATAAAGTGATTTATTTAAAAAGTTATGTGTGAAGATTGTGGTTTTAATGCGGGTGTACATTTCTGCTACACACGATTCTAGAGGGAAGTCAGTTTGAGGAGGGGACAAGAACTATTTCTCTGGAGCTCTACTGGATGATGATGGTCCAACTGGATTAAGACTTTTACACCAGCAGTCACAACCGTTTTTGCTCCACGGACGGTTTAATGTCAGACAATATTTTCATGGACACCTTTAAGGTGTCGCAGAGAAACACAACAAAATGACAACAACCAAGACAAAAACTGTGGTGTTTTGTAAATATAATAATAAACGTGTGATTGTGTAACTGTATCAGCAGCGTCCTCCTGAAATGCGCCAACAACATTGAGAGTAACGTCCTGCTGAGCCTCAGCTCTGCCAGCCCGGTACCAAACGACTCACGGACCGGTACCAGTCCATGGAACGGGGGTTGGGGACGCTGATTTACACCATGGCCTCTTGCAGCAGCACATAAACCCAAACTCGATTTCGTTTAATTAAACGGTACCTCCTGTAGTGTGTGTGTGTGTGTGTTAAGTACACACCACAGCACTCAGGACAATGTTGGTAGACTGAAATACAGCGAGATCAGGAGGAGGCGTCGGCTTTATCCATTTTACTGCACAATTACTTTTTTCACACATGTGGTGAAAAGTAGTTTAAGTTGAATCCTCACAGCGGCCTCTGTAAGGTGACGTCTTCTGTTCTATTATTCAAAACGACTCTATAGCTCTCTTGAAATTAAGCTGGGTCCTAACTCAAGGACAGAAAGACTTACTGATGAAGACATGGTCGTCAGGAGGGTAGCGGAGGATGATGGGACTGCTCAGAGCGGCAGTGTGGTTTCTAGGGGTGGGTGAAGCGATGCTAGTTAGCAGGACACTCTGAGTAGGAGGCTGTTCCACAGAAGATGCTCTGTGAGTGTAGCCATGCTCTTCAAACTGCTTGGATGTGATCTCCTGGGAGGATGGGGCTAATACCAGAAAGTAAAGAGTGTGGATTTATTACTTCATTAGGGAATTTTGTCACATAGCAAATATGGATAAGAAGAAGAGTGTAATACCTGAGCTGTAGGACTCGGGTCTCTGTTCCCTGATGATTGCAGAGAGAAAGTCAATCTCCTCATCGAGCTCAGGGTATGGGCTCACTTTATCTGGAGGAACACAACACCAGGATTCTTACCATCTTCATCTAAACATTTGTTTACTAAAGCTCAGGTCCACCACCGAGCAGTATCTTAGCTGTTCCTAGGACTGCGCTCTTCTGGACAGAGATCTCTGATTGGGGGTCACTGTACCAAGTACTCCAATTACCACTGGGACCAGTTACCTTCACCCACATCTTCTCCAGCTCTTCTCTGAGCCCTTGGTACATCTCCAGCTTCTCCTGTTCCTTCTTCCTGATGTTGCTGTCATTCAGTATCGCTGCATCGATCAGTACGGCCGTCTTCTTCTGTTTGTCTACCACCACTGTCATTTTGTCTGTCTGTATCTGGAATAGGATGATAGGTCGGCCATTCTCGACCACCCTGGGAGTGCATCTTTACACAGACTGCACATGGATCGGCCTCTCATGGATCAGGGTGCTGGACTTGGGGTGTGTATGTGTGTGAGTTTTGTGGTATGGATATTTACCCCATACCACAAAATCATCAGCTACTGCTCCGTGTTGTCTCCTACTTATACATCCAAGCACAGTATGGAGTAGGTGGTATGACCAGAGTTGTGCTGATGTACACAGGGTGAACAGCTTCACAGTTTTAATAGCACTGTTGTTTGCAGTTATAAGCTGCCTTTGCACCTCCTACACTCATATACACCAACACATGCACCCAACATATCACTCCCAACAGTGACGAGTGGGAGGAGCAATGGGCTCCTGCATCTTCGGTATGTTTGTATGTGTGCCGTGTGAGAGACATGCCAGTGCTCCAGGAGAGCTGACCTCTGGTTCTCTAGGGCTCTTGCCCTTTGACCATGAGGGCTCACTGAGTCTGAGGCCTCCCTCCTTCTGCTGGAGTGGTCACGCAGTTGTCATGGAGATGTATGGCTTTGAGTCTTCAGTACTGTTGGAGGGCTGCAGATGCTCTGGGTCTTCTGGGCCATTTTCCTGGGAGGCATCACCCTCATTATGAAGTATGTTTCATCACACACACACACACAGTGAACATCCAGCAACAACGAGTTAGTTGAAACATGACAACATGGAACATGTGGAACTGCTTCTAAGAAAATTGTTAATCGGTTAAATGAGTTGTTTGCAGGCAGTCGTTGTGTTTCCAGTGCGGAGCTTCATTTGTCCAAACCGTCTGTACGCACTCACTTCTCCAACTCTACCAAAGAGGTGTGGCCATATTAATGAACAGAGAGACAAACGTCACAACTTGCAACAATATAACAGATCCAGAAGTTAGATTAATAATACTTCTTTAATCAATATATGCATGTATGTAGTACTAGTATTTATGGAACAAATGTTAATGACCCATCTTTGTTACATTGTTTTTCACCTCACTCTCTGGTCACTGACACCACACTTATAATACGGACTTCAACTTTCAACCCAGAAACTGCCAGGCTCAGTCCAGCAGTGAGTGAAAGAACCTGCACGTCTACACACAGTCTGAGTGACTTTGGTCTGTGCAGTGTTTGGTCATCATCCCACTCTCAGGGATTTCATCTCCTCTTCCTCAGCACACCACTCAAACTCTCGTTTAGTTAGCAGCTCCATTATGATGGATGTTACAGACACTCAGATTCCCTCTATCACCATCAGTGCACCAGTCACACCACCAATTAGGAACTGAAGATTTAATACTTTGTTACTGGAAAAACTGGTTTCAATGTTCAAAACCTGAGAAATTCTTCAGAATTGTATGAGGTCTACTAACACACAGTGAGTGAAGAAGAAACACCCAGTGCATCTATTGCAGCATAACTAAGGGAGGATTCAGGGTCACCTGGTCCAGCCCTAACTATATGCTTTACCAAAAAGGAAAGTTTGAAGCCTAATCTTGAAAGTAGAGATAGTGTCTGTCTCCTGAATCCAAACTGGAAGCTGGTTCCACAGAAGAGGGGCCTGAAAACTGAAGGCTCTGCCTCCCATTCTACTTTTAAATACTCTAGGAACAACAAGTAGGCCTGCAGAGCGAGAGCGAAGTGCTCTAATAGGGTGATATGGTACTACAAGGTCATTAAGATAAGATGGGGCCTGATTATTTAAGACCTTGTATGTGAGGAGCAGGATTTTGAATTCTGGATTTAACAGGAAGCCAAAACAGGAGAAATCTGCTCTCTCTTTCTAGTCCCTGTCAGTACTCTTGCTGCAGCATTTTGGATCAGCTGAAGGCTTTTCAGGGAGTTTTTAGGACTTCCTGATAATAATGAATTACAGTCGTCCAGCCTGGAAGTAATAAATGCATGAACTAGTTTTTCAGCGTCACTCTGAGACAGGATATTTCTAACTTTAGAGATGTTGCACAAATGGAAGAAAGCAGTCTTACATATTTGTTTAATATGTGCATTGAAGGACATGTCCTGGTCAAACATGACTCCCATGACTTCTCACATATTTACTATATCTCAGGTTACCTGTTGGAAGATCTTGTACAAAAAGTTAATGCATGTTCTGCAGGAACTAATATGCACTAAAAGTTGGAATACAGAATCTAATTGCGTGAATACAGAACATTCTGGTCATCCTGTGAAAAGAGTGAGTAATATGAGGTAGGAGCACCTACCTTTAACAGAATGAGTGTGAGGAGCATGTCTCCTCTTGACCACGCAACGTCCACGGGAGTTTTCCACCAGGGGGCGCAGACAAGGCCCACAGTGGGAGCTGCCAGGCCGGCAGAAGTGTCTTCCTGCCAGGGCACATTCTAAACTCCGAGGGCACAGAGGAGAACCTGTACATGAACATACGACACAGCACAGCACTATTTTTCAAAATACTCTGAAGTGAAGACGTCTCACGTTTCTATTTTCATTTTACACTTAGAATTTTTATTTTACTTTAATTACGTTTTTATTTCAGCATCTCAGTGGTCACATTTTGCTCCCTGGATTTACAGTGAAATCCTCTCTCAGGCCATTAGTGACAGAATCATTACAACAGCACACAATTCATTATGTATGTTTTAGATCTTAGACATGTGTTAACATGCCAACAGAGTGACGCCTCCTCTGTTGGTTAGCACCAGTATGGAGGCATAAAAACACATGATATTCTTCTCCAGCAGCTTGAATTTCTAACAAATATTCACTTAGTGGAAACAGAGAACAGCTACTCTGACAGACTTGTGATGGTAACTGAGCCGTGCTACATTACACTGAGTGTAAAAACAAAAAAAGACAGAAAGTCTCCTCAGACAAGCAGAGATCCGTAAGTGAAACCAACAAAGTGACACTGGACCCTCAATGGTACCAACTTGTCAAACAGGTGATTAAGCAGGACCGTCCTGAAGCATGTTTTATACACTTCTGAATGCTAATGAGGACCTTACAAAACGCTCATCTCATCGTGTTCAACAGAAAATGAAATTAGCAAATGAGCCCAAAAACGTGTCTTTTCCTGACAGACTTCTACAGAAACTACACGTCTGTTTGCAAATGAACAAGTTTCTGTCAGATCAGGAAACAAGCTGCTAACTTTTTTTCTTTATGCATCACAAACCCACACAGGAGCTGAACGAGCCGGGCTAAAGTACTCTGAGATATTCTATGTGCGAGGCTAAGCACTGTTTGTAGCATTTTAATAATATTTTTGAAAAAGTCTTTAAGGGACAAATATATCAAACAAGATATTCTCTTCAGTTTGGTGCTAATTTTCTAATATTTATAAAAATATAAAGTACTGAGCAAAGTCTTAATGAAGCCCTTTCATCTCTTTGTGTATTCCTTCCAACTAACAATTAGCCTGATAAGTTTTAAGGGAGCTTTAAGCCAGTGGTGTCAGAGTCGTTTTACACTGTGGGCCACATACAGCCCACTTTGATCTTCAGTGAAAGAAGTCACATGTTTAACTGTTTTTCTATGAGATGAAGAAAAAGCTGCTGTGACAAATAAGGAAGTCTGCCAGCACAACTCTTTGGACTTAAACTGTAAGAGCTAAATGTATAAAATAGCTCATTGCCCAGACTGTCCAGTTGTTTGTTTTGTAGTTTAAAAAAGCCAGAAGAAATGTCTTTGATTTGAGACACAGCTAAGTGCTTTGCATGTTTGCATAATTTGTGAAAGTTGACATTTCTTTGGTGTCCAATAGCAGAAATTAGGCTTTCTCATCAGAGGTTTAGGGGAAAAACAGCAACATTGTACACAACTGTACAGTGGTGTGTAATGAACAAGCAGACAGATACAACAGATGTGGTGGTACAGCTTGTTAAACCAGATGTTCTGGTCTGTACCACTGCACTTCCTGTCTTTGGAACATCTGCCCAAGCAACAGCTCTCCAGGCTTTGGAATGTCGTTTTTAATCAAATCAAATCAAATCAAATCACTTTTTATTGTCACATCACATGTGCAGGCACACTGGCACAGCACATGCGAGTGAAATTCTTGTGTGCGAGCCCCACAAGCAACAGAGATGTGCAAACACAACAACACAAACGAGCAAAATACAAGAATGGCCAACCTGAAACTAATAAATATATGTACAATATATAATAGTGTATGCATTTCTGGATGTGTATACTAAATATTTTCCTACGTGTGTGTGTGTGTGTGTGTGTGTGTGTGTGTGTGTGTGTGTGTGTGTGTGTGTGTGTGTGTGTGTGTATACACACATTTTTACAAATTAAATAGTAAAAAAATAAAATAAAATAATAATAATAATAATAATAAAATATATAAAATATACAGAGTTGAATATGTGCAAAACAAGTGGCATTTATATACAGTGTGGAGTGCATAATGTTAAAGTTCCAGTAGTGAAGCTGAGGTGTCTATGACGTGTTCAGCAGTCTGATGGCCTGGTGGAAGAAGCTGTCTCTCAGTCTGCTGGTACGGGACCGGATGCTGCAGAACCTCCTTCCTGATGGAAGCAGTCTGAACAGTTTATGGCTGGGGTGACTGGAGTCCTTGATGATCCTCCCCGCTTTCCTCAGGCACCGCTTCCTGTAGATGTCTTGGAGGGAGGGAAGCTCACCTCCAATTATCCGTTCAGAGCACCGCACTACTCTCTGGAGAGCTTTGCAGTTGTAAGCGGTGCTGTTGCCGTACCAGGTGGTGATGCATCCAGTGAGGATGCTCTCAATGGCACAGTGATAGAAGGTCCTGAGGATGCGGGGGTTCATGCCGAATCTTTTCAGTCTCCTGAGAAAGAAGAGGCGCTGCTGCGCCTTCTTCACTGTTTTGTTTGTGTGTACTGACCACGTAAGATCCTCAGCCAGATGTACACCAAGGAACCGGAAGCTGCTCACTCTCTCCACAGCAGCGCCGTTGATGGTGATGGGGGTGTGTACTTCTCTGCACCTCCGGAAGTCCACTATCAACTCCTTTGTCTTTGAGACGTTGAGGGTGAGATGGTTGTCTTGACACCAGTGGGTCAGGGCGCTGACCTCCTCCCTGTAAGCCGTCTCATCACCGTTGGTGATAAGACCCACCACTGTAGTGTCGTCCGCAAACTTCACAATGATGTTGGAGCTGTTAGTGGCTGTGCAGTCGTAGGTGTAGAGTGAGTACAGGAGAGGGCTCAGTACACACCCCTGTGGAGCACCAGTGTTCAGTGTGATGGGGGATGAGGTGATGCTGCCCAGTCTGACCACTTGGCGTCTGTCAGACAGGAAGCTAAGGATCCAGCTGCAGAGGGAGCTGCTCAGTCCTAGATCCTGCAGTTTCCTGTCCAGCTTCGAGGGAACGATGGTATTGAATGCTGAGCTGTAATCTACAAACAGCATCCTCACATACGTGTCTCTCTTCTCCAGGTGTGACAGGGCAGTGTGTAGTGTCAGGGCTATGGCATCATCAGTGGACACTGGCTGCTTTTTCAACCGTTTCAGTCTAATCTTTGCACCTGAACAAACAGTTTTTGTGTGTGTTAAGTCAGTTAACAGAGTTAATGGTGACGTATAAATTATTCAAGCATCAAAAAGCCAACTATGAAGGGCTGTTGTGTCTACACACACAGTTTAACATGTGTAAAACTAATTTTTGTATTAACAAGATGATTCCCAAATAGCCTTTAAAGATACACATAAAGTGTTTTATTTGTCATTTGTACACATACACTAGATGTGGGTACATAGAAAATACTGTGCAGAGCTGAGAGTCAGGGTCAGATAAACATAGGTAGAAAAAAAACATGTCAAGTAGTTTCAGAGAGCGCCGTGGTATGAGAAAACCTTTGTCATTTAGAGATGTATTGCATGTTGAAATGTGTATTGCACCAACTAAATTAGATTGTGCGTGTGTCTGTCCTTATTTTGTTTCTCCCATCAGGAATACTGTGGCAGGAAAGGAGCTGTTATGGAAGCGTGCTGTGTGCATATCATCAGACTCTGCTCGGCTCAGGCTGGATGTTCAGAGGAGGCTGTGACCTGGATGATAACCATCTCTGATGATAGAGTTGGTACCACAGGGACCCCCACAGCCGTGTGTCAGTCCACTCCTGTACCACCTCTTCACATAAGCACTTGTTTTACTTCAGTTATTTTCTACAATCAGAGTTCAGTTTATTCTTTATTTTAGTTAGTTGCGTTTTTCCTGAAATCTTACGCTTATTTCAGATGTTTTGTCTATGTTGAAGAGGTCATTCTCCTCTGTTTGGGCCGTGATGTTTTAGATGACGTGCCTGTAACTGGACTCCTCCGGCAGCTTTATGAGGCCCAGGATGCTCGTGTCATCAGCATACTCGATCCTGCCAGTGTCAAGCTAGGTGGCAACACAGTCATGGACGCACAGGGTGAAGAGTTTAGGGCTGAGACTGACGGTGAGCTCAGAGAAGACCCTGCCTCCCATCCTGAACACCTCTGCTCTGGAGGTTAGAAAGTCCAACTTTCCTGGTCTGATTGTGTTGAAGACAGAACTGTAATCCAGGAAAAGCGTAGGTTCTATTGCTATCCAGGTACAGCAGGCCAGCACATGAGTACCAGTGGCACCAGTGCACTTTCTGTCCTGGTATTAATAGCTCTCACTGTGACTAGGCTAGCCTTTAGCTGTCTGATGTAGGCAGATCTTAGCAGACATGTCACATGGTCAGATTTACCAAAGGCTTGGTTCAGTGCATGCCTTCCTGATGTTACTGTAACAGTTTTGGCGTGCTTTTTCAAACGTTCCAGTGATTACATTCTCCTAGAATGATGCGAACACTGTCCAAATGTGTGTTTTTGTGCTTACTGATCATGTGGTGCATCCTTTGCAGAGGTGGGAATGTACACAACACTCGAAATGTTACATTGCTGTCCTCTGGATAAATAAAAAGAATTGCACTTTAAAGTCAGGTATTCCATATCCACTAGCTTAACATTTGCCAGATCTTGGCATGGAGTCGCTTAAGTATTCTGAGGACATTGGATAAATAGATGGAAAAAAAGTGGCAAGCCTAAACAGCTATCTGCAGCTGATGAACTATATCTGAATGTAACATTCTAGAGAAGTAGGAAAACAATCTGGCAAAGACATTACATAGCACCTGAGAGACACATCTGGGACTTCTGTTGATACATTTACTGTTTCAGAAAGGGCCTTAATGGAAGAGTGGATGTCCCACATAGTTCTGACTGTGTTGACTATTTGTCTGAGGTTCAGACGTCAGTGATGAATCCACAAACCTTCACACACCGTAGATGAAAATAACTAAGTGTGTTTCCTTAAAAGACAAAGGAACTTCAGATCTGTTTGCCAATAATATTGGTTTCTATTCCTGAATTCCGAGTCCCCAAAGATCGTTTAGACACTTAAACGATCTTGATTCAAGAGTTGGGAGTTCGCCTTGTAATCGGAAGGTTGCCGGTTCGAGCCCCGGCTCGGACAGTCTCGGTCGTTGTGTCCTTGGGCAAGACACTTCACCCGTTGCCTACTGGTGGTGGTCAGAGGGCCCGGTGGCGCCAGTGTCCGGCAGCCTCGCCTCTGTCAGTGCGCCCCAGGGCGGCTGTGGCTACAATGTAGCTGCCATCACCAGTGTGTGAATGTGTGTGTGAATGTGTGTGTGAATGGATGTGTAAAGCGCTTTGGGGTCCTTAGTGACTAGAAAAGCGCTATATAAATACAGGCCATTTACCATTTTTTTAATGTGCACCTGCAGACCAACAGGGATCAGAGAACAGCACCAACTGTTTCCTACCATAATAAACAGGGCAGTCAGGGCAGCCTGCTGTATCTAGGCCAGATGGACAGACAGATGGTCAGCTTAACACTTACAACCATGATTTTAGGGTGGCATGGGGCTTCGTCAGTCACTGGCTAATTGATCCCAGGACTATACTCGGCACAAATGTTCCTGTATTACTATGCCAGTCAGTAATGTTATGGCTCTCCATGTATGCCATGCACCCTGCTGGATTGTCTCGTCTTTACACAGCCTGCACCTGGGGTCTTGCCTGGTGTGATAGACCCCAGCCTCTATGGATCTTGTGCTCAGAGCTTGTGCTGCCATGATTAGTGCCTCTGTGCTGTCTTTCAGTCCAGCCACTGGTAGGATTTCTCAGTATAACTTCTTCTGTCTGCCCGTGGGACATGCTGTGCAGGGACCAGCCCTTCCATGACGGTGCCTCTTGGTTATGAAGGGTATCTGACGACAGGCAGATTGTTTTTAGCATTCAGCTGACTCCTCGGGACTTGCCTGAGCCTCTGTCTGATCCTGGTTCTTCCCACTGTATCAGTTCCTAAGGACTTGTGTGACCGTGTGCAGGTGTTTGGTGTTGTGGCTTTCCTGGCCTGTTGGTTCCCATTTCCCTGTGGAATTCTTTGTATTCCTTGTAGCTGTACTCCTGTCTACAATCTCTCCTTCTGGTAGTGTAATCAGATTAGTCCTGACTACCTTCCCTCATTTACATAAATATGTATGTGAGTATGCGGCCATTTAATAATCACACACACATAGAAATAAACACATATAATAAAATGTGATGTGTTACAAATAAAACAGAAATATAATAAGAATTCTTCTGATAAAAATCTTACAAATCTCAAATGGGTAGTAAAGAAACAGCACACCAAAATATTTTAGGGTTTTTTAGAGGGATCAGCATACTTGGTGTATTTCCTCGTTACTGTAAGTCTTTAACTATAACAGCTTGCATCAAACTGGCATTGACCTAATTAAGCATTAACAGCTCCATGTGTAGAATGAGATTGGATCGCCATACTTTCTATAAAGTTGTGCAAAGGTAGTTCGCATTTTGTTTTCTGACTGTTACAGTTTGCTAAACATAACACAGTCTAGTGGATTTACACGTTATACCTAAAAAACAAACAAACAAAAACGAAGCTAAAATAAATCAGGCAATGAGAAGCAAATGAATACATTTCTATCATTTTTATTTCCAGTACAGCAAAAACATCCCTCTTTAGGAATATTAACTGCTACGGAGACTTAAACATTTACTTGAAAACCTTTAATTATTCAAAAATCACTTTTTAAATGCCCACTCATTAGGCAGAGTGCCCATATGTTACCCAAGCACATTGCACAGAAATAAGACAGCAGCTGTGGTCTCCATCACACAGCACGGTCCATAATCAGGTTGTGGTCGAACACCCCGAACAGGAGTCTAGATTTAGCTCATCAACAGTCATCGCTACGGGCCTGACGTGTCTAAACTGAACGAACCGAGATTCTTAACAGTTCGTTCATCTGACAAACACTCGTTTGAACCTTTGTTTGAATAAAGATACTACATGATAAGAACACCAGCTGATCCCTGGCACGTTTTAGGCGTTCAGGTTGTTTGTGCATCCAGCAAGCGCTAATTTACAAATGGCCATTAATGCCCATAAAACCATTGTTGTCCATGAAGTATTAGACACAGTGGGCTACCACGGTGAACTGAGCGGCATGTTCTTTCACTGACCACACAGACTGTGATATGTTATGGATCAGTTCTGTATGTACCCCCATTCTGCCACACACAATAACTAAAGCACCAAATGTGGGTTAATCCACCACTGGAAACAGAAACAGCTGTTTTTTTAAATGATGTATATTGTTTTTAAAAGCATCACAGATCTATAGATATGAGCTATAAAAGGAACTGGAACTTCAGACCTGTGTCATCAGCATGACTCTACGTGGCCGCTGACGTCTGTGACAGGGAGCTCTTCAGCTGTGACATCAGGAATGTGCTCCTGAGAACCTCCAGGCCACAGCAAACAAACTCTGTTTAGATAACAGATTTGCTAACAAATGCATGTGGAACAACACCTGGAAAACATATTCTTCCTCTTCGCTGCCTAATAGGATCTGTGCAGTTGTGCTCTTCCAGCCTGACACAACACCACACATCACAGGGTGAGAATACCCCAGAACTACTGTAGTACCACCCCCACTGTCTGCACTGCGCTGGCATGCATGCACTACAGCCCAGCAAACATATGTGCACATCTTAACCCTGGAAACGAAAGACTCAGTGACGACCAGCATGATGCAACCATTACAAGCTATGCTGTAGCGTCACCTTTAACTTCTTTTTCATACGGCAGCTGTTACTGACTCAGTGTCATCTGAGTCATCTTCAAATAAATCAGTATATGCAGGTAAAAACAGACAATCCCCGTTAGGATAAACACTTTGTCCCTGCAGGCTGACAACATCAAATCACTTTAGACTGAAATCCCATAATATACACAGCAATATACACACTGAATGGAGCAAACAGTAACTGGCTTCATATATTCACTGGGCTAACATATGCCCATTAGATGTCATCCTCATAGACGGATTTCTGTAGAGAGCACCTCCACAATGAGAACTGTTCCCAGGGTGATGGTGCGCAGTGCCGGAGGCCCCGCGCGGTTTCATAAAGCCTCCAAATGCGTTTCCTTACCTGCCAGGCAGCTTCTCAGCGCCAAAAGGGCAACGAACACCACCGTGTGTCCGAGCAGACGAGCCCTCATCCTGGGCACAGACACCAGACGAAGGCGGAGGACGGGGAGATGGTGGCGGCACTGATCATTCCCCCATCCTCCGGTGTTTAGAGAGGAGAGGGACGCAAGAAGACAAAGCAATAACGAAAAACGGCGAAGACACGAGGATCAGCGAGTGTCGTCGGGACGCTGCTCTGCGTGTTTTCCGCAGGATGTCTGCATTTTCCTCCGGCCCTGCTCCTACCGGACAGCAGTCCCTGCTGCTGCTGCTGCTGAGGCTCAGCTGTGGCAGAACGACGCCAGGCTATGACGCAAGCACGCTGCACGGCCTTCACCTGCCGCTGACATCAAACGCGTCTGAAGTCCGATATCACTTTATGCAGAATCACATGTTTTTATACTCATCGTCACAATGTTTGTGTGCAAAAAGAGAAACCCTTTAAATCCTTGTTAAACCGAGCCTGGAGCATGATGTCACTCAGAGGGTCCAGCTGTTTGTCTTGAAATGGTAACTATATCTTTTTTCTTTTAAATAATTTCGAGTTTTATCTCAAAATGATATTGTTTTTTCTTAATGTGGCCCTACTACTCCTTTGTATGGTCTGTAGCTAACCTGGTGTAACCAGGCGAGCAATGTGCGATTGGACATGTGGGGCATTATGTCCACTCAACAAATTTCTTAAAACATCTCCGTCAAATACAAAGAAATAGAGGAAACACAGTCGACTTAATCTTTACACCCGGAGATCCGGTGGGAATGAAAGCAACAAGGAAATGCACAAACCGGAAACATGTGCTACACGGTTATTTTGATTTTTACTACACTGATCCCAGAAACATGTGGAAGGGTGGAAACACATCACTGGGTACAAAAGGAGGGACGTGGACTGAACACACGCTCTGCTCGAGTCATCTTACTCCACCCACAACACCAAGTCTCCACTCTCGCTGCTCTCAGGGGGGCTGCCAGGACACAGCAGAGGATCATCTCCACGAAGAGTTCATGAAGTTAGTGCCATAAGGTGTCCTCTGCACTTGGTTTATATATTATTATTATTATTTTTTTTATATTATTATTATTATTATTATTATTATTATTATTATTATTATTATTATTATTATTAATTTTTTAAATTATTATTATTATTTTTATTATTATTATTATTATTATTATTATTATTATTATTATTAATTTTTTAAATTATTATTATTATTTTTTATCACTTTTATCATTATCACTTATGATTCAGTTGATAATCAGGTTATGTGCGGTCTAACACCCCGATGATGCTGATCACCATCATTACATTCATGCAAATGAACTTCATGCTGTGTGGTCACATGTTGGTGCATGTTGGAGGTGTTTGCCCTCTTTGTTGTGATCAGTGTTGGAGTCATTACTCAGAAAAAAGTAATGCATTACTCAGAAGACCTTTGTTAAAAGTCATGGTTCTTAAAACCAAAAATGACTGGATTACTTCCTGCTCCCTGATATCTGCATCAATGTTCCCGACCTGGCTGCCCATATTTCCAGGGACTCCTCCCATGGTCTTTCTCCTGCATTTGAGCAGCTGTCACGACCAAGAGGAGGAGAACGACCTATGTTCCTCAGAAAGGAAGATGATGATGAAGATGATGAGCAGGAGACATCATCTGAAGATTGAGTCATAGGCCTCCACAGTTAGAAACTGCAGCAAGTAACAACAAAGGAGCCAGCACCACCTGCACACTGTGGACCCTCTCTCTGCTCATTTTTCGTGTGTTACAGTATGAATTTGGATTTTATTGTTTCCTGCTGCCTCCTTTCCTGTTGGATTGTATCTACAGAGAAGAAATAAGTGCGTCTTCAGGACTCGATGTGCTCGTTCTCCTCTTTAATCTCGCTTCTTCCAAAGAGTAGAGTCAAATCAGCATTAGCTCAGAGTTTCATTAGATAAATATAATTCAAGTGATTTGATTATTTCACTTTGTGAAACAGTAAAGACAAAAACCTGAGTGTTATTATTCATTAGGATGAACAAGTCCTACAGGTCACTCCAGGCTTTAAAGGAAACAGACACTTTTCCTGTTAGTTACAACAGTGACTCAGTTATACAAACGCCGACAAGCTCAACACCTGTCGGCATTCTTAACGGGGAGACAGAACACCTGTCACTTGTTGAAGAGTTATTCGTCTGCTTTGCTGTGCTTGAAAGAGCAAGAGCAGAATATTAAATGCGAGTTATCTCCCCAGACTTGAGCTGTCACAGAATCAGTGTTTGTTCTGCACAAGCTAGAAGCTGCCGTGACATTTACAAATAAACAAGATTAAATGTGTTTCCACCTAAAAGACTTTCATTAGATTATCACACTAACTGTGACTAACTGCAACATTTCACCCTTTCACACTTAGATCTGAAATAGTCGAGGTTCAGACGTTCAGTGGACCATGAAGCTTGTTTGTAACGTACGCTGCTGGGATCTTGTGATGTGAGCTGTTTGACTCTCAGGTTTTGTTTCCACTGAGCCTGCACGCCTATGTTTATGAGATATTTCCACCAGACATGGAAATGGGGAAATAAATCTCATTTGTCTCAGTAATTGCTAATACATTAGTGGATGTGATCTCTCATGAACTTCACACTGTTCTGCTGATGTGCTAAAAAGTGATTCGCAGTTTTTCTGTGTACCTTTGCTCACAGAGGGAATTTGAAGGGTTTATATATATATATAAAAAAAAGAAATGACTTATTACTAATTATCTTTGTGACTTCATGACTTTATTCCTGTGCTTTTAAACAGCTGTAAATCTCTTGATAGTACTGTGATGTTTCCTCCGCCCCTTTAGTGAAATCTTTTTTGAAAAATACATTTTTAATGTCAATTACATTTTTTTTTAATGAAAGTGAAACAGTGGTAGCAGCTTCGACCTTTGACCTTGCCTGTTCTTTCTGACTCATCTTCAAGTTTTCATTAGAGACACGTCTGGAAATGATTTTACATTAAGTGATTCACAATAGTTCAAATATGGAAAATCTATGTTGCCGAGCAGAAATGCCTCTTTGGTTAGACTGAGGATGAATTCACCTGATGCCTGAATAGACTTTCTGTTAAATGTAGAGAAAAAGAATAGACTTGAGTTACAGCTGAATTACTTCCTGTTTTTCTCTTTGGAAGCACAGCTGGTTTCTGTGGAGGTGCTTTAATGAATTTGCAGTGCAGTGTGCTGCTCGCTCGTGTTGGCTGATACTGTCGTCCAGCCGTATTCACACTTTGGATTCTGGTATTTCGGTGGATGGATATCCTGCACGAGTCGTCACAGTCCACAGCAAAAATCATGATTTTCTTTTATACGTGTGTGTACTCGTAATAAACAGACATACGACTCACATATTCAAAGCTCAGGCCAAATGACTTTGATTTGTAAAGATGAGAATCTTGGCACCTCAAAGCAACAGAGGCGTGAAGACACGAGCATCCAATCACAAATCAGCCTGGACCAGTATCCAGCAATAACAGCTTCACTGCTCCTGTAAAGATGTTGCTCTTTAATTACAAAACTGCTGCACTGTGTGACGCAGGCAGACAGAGCGCTCAAAAGGCTCCGTCTCCTTCAGATGGTCTTAATAATGTTTAGGTTTGATATAGTGGATTGTTTCTACGCGAGCCCATGAACCCGCCCAGCACCAGGTCAGTGATCTTGCTCTGCAGCTCACAGAAGGGAACAAGTAACGTCTGACTACAAAGGTCAAGGAGCAACTCTGGATTTACAGCAGTGTCAGAGGAACTGTTCAGATTCTTCTGCAAATATGCTAATACTAGATTAAAACATTTTTATAAATACTCATGCAACTTCACTGCAACTAAGTATAAGAATGGCACATAAGGAAAAATACTGGAGAAAAATGTCCTCAGTTTATTTGTGCTCAGAGTTTAAAAAGTGAAATACAGCACACAGTGGAAAAGTGCACAGAGGGTTGTTCAAGTCAACCTCATAAAATCTACAGTTTAAAAACACTTTATGCAGTAAAAGATTCTCCACAGTTGATTTGAATCCAGGGAATATTGTTCAGAAAGTGCAAACTGCAAAGGCAAATACAGTTTCAATTCTTTAGTTTTCTACCAACAGTGACGCGGGGATGTGTTTATAATAAGTGTAACACACAAAAAGAAGACGTGGAACATTTGTGTGATCAATAGATGAGTAACAGAGATTCAAACCAGAGCAAAGGATGGAGGACGACGCAGAACTGCTCCGTAAAAACACCTAAATGTCAAACATTAAAGAAAATCATAGCCTCAGATTTTGCTCATTTCCAAGTTGAACAGAAAGTTTTCTGTTGTGAAACGAACAGTTGACATTCTGCTCGTCTCTACAGGGACGTTCTTCAGGATTCAGGTCATTAGAAATATGGGTTACACATTCACACCCATTACCTGTCACCTTAGTCTATGCATGTACACAGAGACACCTCCATCCTGCCGTGATGTAGTTCTTAGGTGGAGAGGACGTGAGAAACGTCCTGATCACCTGGAACAGCTTATGTGTGGTGACGCTTGTGTTTCTTATTGTCCAGGAGCAGTCTGTACGCCGCTCACTGTTTACATTTTACTAACTGAAATAAAATTCTCATTAAAGTTTTAAGTTTTGTTTAGTTCCCTATACTAACCTTGGTGTGCACGTGGCAACAGAAACGATGACAAATATACTTTTGATCGATAATTTATTACCAATAAATCATTTGCTTCAGAAACTTCAATCTAAAAATGAAAAAGTGTGGAAATGATAGAAAATGATGTAAAATGACAGTTAATAAAATCTTTCTTGTTACTGATGTAAAACGGTGCCGTTCCCACCACCACAAAACAAACTCGTGCTGACATGGACACGATCGTCTGCACTCAGGATTCATTCTTTTGTCACACGTTCTTTAAGCTGCTCATCACTCAGTGACAGTTTAATGCTTACAGTTTGAATCACGCAGTTAGAAAAGTCCGATTGAAGGTCAAACCACAGAAAACATCCAGCTTCTTGAAGGCACCTCGATCCTGGCGCTCTTGCAGCTTGTCACATTTATACACAGCACACAGACGGTGCTCATGTTTCTACCAGGTGAAGACAAAGTTTGGGTTGTTGTGGTTAAAAAAGGTATTTAGTGTCTTAAACTTGGTATAAACGGGAAAAGCAAAAAGAAGCGGGCAGGATTCACTTTAGTCGCTGGGCTCCTGCAGCGACGCTCGTCTCCTGAATCTCAGACTCCTTTTGTGCTGCTGCAGCAGGAGGCAGGAGTAAAACCTCCGACTCCTCCTGCTTGGATGATGGCTGCTCTTCTGCCACAGCCTGACTTTCCTCTCCCTCTCCAGCAGACTCGGTCGCCTGGAATTCCTCTTTCTGCTGCTCCTCGGGTTCGTTGTCGTCTTCTGGCTTTCCTGTGGAGGCTTTGAGACTTGCAAATCCATTCTGGTCACACAAAGGTTTGTTTTCAGAGTTCTCCTCCCCAGCTCCATTCTCTTTCCGCCCCTCTCCATCTTCCTCTGGTATGTCTTCAACACCAGGCACCTCCAGGCACGACTCGCTAGGCAGGACAGCGGTGCCGTCCGTCTGGATCAAGGACACCACCTGCTTCACTCTTTTCTTCTTCCGGGACGTCACACTTTCCACCTCACCATTGTACTCGGCATCATTCTCTGCCCCATCCACCTCCTCCTGGTCGCCTCCGTACTGTCCCGCCCAGTCGATGGAGGGATTATCTCCAAGCAGATGCAGGTTGGGGTCACTGTTGCTCAGAACAATACTGTCCCTGTACAGATTGTGTCTCCTTTGGACTGCCGCCTCCTTTACAGCTGCAGACAGAGAGAAAAGGGTTCAAATGTGGATTCTCACAATAAGTTCAATGACTTATGTTGTGTGCACAGAGTACAGCAGGGACCAATATGAATGATGCTGATCTCCCGGGTTAAATGGATCCAAGATGCCACTTTTATATCATATTTAATCTGAATATCTTATCACAGTGAAAGCAGCTGTGACCACTACACGGAGACGTTTGTTAAACACTAAATGCTTCTTTAGAATTTGATACCAGCATCTGTGTTGCATCACTTTGATCTGTTGCACAATTCAAGGCCGATTTTTCATAATGTACCAAATGTAGGAATCAGAGGAATTAGTGGATGACCCGTCTGGACTCGAGGACCTTTCTGGGGAACTGTGTCGTTTGAATACTTGCAGAGTGTGCTTTGGCTTTCTCTGGGTGACAGGATATTTTGCTTTGAAACCTTTTTGTCTTGATCAACATTCATCATGTCCTGTCTGATTTGTTACTTTGTGAGTCCATGCAGGCTTTCCTCTTAACGGTACCCATTGCACTGCCTGCAATGTTGCCTCCTGGTAGTATAATAAGGCCCTCAGTTCTGACTGCTTTCACTCTGTCTTTCTTCATCGATACAGATATACCACCAAAGAAGACTGACCCATTATAATGTCCTTCATGACTGACTGCAGCACAACCTCTTCAAAGATGTTTTCTACCAGGATGAAGTGGGAAAAGTCCTCGAAGATGAGCTCCTCAAAGCGTGGCAACTCCTGGTGTTTCAAAGAAGAATGAAACCAAGAACAAACAACAATGAACCAGTCACAATGCTTTTCTTTGTTACAGAAACAAAAAGCTAAATGTGCATTATTAATTTTCCAGGTTCTGGGGAAGAGAGAAGGTGATGTACTCACAGATACAAAGCAAGGGTTGAGCTGCTTTAGAATGTAGGGGATGAAGATCTGCAAGAGAGCCTCGCGGAAGAAACACTTCCTCACTGTGCTGCTGTCATAGTCAAACTTCTGAAGCACAGGAAAGAAGGAAAAGGACAGCTTTACTGTGTGTGTGTGTGTGTGTGTGTGTGTGTGTGTGTGTGTCAGATGGCAACTATAAGCTGTAACTTCATTTTGAACAAATGCAGTATATGTGGAAAGCATTCACAACGCTATGATGTGAATGCTTTGACAGGAGCTTCCATGTGGTACAGAGGAAGGTTGTTGGCCCTTTCTTGGATGTCTGCCACTGTGATGGTTACTGGTCCCAGTTCAGGGAGGTTGCTGTGGTCTGCTCTTAGACCCAATAGGCACCGAGCACTGCCGTTATGTGTTGCGTCCTTCTCCCATATGCTCTTCCAGTATTGCTCCATCTCCAGTCTTCCTCCCCCTTGCTGAAGCATTTTTGCAGCAGAAATTGTTGACCTTCTGGATGGTTCTTCTCTCTCCATGGGGCAGCGACGGAGCTCAGAGAGACCATCAGGTTCGTGGTGACCTCCCTGACTAAGGCACTTCTACCCTGATAGCTCAACAGGCCACGAGTTCCTGCCCCAAAGTGGAGGAGTTCAAGTATCTTGGAGTCTTGTACACGAGTAATGGGTGAAGGGAGCGGGAGATCGACAGATGGATTGGTGCTGCGGCTGCACTGATGTGGATACTGTACCGGTCTGTGAAGAGAGAGCTGAGTGTAAAAGCCAAGCTCTCAATTTACCGGTCGATCTACGTCCCTACCCTCACCTATGGTCACCAGCTGTGGGTAGTGACCGAAAGAACGAGATCGTGGAAAGAAACGGCTGAAATGAGCTTCCTCCGAAGGGTGGCTGGCCTCTCCCTTAGAGATAGGGGAGTTCAGCCATCCAGGAGGGACTCAGAGTAGAGCCGCTGCTCCTCCACATCGAAGGGAGCCAGCTGAGGTGTTCAGTCATCTGACAAGGATGGATCCTGGGTGAGGTGTTCTGGGCCCGGCCCAGGATAAGCAGAGGAAGATGGATGGATTAATATGCTCACACTCTATATGGATGTTGTAAAGTGGAGCGAATCCAACCACCAACCTTCAAATCTACCACCCCAGTCCTCCTCTTCCATGTGTTTCTGGTTTAGGAGAAAATGGTGATCTAACAGGTTTTTACTGATCACGTGTTTTACCTTGATAACTCTGTCCTGGCAGCGCTGGATAGTCTTACAGAGATCCTCACCGCCCTGAGACTCCAGACTCTGGTGAAGGATCTGCTCAAATGTATAAACAGCATTGTCCATTTGCTGTAAACAGACACAGATGGGGACACTATCACGAGTGCATTCAAATGTATCAGTATATTTTATAATAGCTTGACTTTGATAATTATCACATAAATATGATATGAAAGAAGATCTATTAACTGATCCAAAACTTGATGCTCCATGATGTGCCTCCACCTAGTCATACTTCCCCTTCTAAGCAAATACACTTTCATTCAGAAGTGCTGCCTTCCTGCAGTCCTGTTGTGTTCATGGTACTCAATTCCTCTGCAAACTGAGCAGCAACTATTCAAGTTTAATTTATTCTTACAACACAGAGTAGAGAGATGCTCACACAAAATTAAAGCAGACATAAGCAGTGTAACGTTGACCTCAGAAAAGGAGGCAGGAAATGTTTCGAGTTCAAACACGGACAGTGAGACTAACAAACCACAAAGTATTTCATATTCAATAATAACTCAACTATCCTCTTTAGAAATAAAACTTTCTGATCTCATCCTGACAAATTTACAGCAATCAGTGAACATCTCAATTCTAAGAGATGAAGGCGACAACATAATGTACTTTGTATGTGATTTAATACACAGGAATGGAGGATATTTGCATAAGAGATGTTTAAATCCAGACGGGAGCATTTCTTTGTGGGGTTTTATGTTTTAGTGTCTGCTAGTGTTCTAAGCTTCTTCAGAGCACACATCAGTGATTCTAATGCATTCGCCTTTTCATGGAAGTCAGCTGATATGAGTTTGTGTGTTACTTGTTTCTCGAGTCATTGTTTTCCTTCCAACTGCATTCTGTTCTGGGTTAGTGAAGGTGAATCATTTGTTTCACTATATTCATTTTGATTTACGTTGCCTGTATTTGTTACACATTCAGGGATCTGAGAACGGTCAAGTTCCTAATACAGCGGGGAGTTTGTTTTTCAAAGTGTGTGATGTTTATTTACCAGTAAGTGCTGATTGTAACCTCCTCCCTCTCCTCCGTTTATATCGTTTGTAACGTGTTGTTTCATTAGAAAATGTAATAAAATGAAATTTTCAACAAATAAAATGCAGATCTTTAAAAATACATTTGATCAGAAAACCATTCGTACAGTAAATTACGATTGTAATCAATACATCACTTAGACCTCCAGCAATATGTTAAAGCTGCACTGCTTTGAAAAGCCAGCTGCCAGTAAGCGATCATCACCTCTCTCATGAGGATCTGGACCCTCTGGATGAACACCGAGGGGCTCGAGATGTCAAATCTCTGATCCAGACCTTCCAGACTCAGCTGCATCACCTTTTCATAGCAGCTGCACATCTTCACTGGATGGAAGGCAAGCATTGAGATCTTCTCCATGTGCTGAGGAAGAGGAATAGATTACAAGCACTGAATGTCACTAAATGTTTCTGAGTTCAATGGAGGCAGAGGGAGTATCTCCTTTACTGAATTCCCCTCTCTAGGAGGACCTCCTCTACGTGCTCACCTGTGCCACCATCTCCTTAGTGCCCTCATTCAGGACGTTTTTGCTCATGTCCACCAGCTCTTGGAAGAAAACCTCGCGGACCTCGAAGAACCCTCGGCTGGTGGGCTCCAGCAGGGCCTCTAGGATGGAGCTGATGTAGGGCTGAATGCTCACCTTCAGCAGCTTCTCTGCTTTAGGAAGAACCACGGCTGCAAAACAAGAGAGAAAAGCAGGCTTGCAGTTTCAGGCAGACGTCTGGGATCGTTATGTCAAATTAGAAATGTGACAACCTGTAAATAAAGCCTCCAGTTGTTCAGTTATACATCAGTAATTTGTCTGCTAGCAGTGCATCTACCTTCCTGTGTGTCACCTAAACAGAGTAACTAACACCTCCACTCACAAGCTTCAGTCACTTCAGTACGTACAGAACGTGGGGAGAAGGCATTTTCTTACAATGCTGAACTGAAGGGTTTTAAACAAATCCTAAGGACAACGGAGGAAGCATCAGGGCTGCTCCTGTTCATGTTTTATTGTTACTGTCTTTTATTTTATTTTTTTTCCAGTTAATTGTTATATGAATTATAATGACTACAGTATGTTTATCAAGCTGTAGTTTTGTGAGGATATTTAAAACAGGTTGCTGCTCAAAATGAGACCGTCTCAATGAGGTTTACCTACATAAATAAAGGTGAAATAAAATAAATAAATTTAAAAGAGTTAATCCAAAATGCTGCAGCAAGAGTCCTGACAGGGACTAGAAAGAGAGAGCAGATTTCTCCTGTTTTGGCTTCCTGTTAAATCCAGGATTCAAAATCCTGCTCCTCACATACAAGGTCTTAAATAATCAGACCCCATCTTATCTTAATGACCTTGTAGTACCATATCACCCTATTAGAGCACTTCGCTCTCGCTCTGCAGGCCTACTTGTTGTTCCTAGAGTATTTAAAAGTAGAATGGGAGGCAGAGCCTTCAGTTTTCAGGCCCCTCTTCTGTGGAACCAGCTTCCAGCTTGGATTCAGGAGACAGACACTATCTCTACTTTCAAGATTAGGCTTCAAACTTTCCTTTTTGCTAAAGCATATAGTTAGGGCTGAACCAGGTGACCCTGAATCCTCCCTTAGTTATGCTGCAATAGACGTAGGCTGCCGGGGGATTCCCATGATGCATTGAGTTTTTCCTTTCCAGTCACCTTTCTCACTCACTATGTATTAACAGACCTCTCTGCATTGAATCATATCTGTTATTAACCTCTGTCTCTCTTCCACAGCATGTCTTTATGCTGTCTTCCTTCTCTCACCCCAACCAATCACAGCAGATGGCCCCGCCCCTCCCTGAGCCTGGTTCTGCTGGAGGTTTCTTCCTGTTAAAAGGGAGTTTTTCCTTCCCACTGTCGCAAAAGTGCTTGTCCATAGGTTTTGTCTGATTGTTGAGGTGAATGTTGTGATTTGGAGATATTAAAAATAAAGCTGAATTAAACTGAGTTAATTGGCTGGAAACAAGTAGAAGCACACGTAGATTAGATTAGTTAATTTATGTTGCATGTAGCACCTTGGTTCCTGGAGGAACGTTGTTTCGCCTCACTGTGTACTGTTAAACTGTATATGGTTGAAGTGACAATAAAGCCAACTTGACTTGAGATATCATACAATTTAAAAAGTTACCCTTCAGTAACTTTGTTTGGTTTAATGTCTCCTATCTGCAGCTGAAACTTTCTGAAACTGTCTCCCTGCTTTCCACAGGTCGACAGTGATGTTAAAATATCAAACTGTGAGATATTGCTATATTTTTATTATCTTTTTTTTTTTTTTAAAACCAAGACAATGTAACATCTACATATCTCCATCCATCTCCACACACACGTTATGTATTTTTACAAATATGTAACAGTAAGTTAGTTGCTGATTTGGCCTTTTTGTTAGTTTGTCTGGTTTCCTTGTGCTTGCTGGACGTCTCTCTGGCTACTCTCTCTCTCACAGCTATATTTAGAACCAATCATCTAACTGCATGGATGATTGGCATCATCATTCCTTTGTTCCTTTGTTCCAAAGCAGGTAAACTATAGGTTTCATAGGTTTATACACAAGCATTCTCACTGATACTCTTGCCATGGTGCAGTTTTAGAAACAAGCAATAAACGTTCCTATTAAGATATGAATCCACATTTACAGCTAAAACTGAACCCACAGTAAGAATTTTAAGCCCTGTAGACATTTAGAACAACACTGCTTTAACATTTACAGTTATTATTACGACTTCTACTTCCATGAGTATTCTATCGATGACGGGCTTGTAACTAACCAAAGATGAAAAATGCTCTGAGAAATGTGCTGCTAGTATCTGAATGAGGAGAAGTGTTGCTCTTATCCAACCTCTGATCTTGTTGGTCACGTGTTCCTTGGATGTGATGATCTGGTCCACGTCTGTTCGTATGGAGGCCTCTAAAGAAGAGCGGTTAGCCTCACACTTCTGCAACACTGCTTCATACTGCGTCTGGCACTGCGCCTGCACCAGGCTGTACACAGCATCACTGATCTACAAACACAAAACACACAGCTGATGTTGCCAAACTCACACCTGTGCAGTACATCGTCTGTTTAAGTGTCACATAGTAGCCTAAATGGTTTGGAAAATGCATGCAGTGAATATATTTGTATATCTGCGTAACAGACTATTGAGTTTACAGGTGAATTTGCAAGCAGTTGGGCTGTACCTGCTGGAGAGGTCCTGTGGAACTACAGACCTTTGAAGAAATGTAGATCAGCTTTTTTTCTGTTGCACTCACATTACTAAAATAAGCTCCAAGCTTATACATACACTACCAGTCACAAGTTAGAACACCCTAATCTTTCCAGTTATTTACTGCAATTCAAGTCATTCAGTCCAATGAACAGCTTGAAATGGTACAAAGGTGAGGGTGAACTGCCAGAGGATAAACAAAGGTGCAGTTACTCAAAACTGAAAAATAATGTACATTTCAGAATCATACAAAAAGCCTTTTTCAGGGACAACAAGGGTTAACGGGTTAAATCTGTTCTGCAGCAATGCAGGTTGATCAAGCCTTGAAAGCTGCTGCTACTAATTCCTGCAGCTGTTCCAACTTTCTGGATTACTCCCCCCTCTGCCTGCATAGAAGCAGTGCTGGACACACCGTGGTGCCATACGCTCGTCAGCTGCGGCAAGAAAGCCTTTGATAAGATGTCAGAATAAGACAAACAGGTCTGTCTGGGCCATGAAACATCAACACTGGACTACTGAAGACTGGAAGAAGGTAAGATGGACTAATGAATCAAAGCTTGAAATCTTGGGCTCATCACGCAGGATCTTTGTGCGCTGTCGAGTAGGTGAAAGGACGGATCCACAGTGTGAGGCATCAACTGTCAAACATGGAGCAGGAAGTGTGATGGGCTGTTTGCTGGATCCAGGGTCGGTGACTCGTACAGAGTGAGAGGCTCCCTGAACCAAAACAGCTACCACAGCACTCCATGCAGGACCCTCTGGTGTGCAGTTGGTCAGGGGTTCATCCTACAGCAGGATAACGACCCAAACGTAAGTCCAAGCTGTGCCAGAACTACCTCAGGAACAAAGAACAAGATGGTGAGCTTGGAAACATGGAGTGTGCAGCACAGTCTGCAGACTTAAAGCCCATCCAGCTGGTTTGAACTGGACAGAAGAGGGAAAGCAAAGCAGCGACAAGGTCCACATTCATGGGGAATATTTGATTTCTATTGTAGAATGACTGGCACAGGTTTGTTCAGCTGCTCTATCTGCCAAAGGTGCTACTTTGGTGAGTCAAAGGTTAGAATACATTTTAGTCTATAAACTGATTCAATGATTTCTTTTTTTAACTCCACGTGCTTATTTGTACTACGCTATTGTTTATTTCAGAGTGCAATCAGACAATCAACTGCATAACTTTCAATGACAAACTGGACAAATTGGGGTGTTCTAAAACTTTTGACTGGTAGTGTACATCTGAATGAATCACACAACACCTTTGTCATTAAAGTTCCTGTTATTCTGGCAAAATAGCACCATGTTTGAAACAAAAGTGCTAAAAAGACCCTGAAAAGTTCCAGAAGAACAAGGAGCATTTCAAACAGGTGATGTCAACATTTACAAGTCCCCCAATCACTGGTGCAGTATCCACCAAACTTGCAGGTTAACACTTATTTTGCTAAAGACTGAGTCTAATAATCCCAGAGTAGTTCCTCACCAGTATCCAGTTCCTTTGTCTCTCATGGAGTTTGCCTTTGAGGCGGGGGGAGATGAGGTCTCTCAGCTCCGAGAGGAGGCCCTCCATCACCAGGTTAGACAAGATCTACAAGGAAAACGATTCCCACATACAAATAAGAGGACCACGAGCGCTCTGCATTTTTACAGTCGCTCGTGTGATCGTCATGGTAACCTCTCTCTGTACGTTTTCCATGTTGCCACATGTAAGGAAGCAGAACATAACAGAGGGACTCACACAGGCCATGTGAGATGAACTACAGCGCGTGCAATTAAGTTTTCTTCCACAGAAGACAACGTAAGGTGGTTATGCTTCCATCAAACCAAGTCTGTTATCACATAATTAATAATATTACATTTTATTTGTGGGCGCCTTTTTAAAGCATAATCAGACAAACAGAATGATTTAAAAACACAGCATTAGACAATAACTTAATTTAAATGACATAAATGTGATTTGGGTTTGAAGAAGCATCTAGAAAAACCTGTTCAGCACTGAAGCATGCACAGCAGGGCCTGACTACGATGCAACATGTGCATAAAGCATTTAATCTTCTGACCATCAGAGGTGTTTGGTGAAAACTTTGAATAACCTCGTGTCGCAATTCAATGAAAAATCAGGTTGAGGGAGGACATCAAGTTTACATTTCATGACACAGCACCTGATTCATCCCAGCTTCCAACCCCCCCCCCCCCCCCCCCCAAAGTCCGATTGAGGCCACAGAAGAACATTTCTGCCAACGCTACCTGTGACGGTGCACCACACATCATTTCCCAGGTGCCATACTGGCCTTGAGCTTGACGGTAGAGTCGCACTGCATTAGTGAAGGCTGGTGTCTGAACTTTTTTCTCATCTGACAAACCTGGAATTGAAGAAGCAGCCGTCAGTGAACTTTTAACTGATAACTGCAGGTCTTCTATCAGAGAAATGATGAAGGTAAAACAGGAGGGAAAGCAGGGCTGATGACAGAATGCAGCATCGTGAGATTAAGGAGACTCTTTTAAATAATCGAGTTTTCTCTCCTTCAGATGGTACCAGGCGATTTCAAACAAGAACAAAAGTGGAACAAATCTGTTTCACCACAATTAATTAGACTTTTTATACTTTGATCATCAATCACACAACTCCTACAATGATCCACGCTTCATTTGAATGTAAATATAAACTAATGGATGGATAAATTACAGTTAACTGTTTTTAGTTGTTCGCCTCCACCAACCAATCAAGCTGCAGTTTAAACACATAACACACAAACAGTGTCATCATTTTATCCTGCTGAAGAAAACACTGCGAGCTGGTGAATGAACAGATGACTTATTAAACTGGGGGTCGGTCGGGTGCAGGAGCCCAGATGACTTTTTACAATGAATGAATTTTGTTGGCTTCATATTCAGTGTTTTACACGAGAAATGTGAGTAAAAATGATCAGATTTCATAACTGTGTCTGAACAACATCTAGGATATATCTGCAAGTTAGTTTTACTACATAATTAAAACTAATGTATGTACCTTGGTAAGGTAATTGTTTTGCCATGTAATTATAGGTTAGTTGTGTAAGGACACTGCTCAGCTTTTAATTTGTATCAGAGGGATTCATTTTTAATTTTAAGATAACAGGAGTTTTTGGCCATGCAATCCATAAAGAGGAAAACGTGGGGAGAGGGCTTGTATGACACGCGGCAGAGGTCATCAAGAGGTACAAGCTACCTCGGAGTACACTCGTCAGGCCACCACAGATGGATCGCCAAATCTGACTGGAACAAAAGTCGGGCTGCTCAGAAGAATCCAGGGCAGGTTGAAAGAGGACAACCCTGAGCAGAGGTTGGTTTTTTACACTGCATAATCCACCAGGAAGCCCTGTGCAAGTCTGTGCTGCACCTCGATCACGCAGTGAAGCCAGTTGTAAAATGCACTTTAGAGTGAGGGGACCAAGCATCCAGATGATGTCACAGAGGATGCTGGTGTTGTTTGGCTCCACGTATGTGTGTGAACAGACAAAGCAGCACCCACAGATCCCAGCTGAGTGATGAACACCTCAGATCTGTTCTTGCCACAACAAAACTAACCGGAGATTCTGATTCACTGACAAAAAAGTGTGATCTTAATGTTTATGTTTGATATGCATGCATCTGGTGCTGGCCCGTCACATTTTAAAAGTCAATGTGGCCTCTGAGCCACCCCTGCTCTAAACTCAGATGAAACACAGGTTCTTGTACTTGGCCTTCAAAATTGTAGAAATGCAGCATCTATCCAGATTCTCACTCTGCATGGTCTTACTTTGGCCTCCAGTGAGACTGAGGGTTCGTGGAGTCATGTTTGCCCTTCAGTCTGCATATCTGTCTCTAAAGTTAGAAATATCCTGTCTCAGAGTGACGCTGAAAAACTAGTTCATGCATTTATTACTTCCAGGCTGCACGACTGTGATTCATTATTATCAGGAAGTCCTAAAAACTCCCTGAAAAGCCTTCAGCTGATCCAAAATGCTGCAGCAAGAGTCCTGACAGGGACTAGAAAGAGAGAGCAGATTATTCTGAAAAGACAAAACAAAACAAAAACCTTATCATAGAAGTGTATTATCCCAGCAGAGCACTGTACTGTCAGGCTGCTGGTTTACTTGTGGCACCTATGGTGCTTAAAAGTGCAAAGAGAGGCAGAGCCTTCAGCTTCCTCAGACTCAGGAGACAGACGCCCCCTGCTGTGATTGCTGTTAAACGTTTGTCCTTCCCAGAGTGCAGATCCAATCGTGCTGTTGTATTGTAGTCTTGACCTTACAATATAAACTGCCTTCAGGCAACTGTTGTAGTGATTTGGCACTGTTATTTATTTATAAATAAAATGTCAAAAAATGACAGACAAAAGCAAAAATGTTCTGAATCACATTTAGTGTTAAATTTAAATTATCTCAGGATATTTGTTTTAGTTTCACTTCTGATGGTTGTAAGCACGACGTCAATTAGATGTGCATAAAAACGAGTGTGTGTGTGTGTGTGTGTGTGTGTGTGTGTGTGAGAGAGAGAGAGAGAGAGAGAGACAGTACGAGGACTAAACTGTGTCACAGGGTATTTAATGAAAACAACTTCATTTCGTTCACTGTAGTCAGACTATCTGGGACTTTATGGCCCGTATGTAGTTACTGCTATAGCTCCGGTCAGGAGCTGACATCTTTATTGGCAAGTCTCAATCACAGCAACAGACTTAAGAGTCAGTAAAGCAGAGAAGGAAAAGAGAGCAGGAGCACAGAAGACAGAAAAGCAACGTGCAGATCTAGTTTTTGTTTACAGCACAGAGAAGAATCCAGAGCTCTGACAAACATGAATGAAACTGAAAGTAGCAGCTCTTCGTTTGCAGCCTGTCTAACGTGTGCCTTCCTCCTGCTTTGCATAGATTCCTCTAGTTTGTTATTCATTCTCTCTGTCCTACTATTATAGTTTTACACCACGCACAGCTGGTGTGGAGCACCCACCATTTCGTTGTACACGCACAATGACAATAAAGGGTTATTCTATCATTACATTAGCATGACTCACCATTGTTGGAGTGTCTGACACAGTCTTGGAGTACCATATACCACTTCTGCTGCTCTTTCTCTGTCGTCACACAGAAATAGTAGTGGCGGGCATAAGGGTGCCACATTATCAGAGGGTACGGAGTGGCACACTTTAGAAAGGGGGAACTTCCCACCTTGGCTTTAACACCTAAAAATAAAACCGTTGCATTAATAATACACTGAAAACCTCACTGAAGTTTCTCTGTAGAGTTAAAGGGTAACAAAAAGACTTCATGTTGTCCGTGCTCACTGATGGTGTGCAAACATTTCTGATTTTGCAGTCAACATTTCCTTTTCTTGAGTACAGCAACATTCAGAAACACCGTGGCTGCCAGTGCAACCCCCCCCCCCCAGCCTCCAAGAAGACACATCTGCAGTTTCAGTGTTAAACTCCTGCATCCTCGCTCTCCAGTTTCCTCATTAACAAATTTGCGTGTGCTTTACCCCATCAGCCTTTTACAGCTAAGACAATGGCAGCTCTCAACTAACAGCTAAGAGAAATGTTGGTCTGCTTCACCACAGAGAGAGCTCAGTGCCTTCAGCAACAACATTCAACCAGTAAGGCTGAAGTCCTGGAACCTGTTGTTGGATGCACACTATCCACCCCAGCTTCACCCCGCTGTGGTCTTTACTGAACAACAGGGGTCAGGATCGGGCAGCTTATATCTACCATAGAGGCAGGGTACACCCTGGACAGGGCTCTCACAGTCACACGTTCACAGTGACCAGTTAAGCTGACCCCACTGACTGCATGTCTTAAGTTGCCACAATAAATCATTGCATTTGATGAACTGAGTTTCCTGTTGATTCGAGTTTTCCCCTTCCTACTGTAATAAGTACACTCTCCTTACCTACCCGCTCCTCACCTGGCAAGCTGTTGCTGATCAGATTCAGGTATTGCTCCATAGATGTCAGGACTTTATACCCGGCACAGCTGATGGTTCCTTTGGGATGGAGGAGTCTGTCATGGCACTGTGGTGAAGCCAAGGAAGAACAGAGTCGATGTATTAGACAGTGAGTAAAACTTGCTCATGTACAGAGAACACTGCACCCGTCTCACCGCCTTGCTGTCGTAGTACTTGACGTCATGGGAGTCTGGGATGGAAAGGAAGTGGTTCCTCCATTTCTTGTTTTCCTCCAAGTACTGGAAGAGGGAGCCTGAAAAAATGGCCTTGTTCTCCAGAGGAATCTGTGACACCGAAACCGAAGAGAAACCTTTGAGTCATTAAAGTCTCTCTCTGTCCATTCAGAGCCAAGAGGACTCACTATGGTCATAATCCAAATGATTAACAGACATAGCTCGCTAATCTGTGAGCAGCATCGGTGTGACACTCAAAACAATGAGCCACGTGGGACATCCTTACTGCAACGATCACTCGCTGGTGTTTGGAATAAAAGCAGAGCTTTCAGAGAGGATTTTGTACCTTGCGGTGAAGCAGCTGAGGTTGCAGGGTTCCTCCTCCCTCTACGTCAAAGCGAACTTTGTTGAACAGAGCTACCGCGTACTGCTGCTCATACAAACGCCCAAACTCAGCAATCACCTTTCCGGTCCGAGCTGCAAACACAAACACACACACACACACACACACACACACACGATACAATTAAATCTGCGCAAATGTTTCATGATGAAAGAAAAGAAAAAACCTGAATTTGGGTTACAAAACAAATGAAAAGGGCCTGTCTTTCTTTACAAGCTCTACTGTTAACAACGACACTTATTTCTCTTTGGTTCTTATTTACAGCAAAGCAGTTTACCAAATTATCATAATCTAACCAGAAGCTCAGGATTAAAATGACATTTTCTTTAAAAATGACCAACATCTAAAGAAAATGAAATGACAAAGAGGCCTGTCTTATCGCACACAGCCTGGATCTTACTGCTCAGTCTAATGTCTTGGCCCCGGCCCACAGACAGTGGAACCATTCCTGTCTTCCTTCTGGACCTTGTTAGTTTCTTCAGGCCGAGTTGTTCCTGCGTTCTTGCCTTACTGGTGCTGCCTTCTTTAAAAACAGTCACAGCTTTCTCTCCAGCTAACCTTGTTTCCTTATATAGAGAAATTGGGGCGTGGCAGTATGCAGATAGACTACAAGATGTAAGCACAAGCCTGTGGATTTGGAGGCAAACTGACTAACATGTGCACAGTGGTAAGAACAAACTGGCCGACATGCACGTGTCATGAGTCTAACGGTGAAATTGATTATTTTTTTTGCACATGATGAGAACATCTCCACACACACAGGTAAATGAAGCCCACGCTTCTGTTGTATGATCAGTCACACAGATGGTCTCACTGTCAGGTTCAAACAAAGCGGCCTGAGGCTGAATTAAACTCATCCTCTGGCCTTTATTACTGGAACAGGAATTCAGCCCGCTGAAGGCGACTGGCCTCCTTTTATACTCGACCTGCCTCAGGTGAGCATCTGGAACGGCCAAAAACAAAACGTCTGAAGAAAGCAGCACCAAACCGAAGAAGAAACTTTTACATGTATACAAACTCTTTCAGATAATAAATAATTATTCACATACTATATGTATTCATTCACCTCTCATTCTGCCATCCATCCGTCCCAGCCACCACCCCAACTCCCACCCACAAGCCTGAATCACCGTCCCCACCTGGGTGGGGGCAGATAAACTGGGCTGGACCAGTGTGAATGGCTAAACATCTGAACTTTGGGGTGTCCAACTCATTTTACACACACATGCGGCCCAGATTCCAGTCTCACGTTAAAACTGTGCAGCGTCTTCACCGCTGCTGCCTTTCTGTTTGAAACTGGGGGCTGTGTGGGCTTAACGCCGTCACCTTTTATTCAGATGCTGCTTGTATTGCAGGTCTGTTTTCAGTGGATGCAACACTCTGGTCTAACATATCGGCACGCTGCAAAGCTGTGCATTAAAGGAAGCATAGAAGTAAACACTGCGTCAAGACTTTTTTATTATTGAATTATTCAAAATTCTCAATGTATTGCAGCCCTAGAAGGGTTAACACAAACCATTTATACCCTGGAGTGGTTAGGAGTCATAGCTAATGTCACAATGCAGAGCAGCCAAGAGGCTTTGACTGTTGGCATTATATGAATAACATTGAATTTAAGTAACATATTGAAGTTGTAGCTGCAGTCAAAACTGCAACGGTTCCTGTAAACATCTGTGTCACTGTTTTTCACATAAACTATGAATATCAATGACTGCGGCGGCGGCTGGACACAGATACTGCAGGAGTTACAGATGACATGGCTGAATTAGTCCCAGATGAATGGACCACCAGCACCAACGTCATGTCATGCAAGACACGACAATCCTATCACGATTGAAGAGAGTACCTCTGACAAGGAAAATGATTTACTGCCTGTAAATAATGAGAGCACTGCTTTACACTGGTGTGCATAAATAAGCTCATCACTGTACACTGACAGTGATGAGCTCCCATCAACACCAGAAAGACACACGCAGGACGCCAGCGATGACCAAACCTAAAACGACTAATGCCACATCCTTATCTTAAACGCATTTACAAAGTCACTCGTTGTTTGTATTTCTCTAACAAAGCTGGACAGTATTTTTCTGTCTACGTCTTCATTGTGTGATAAATACAAAGAAAGGGAGGAACCGTCGGCCACCTTTTCTGGTCCTGCTCTCGCGAGTTTCTGGGAAGAAATATTTAATATATAAAACCTGATCTATGACGGCATACTTGCAGTGCTGGGCACATTCAGATAGCGTTAATGTTCTGACTCAGTGAAATCATTAATGACTTGGAGATCTGCAGAGAGGAGTGGGACAAAATCCACCCTGAGATGTGTGCAAAACTTTTGGCCAACTACAAGACAAGTCTGACCTCTGGTATTGGCAAAACCTATGTTGGCACCTAGTACTAAAGCACGTATTCAAAGGGGTCAAATACTTATTTCCTTCATTAAAATGCAAATTAATGTGTAAATTGAAGTGCGTTTTTTGTTATGGTTCCGTCTCTCACGGTTCAAATAAACCCACCATTGAAACTATGAACTGAACATTTCTTTGTTATTGGGCAAACTTGCAGAATCAGCAGGGGCTCAAGGAATTTGAACCGTATAACTTTCCTCAAGGTTTAGAAGTGCGAATACGGGAATTTTGAACAAACTTTCACGAGGCACATTTGTAAACTTGGACACTCTTGTTTGATGAGAACGCCTGGTTGGCAATCTCTGACCCAACTTATTCCAAAGGTTTTCTACTGGGTTAAGAATAGGACTCCACTTCCACACCAAAGTCACTCACTCATGTCGTCATGGAGTTTGTGCAGCAGCGCACAGCCATGTTGGAACAGAAAGGGCCCATCATCAAACTAGTTCCACTGGGAGCATGAAATTGTTTAAAATGTTTTGCTATGCTGAAGCGATACAAGTTCCTTTCAGTGAAACTAAGTAGCAACTCCTCACAAACAGCCCCCCTCCAAACGTTACACTTGGCACAGTGCAGTTAGACAAGTACTGTTCCCCCGGCAACCGCTAAACCTAGACTCGTCCATCAAGTTGCCAGACGGAGAAGTTAGACTCCTCACTCCAGAGAAATGTCGCCACTGCTCCAGAGTCCAGTGGAAGCTGCTTTACAATTTGGATGAAGCTCATAGGCCAAAGTTGGCGACCTCCATGCAGCAGATTTAGAGTGTAAAGACCCTTTAATGTTACACAGAAAGCCCCAGAAAACACAAGCAGCAAGTACTTGGAGACTATTAACAATGAATGATCATCTCGCTCCCCCCTTAAAAAACCAAAAACAAACAGTTTTGCATTTCATTGTTTTCTATGTTCTTTATAGATTTTTATTTTAAATCACATTTTACAAAGTTTCTGTTCTGGTATCATAGAGATCCTTTTCTGCAGTCACATGAGTCACATGATCCGAGAAAGGCCCCTTCATCATCACTAAAGGTTCAGGTTCATCTGATCCAGCCAAAACTATACGTTACCAGTAGTGCAACTGGAAAACAAACATAACCCTGGAGATGCCCTCCTGGAGGGAGAGGGCAGGCCTATTTAAACCATCCCGACGCCTCTACCCTGGTGTAAGCCAATCAAATTAACTACCATCACTGAACCTCTGCAGGGGGTAACCCTACTGAGTATACAAAAAGGGGAGTGGCCATAACAAAATGACGTGCTCTACTCCCTGAGCGACAGCCGTCCCAGACACAGAGTCTGTTTGCTGGTTCCACAGAACAAAGCTGAAGGCTCTGCCTTCCACTCCACTTTTAAACAGCCCAGGAGCCACAATTAAGCACGTAGTCTGAGAACCAAGTACGGTACTGGAACAGTCTTTGAAATCAGATGGGCTTCTTGCTGCAGCATGCTGGAGGCTTTTCAGGCAGTTTTTAGAACAGCTGGTTGAATGAAGAAAATATCCTGGCTGAGCTGGAAACCTGGAAAACATTTTCTTAATTACAAAAATATCGAAATACTCTCCTATACAGTGAAAGGTCAAAGTCAAATAAAAGAAGCCGTGTGCGATCTAAACTACAGAAACTGTACCTTTACTCTGTGTTCTTGGAAGGCTTTCTGACATTAACAGGAGACTGAAAGCGTTCATGCAGTGTTTTGGTTTGGTGTGTGTTCATGAGTGTTTGTGTGTGAGAGTGAACGAGTGAGGAGTTTGTGTCTGTAAGCCTGCGATGAAGAAAAGCGACAATATCAGCATTTTAAAGTTTGGCCTGAGCGCTGATGAAACATCTTTGTACTGCTGAAAACGAGTAATTATGATGGTTAATAATAATGTGTTACCTAACAAGCCTCAGGTCACTGGCTCAGAGTTTTACCAGCCCGTGTTTGTTGTTATCAACTCATGAAAAGCTTTTATTTTTATATTTTTAAATATTAACGCACTTTAATTAACACAATATTTTATATTATTTCACTTTCAATCTGAAAAATGTTATGAAAGCTTTTGGAAAAAGCTCCACCTGAGCTCAGCCTGTCAGACTTTTACACGTGACTGCTGAATACGTTTGTACTGCAGGTCTAGTTTAGTCACAAACGTGGGTGAATCGCTCGCATTTCCATGGTGACAATGGCGCACTATAGACCGCTGCAGTACACAAAGCGTCCAAGCAAAGAATTTGTGTCAATTAAATTAGTTGAATGGTTGCATCCCAAACACATTTATTGTCCAATTTGAACCAAAAATGTGATAGAGTCCATCCCTGAACACATCTAACTGCAGTATTTGACATCACAGTAGCACCTGATGGCAACAGCAAAGTCTTTTTCCACCTCAGAAGCAGTCTGAATACACATCAGAACTTGATGATGCTGGCGTGCTCTGGTGGCTGGGGATTCGCCATGAAACAGGAAGCAGTTTGAGGGGTTTGGGAAGCTGGAAAAGTCATGAAATTTGGCAGAAACGTGCAGCGTGTTAAAGGCTCTCAGGTTGTATGGCTCTGGTCATTGAATATTACAAAATGGCTCTACGTTTCAACTGTGAAATCTTGCAGCTTATGTGATGTCTCAAGATGTACAAAACATCTCTTGGAGCTAAACGCCAAACCCAGAAGAAAGGCAGCTATTTTGAATTTAAAGTATAATTTTGACAGACTCCCCGGGACTTCATCAGATCAACATGACCTTTGATGAGTACAGTCTAAAGACCTTGGTGATGTTAAATTGTGAAGCTTTTGAATTTTCGTGAAATAATTCACCACAGGAGAAGATATCGCACATCTCAACTGAACATTGTTCAATCTGCCCCAGTGGCACGCTGAATCATCCAGTTAAGAAAACCTCAAAAAAGTCAAGTCCGTTCATCTGGATGTAGCATTTTCATGGGGAGAAACTTTTCATCACTCATCCAAGAAGTCACTTGTATATGTCAACTGAGAAAATGTTACGTCCAGATTCAACTTTTGGGAATCTCTCCCAGACTCCCAAATTCCTGATGGAAGACAGAGACTGGAGATATCTATGTGCCCATATTAGGTCGTGTTTATAGTTCCACCTACTGTCAAAAAGCTTCTAATCATGATCCAATCTATGCAACATTTTAATTGATGGTTCCACTCGATATGTAGCAGTATGTCATATAGTTAGTGGGTATTCTATATTGCCACCTAGTGGGCACAGAAGGTAAATGGTCAGTTGTAAACAGACCGTCTCTTATGTTAGCGCTTTTCTGCTCCAAGCACTCAAAGAGCAGTCAGTGAGGAAGTGATGTGACACTGAATCAGCCATGTGACTGTGTGACTCACCCTGCAGCACGCTGGCTGTTCCCAGGGTGCGAGGGCCTTTCATTGCTGCTTTAAATGTCATAATTTTGTTGGCGTCTGTCAAAACATGGATAGAAGGAGTTCTGTCGACTTCTTACTGGCCATGTCATATATTTCTATTGAGGAGAAGTTAACTTTGAAATAAGTATTTCTCATTTTATCAGACCTGTTTAAAACAATCACCTGTGCGATCAGTTGGGTATTTGCTGAAGGTGAGAGGACCACATGTCACCAGGCAACAGGAAGATACAGGTCAGAGGTTAGAGATTTCACAGAGCCAGGGACAAGGGGAGGGAGGGGGGGGGGGATTTCCTGTTTCACTCACTCATAGACAAAGCAAAGCTCTACATTCATCCGTGTAAAAACAAAGTCTTCATTAAGCAAAACACTGAAACACTGACTGTGACAACTGGAGCAAATAAACCCAACCAATAGTGTCCATTCTTCAGTCTTCTTGGTTTTAAACGAGACGCTCATTTTATCTTCAGTGTAGATACTGACCGGTACAGTTAGAGAGTTTTCACAAGTGAAGTGAAAATGAACGTTTGCGCTCTCTCTCAAACTCACTTTGACATACATATATGTGTAAATATTAAAAAAATGTCCCCTTCTCGCCCCTGCGGGCGGTTTATCAAGCTCGGGTCTTCTACCAGAGGCCTGCGCAGTATCTTAGCTGTTCCCAGGACTGCGCTCTTCTGGACAGAGATCTCCAATGTTGTTCCCGGGATCTGCTGGAGCCACTCGCCTAGCTTGGGAGTCACCGCACCGAGTGCTCCGATTACCACGGGGACCACCGTTACCTTCACATCTTCTCTGAGCCCTTGGTAATACTCCAGCTTCTCGTGTTCCTTCTTCCTGATGTTGTTGTCATTCACTATCGCTACATCAATCACTACGGCCGTTTTCTTCTGCTTGTCCAACACTACAATGTCCGGTTGGTTAGCCATCTGTATCTGGAAGCCCCACAGGACCTTAGGTCGGCCATTCTCCACCAGCCTAGGGGGCGTCTCCCATTTTCACCTCGGGACTTCCAGATTAAGGTTCGCCCATGCAGAAGTAGGTTGGAAGGCAATAACAGAGAAACCCAGGATTGGGTTTAGTCAATGAACTGAGGTGCGGGATAATCCATAATCTGGAGACTCTGCTCAGTGAAACTATGATTCTCCTGCTGCCTGGTTCTTCATGTGTCCATAACCCACCCCAGACAACCCACTCAGTCAACAATAGTTCAGTTTTCTCTAACTACAGTCTGTTAGCAGCTATGACATTCTCATTTTCACATGTCATAGTACCAATTAAGTGCTGACAACTCAATGCCCAATAATAACAGTCAGTATCTTCATGCATCCTGACTAAATGTTAAAACAAAGAGGCAACCAGGACACTAACTGATGAGTTTAATTTCTCTAATTGTTACAGTCCGTTTCAGTGTTTTGCTCACAAAACCCCCCAAAACACACAAGTAACTGGCCATATTCACACAGACTTTGTTTTTACATGCATGCTCACTCCAAAATATAAATGTAAATAATCTGTTACTAATCCAGTCTTGCTTTTAAACCGTGTGGTATCAGAGGCCACTCTCAGTTTTCAATAACAGGACTCAGCTTCTCAGCGTGCTAAAGTTTCCATCCAGCCACACAGAAACGTGTTTTTCATGCATTCCTCAAATTCCACATCTGATACGTGTACGTGCTACTCTGAGTTGTAATGACAGTGAAGGAAAAAATTATCTTTAGCCTCAATCATGGCATTCACTAAGTTTCCTGAGCTTTAGGTAATCCCTCTAAACTTTAAGCAGAAATCAAGCGTGGAGGTCAGTGTAAAATAGAAAGGTCACTGAATGTCTGTAGGTCTATACCAATGAGGTTCATCCCACATTTCAACTTCCTCCATTCTCTGTAGATTCTATTTGTATTATAGCCAAATCCAAGTCTAGTATTACTCAAATTTTCTTTGGCCTTTCTGGGAATCTGTGGCCAAAACTTGCAATTAATTCTTCAGACGAGTCATCAAACCTCAAATCATTTTTTAGTAAAAAGAAAAGAGAAGACTTTAAAAACAAAAACAAACCTGTGGAAGCGAGCATTGTCAGCTTCATACACACAAAAACTGTGAAGCTGGATTTTACAGTGCTTAAAGTTAAAATGTATTAAATCTGTTCAGCGCCATCTTCTTCCAGTACACAGTGTTACATCACTGGGTTGGTTGGTTTCGGTCATTACCAGTTAGGTAACATAAACTAATGTAACCGACCCAATAGCTCAGCGGAAGGAAAATTAAAGATTCATTTAAGGGGCTTACTTTGCTGCAACATTTTCATATTAAGACCAAGGACATACTGTCCACGTTCACTCTCTCTTAACCAGTAAGTGTTGTTGTTGTGTAGCTAGTTGCACTGATACGGGAAAATCCCCCTGTTGGCTGTAACATTCAGGTTTGTAAAGCACTTTAGAAATGAGAAAAGTGTGGAGAAGGGCCTGTTTGAGTTAGCTGACAAGTGGTTCACCCACATGCTGGAGTCAGAAACTCCACGTTTTCCTGGTCTGTGATGCTGTAAACAGTTTACCGATCAGGAATCCCATCAGTACGTCTGCAGGGAAAATAGGTCGTGTGTGCGCAACGGGGAGGAAACAAAAACCCCAAGACAGTCCAAGGAAGAGGCGCCACACTTTTTTCACGTCAGTGTTTAAAAGTTTAACTTTAATCTGTCAGAAAAACAAAAACAACTCATTCCTTTCATTGGATTTATATGTCAAACTGAAACTCAATGTTTTTAAAGTAAACATCTCAAGTCAAACTCAGCTAAATAAGATGTATAAGAAATGTGCCTTGACTCTGTCTTCTATATTTTTAAATATCAAAGCAATTTAATTAAGACTTTATATTATTTCTCCTTCAATCTGAAAAATGTTACGACAACCTTGAAATAAATATGGTCTAGTACACCCCACGCCCCCCTTTAGTTGCAGCCCTGTTTGCTGCAGGTATGCTTCGATGTAAAATATCTTCAGCAAACGATATAATTGAAACATGTATCAGACTAGGTTAACAGTTCATCTGCATATTTAAATACTTCTGGAGGATTACTGGTTGGAGCAGCGACAAAGTTTGTTTTTCTTCATGTCACAGTTTGTTGGTGCTTTGATGAAAGACTCCCACCAGCTTTTTCCCAGTAAAGGTTTTAATTGTGGTGACAGGAACAGACGCTCACCTGAGACTGAACGTGAACAGTGCATCCTTCATTTGAACATCAATGTCACTGTTGCAGCCAAAGTCAGTACAAAGTGAAACCCTTTAATGGATTTTTAGTTTAAGTCTCATTATATTGGTTCAGTTATTAGTTTATATCAACTAATTAAAGTCTATCAGCAGCAACCAACCAGCCAACCAAACGTTACTTAGATGTAATGTTCTGTACTGACAGGAGATGGCGCTAAACACGTTTCTAAAACTTTAAATCGAGCTTCACAGACAGAGTTACATCTATGTAGGGCTCCATGACGTCAATTAGTCATTATACATGATGTGTTTCATGTCCATTTTAATCCAGTACTAGAAAACTGAGCCCAAATATCTACCTTCATGTGCGGTCTTCTTTATTTTATGTACGTTGCTTCATTTTCTAAATGGAAAAAAAGATAAAGAGCCTAGAAACCCAAACCCCGTACAGGTCACTGGTCTATCAGGTCAGGACTGGTCAGGACTAACCCTACAAAAATATGTGTGTCCGTTGTTTTGAAAATTAAACATCCCAACAACTAAGCAATGAAACAGTAACATGAACACTTTTTGTGAGTGTAATAAAAGTCACTGAAGTTCCTGAAATTTGGCCCAGTTCAGGAGAAATTGTAACAACACCCCACCCACCACCACCAAAAGTTACAACATACTTGTGGATTCTTCTGTCAGCTGTAATCCTCACAAATAAAGAGAACTGAGGTGAAACAAGCCAAAAATAAGGAATTGCTAAACCTGAACTTTCCACTCCTAACACACAAACTGCAAAGTCAGAGTCCAACGGAACCTTCCGTCCAGTCTCGGGCAGAAGATGAGTGGAACATCAGGAGGTCATCAGTGATGCCTTTTATATGAGACACATCTGTGTGGACCAGGCACGAGTACTGTGACACTTAAGTCCAATAGATACTGTACACGAGTGTGCTGCTGAAAAATGTCAGCAGCTAAGCTTATTCGCTTCAGACTCGACAGCAAAGACTCCATATTAGAGAAAACCTGATAGGCTGTGACATGTCCGAGGCAGGGCCACTGACGATCAGCAGAACTTTATCTGCTGCACTCCCCATTTGTAACAAACTTTAACGGGTCACATCATTTCCTATTACGTTTCCAGTTTTTCCTTCTCTTTTGGTGTCGTGGAAGCGCTTCAGTACGACAAAGAACAAACCCGAACCCTAAAGACAGCTGTTTGGTCCAGCTAAGGAAAGAGAGCGGTGCGGTGCCCAACGCGCTACGTGGATATTTGTGGTTTATCAACGAAGCAGATAAAAAGCCCGTTTAGTTAGTAAACAAAGAGGTGCTGGACTCACGCTGACACTGTGGCAAAATGGAAAACACGCCAAACCAGCACTCATCAAACTAATCACCCGCGGCGCTCCTTACCTGTGATAATCTCCCGCTTGCCTTCATCCAGGTGACTAGAAATCACATCCCCCATGATCAGTGAAGCGTCCCACGCGAACGCTGCGTCAGACCGACAACTACTTTTTAAGACAAACAATAAAGTCTATAGAGACGTGTCTCCTGCCACAGCAGCCCTGTCCGCTCATGAAATGACTGCAGCGTCAGTAATAACGGGTGGTACCAAACACTCAAGTCGAAGCTGTCGAAAGGAAGTTCAAACTGTGTAAGAACTGTGCGTTTTTCTCTCGGACAGACACACCCTCCTAAGTAGGAGGAGAACTTCTGCCGTGCGGCCACGTTACGTTAAAGTCTCGTTGGGAAACAGCAGACCCAGCGCTGTGGGACAGGGAAGGTTATTATAGAGCAGCTGGACAATGGAGACGAAGTCAAAGCAGTAAAAAAGAAGATACAATGGCAAGAGAGAGAGAGTTGGTCACACAGGTTTAAATAACACACTAAAGAAGATGAATAAGCACGAGACAGGGGATTATGCATTTTGTGGACAGGAGGAGACATTTGAACGTGTGATGTTAGAATGCGCTGAATACAGGCAAATACTCACATTACAGAAAAGCAGAGTTCAGTTAAGGGTGCACGAAATATTACAAAGGAACGCAGGGCGATATTTGGGTTTTTAAGAGCAAGTGGTGTTTATATGAGAATATAGATGTATAAACTGACTGAGCCACACTCCAGTCCAGAAGGTGGCGGTAATGCACCTTGTTCGCCAACCGCAGCAAATAGCGACCACAGGGCTGTAGCCATGATACAAAGAAATCCTGAGGCCAACACAATCACCATTATTATTTTCCTTTTCCTTCACCTCGATGGAAAACATCATAAGATCAAGAAAAGCTTCGAAGGATAATTGTTTCTGTAATTTTACACTGTTTTTGTTGATTAACAAACGTTTCCATCATTAATGTTTGATGGAAGATGGAAGAAGAAGGAAAACAGCAAAATGATAAATTACAGTTTTATTACAAAATGAGTTTGAAGAATTCATGTTCCTGCCTCTAAAACTATATTAAAATTACTGTCGTTAAATATCATTTCGGCCCACAGGATCTTAGCTCGGCCACTTCACCACGCTGGAGGGCGTCTCCTATTTTGACCTCAGGACTCCCATATTCCCATATCCCCTCCATATTCGCCACAGATGTTTCTGTATACTATGCTGGACACTTGGTTATGGCGTTCCAGTTCCTGTGCTGCCATGATTAGTGCCTCTGTGCTGTCTTTCAGTCCAGCTTTGTCCAGCCTGGTAGGATTTCTGGATATCAGCCACCTCCTCTATCTGCCGGTGGTACATACCGTGCAGGGGCCTGTCCTTCCATGATGGTTCCTCCTCTTCCTCCTCATTCCTGGGCTTCTGCTGCCTGAGGTATTCACTGAGCACGCGGTCGGTTGGGCTCATCTTCCTGATGTATTCGTGGATGTTTGTTGTCTCGTCCTGGACTGTGGTGCTGACACTCACCCGGCCTCCTTCCTTCCACTTAGCGTACAGCCTCAGGGTGCTGCTTGGGGTGACCCGTGGCACATTACGCACATGGACATAAATACGTATTTCTTACTTGTCGGTGCTGCGTACTACACAATAACATTCAATATTTAGTATTTACTGTTAGTTACAGTTATCTAGGTTATTGCTGTGGTGTCATGTTTAGTGTGTTTATTGTGTTGCTCTCTTTTGCTTGTTTTTGTTTCCTTGTTTTTTGTGTCTTCTCTTACGGTCCTTCTTCCCCTCTGTTTTTCTTTCTCTCTCCCTTTCTTATCCCCCAGTCATGTCTGTCCCGTCTGTAACAACTTGAAATAAAATAAAAGAAATAATAATAATAACAAAGGTCAACCAAATGGACCAATATGGCAAGGCTGTGATGATCCACTTGGTAAAGTAAATCAGTTGGGCATCTTTCTTGGCCGTCAGACAATAATTCTGATGGCTAAAGATCCAAACGGGACAGGCAAAAAAACCAAATTGATAAAACGTGTAAAAGGAAGATGTCCAGCGATAAAACAGACAGGCTTTCCTTCTTTCCTTCTTACACAAGAAATATCTTGTAACTCACCAATCTCATGGACTCACGCTCAAAGAAACCACATAAACTTCCCCTAAGCAAACTAATGTGTACACTTGTGTCTGCATTCATATTTTGTTAAATGCGAACAAAATGATGGCAGAAGCGCTGCCAAGTGTCTGCACAGACAGAGAGGCTTCAGTTAAGAGGGAAGAAAAAGAATCTGTGTTCACGTTCAATACTTGAATTTTAAAAAACAAACAAAACATTTTCAGAAACATTTGTGGATGTTTGTTTGTTTGTTTGTTTGTGTTACTTGAACACTAAAGTGGCCCTCCAATGAGACGACAGTGCCAGCAGCGGCCCACAGCTCATTTGACCCCTGATTTTAGACTATATTTTTCACTACACCAACAATTGATAAATATCTTCTACAAACACGTTTCGAAAAATCTGAGACAACATAACAGCGATACTGGAAAAGCTACATTACTGAAGGTGAGTGAAACATTTGGTTCAGGTTGGTTAGCACAGTAGAAAATTTACAAATAAAAACAAAACAAATAAACAATAAAGAGTGTCGTAAAATGATTTGTTTTTCAAAATAAAACATTTTACTCTCCTCTGTCCTTCTGGCTCACATTTGTGGATATTTGAACTCACAAGTTAAATGTATATTCTGCAGCATCTCTACTATTCCGCGTAACTCTGCACTGAGTACGCGTGAGAGCGTTGACTTGTCTTCTGCTGCCCTCGCGTGGACACCAAACAGCGTCTAAGTGCGCCATCATACCATAATCATCTCAGTAACTCTTGATGTACATTAGATATAAACTCACATTATATATACCTAATACTGATTTATTATCCCCGATCCATTATTTCATTTTCATGTAAGGGCTCATAATCGAGGCGCGGACGAGGCTTTCCAGAGTTTCAAAATAAAAGTACTTAAATTTCAGTCTGTGGGAAATTGACAATTTAGGGACAAAACTTGACCTGATAATCTAGATTTTTTACATCCACAAGTAAAACACCTACTTTACATTTTTCATAATAACAATAATAATGATAATAATAATAATAATATATTGCCTGGTTTGCAATATAGCCCCTTTAAGTCAAAAGTGTCCAAACAGATTACACTTATGTTGCAGTTCAGTGCAGCGAACTTCAGCGTTTTCTGCTCATCACATCTTTTTGACCATTTTCATGTTAGTTTCACTCCTGTAAGCTATTTGGTGGAGCAAACTAGAGCTTACAGGATATCACATTTTCAGTTTACTTTATTCTACCTATTCCAAAATCTAGGATGAAGGAGGAGTTGTTGATATGTATTAGTTGACTTACTTTAGAACACTTGCTATTCAGTATTTTGTTAAAGGGAAACCAGGAAACCAGCTCGCCTGCATGATTTGACTTGAAACCTCAGGAGAGGTTCTCTCTCTCCCGTTTAGCCTGTTTTTCTATGCTCGCCTAACTGGAGGCTTTTATTTTGAATTTAACTGGAACGACTGGGTGTTACTTACTATGATGAGCTTTACAGTAGTAATAGCTCCACTCGGTTTTCTTTGGAGAGCAGGACGCGCACTGACGGGATCATCATGGCACCGCTGGGACTAAAAGCCATTGTTGGAGAAAGTAAAAAAAAAATTTATTCTTATTTAATTCTTATTTTTATTCTGATTGTTGTTGTAACGTGGGGCCGAGCTGCTCCTTACTTTTTATTAATGAAATGTTGGTGCGCTAAGACGCACGGAATCACTGGAGCAAAGCATCTGCTCATAACATCTGAAGTGTCGCAGGCAGTGAATTAATTGCACTATTCGCTGGTGTTCTGCTAAATTCTGCCGTTATTGCCCGTTATTGTGTTGTCAGTGTAAAAGCATGGAGCCCAGGTCCGATGTAAATCCGGTCGCGCTAATCTTTGTGCGGATTAAATGCTTTGACATAATTCTCTGGGGAAGACCAGAGGTGGAGGAGGACAGATCCGACTCTGGCTGCCTCAATAACCGAAGAAGCCTTAGTTTATACTGCCTTTACTATCCCAGACCTGTTTCTTCCCCTCGTGCATTGATTCCACGGTAGTTGTGAGCACAGTTTGGTAATTCCAAACTGTGCTCACTGATTTTCGATTTGTGTTAGTTGCGCTTAATAAATCGCACCAGCGCATCTTTAGACTTCCAAAAACAGCACGCACCCAAACGGCTAAAGGGAGGTTCAGTGAACTTGGCTGTGATGCGCCTTCACTAACTCATTGAGTAACCATATTAATAAAACTGGTTACAACCTATCAAGCCTTTGGATAGTGACTGTGCAAGTTATTGAAATACTGTCACAATTTAAATACATGTTAGCAGTGACATGGCCGTACACGGACAGGAAAGGTCTGACATTTACTCTAGACCAGTATAACAGCTCTATGCAGATCATATTTCCATTTAAAGACAGAGATTTAGGCTATTTAAAGGATGTTGAAGAAATTCATCAAAGAAAATCAAAAATCAGACAGTTGCTGTCAAACAGTCGTATTGTTTAGATTGTGATGGAAATGAGACAGCTATGCTGGAAAACAACCGAAAATCAAGTGTTATTTAAAAACAAAATCACAAGGTAACAATCGCTCAGAAAAATACTAATGCAATACTGTAAAGTACTTAAATCCTAAGAAAAGTCGTTGGATGAAAGCACAGGTGTAGGCGTCACGATATTTACGACACAAAGACTCGTCCCCTGCTCTCATGAGCATCCCCTGAAAATCGTCTATGTCGAGTTTCATTGGGTGGAAATTTCATGTTTTAAACCTTGAAATCTATGCAGAGAATTAGACAGCTGTAAGCATGTAACGCTCACAGCTGCCTTGGTTGAGGATCCTCAGAGAAAATAATGGTAACATTCAGCTGCACACATGCTTCAACAGAAGAAAACAAAGTATTCACATTACAGTGCATTCATGCTCTCATCTGAGAATGCGTCGTGATCACAGAGACTGTCTGCGAGTCCAGAAACTTCCAGGTGAATCTGAGCAGTGAAGGGTCACATCAGAATGAATGATAGTGAGGCTGTGATGTCAGAGGGAGTGCCCAACAGGTTATCTGTCTGCAGACCAAAGTCATGACCATAGATGAGGGATTTAGTTTATGTTGCCCAAACATCAAAACGTTGTCTCTCATGAACACACTGTACAACATGATGACAGTGTTTGTCAGGAAAGAGAATAGTGAATAGGAGAGCTAGAACTGAAGCAACAGCCGACTGTGCCTGCTGCCCGTCAGGCGGTGCTCCGTTCTTCCACAGGCACTTACACCTAATCCAGCGGACTAATTGGATAAACAGGACTATTCACTGACTTCACTGTAGTGTGTCTCTGACAATAGCTTTTCTCGTCATGTAGCTTGGTCTATCTGATAAAGGTGTATCGGCTCATTGAGGTGTTGTGTCACAAATAATGTGCCTAAATCGATCATTTACAGTTATTGTAAATTCCTGCATGAGATGGCTGGCCTCACTGTGTGACTGTCATGTCACTGCAATGTGCTTATGTCAGCTGAACAGCAGCTCTTCAAGCTCAACGATACCTTTTGGAGGAACATGATATGTAGACTTATTTTGGAGAGCAAGTGTTTGTGTTTATCAGTGTGTGTGTGTGTGTGTGTGTGTGTGTGTGTGTGTGTGTGTGTGTGTGTGTGTGTGTGTGCGCGCACACTGATGCAGCCATGTATGCTGCTTTCCTGTGATGTCACGTCCGCTGACACAGAAATAGCTGTGGGCAGTAGGGAGTAGTGGATGGGGTAAGAGGATTGGGAGCAGATTAGAGGCAACAATTGCAGTGGGCCTGTCTCTCAGTCTCTCCGTGCTCATTCTCACATCCTGGACATGTGCTTAAATCCCCAATAAGGGAAACCTTGACACATTTTAACAGAATATTGGGAAATACTAGATTTGCTCTGCTTAAAAAACAATAAAAGAAAAAAGAATGAACTAATATCTTTTAGAAATGTCTCTTTGTGTTACTCTGTCTCTGTGAAAACAGTATTTTTTCCCTTCCTAGTTCTCTAGTGTTTTGCAAATTCTTCATAACGAAATGTTTTAAATTGTCAAACATTAGATTTTAATACCAGACAAAAACAAACTGGGCAAAGAAGAAAACGAAACTTTAACAGAACCTGAATCCAAAGATTAACAAACATACAAAACTAGAAAGACTATTGAACTCAAACCACGACAGCTGCGCCAGAAGCTTGGACGCTTATGATTCACCAAATGTAACCAGTCGTTCTTCAGCCCGTGTCATTGGTCTGCAAATATGGAAATAACTTTGAAGTCTAATCAGTGTATTGTTCATACATGTTGCACTGCTATTATTTTCTATTTTATGGTTAAATTGTTATAATTTGTAATTAAAATTAGACACAAGCTCTGAAAAAGGATTTATGTTACAAATTTGACATCCACACAGCCAAACATGTAAAATCACTGACGTCAGTTCAGTGCTTACATTTCTGTGGGAGATCTCCTGAGCTGTGACCATTGTGAAAGTTCAAGTATCAAACCTGATTCAAACAGAAGATTCGCTGTTATGCATCTATCGGCGTAAGTGTTTGCATGATAATCAAAATGCTGTTTGAATGTGGCTTAGAGCAAAACGTGCTTTGACTGCTCAGAGTTGAAAAGTCCAATAAAAGTATCCAAAGTACATTAACCAATCAGGTGAGGGGACAGGTGGCTGCACACATGTCAGCAGCATCCTCGCAGTGAATGCACCAAGGTGAAATAATAAGCTTTGCTGCAATTTGGCAAAGTCTGGTGTCAAATGAATAGTTTCTGATTTATACCTGCTACAAGAGTATTAAAAATCTTCTGACCGAGAGCAAAATAAAAGCATCTGTGATGCCTGAATAGAACTAAAATTCAGCATTGAATGGCTCCTCGCATTATTCCTGAGGTGGCAGCAGCACGTCTGTGACCATGTTTGTGTGTTTCTCAAAGATGAGATTAGAGTGGAAAATTACCCCCAACTGATTTTACATGTGTACATAAAAGACCTGTAGAGGACTTGATGCCCGATGTAGCTTTTCTGAACCAATAATAACAGTTTTTGTTTCATCTTAGTTTAACTTCAGGACCTTTGCACACATCTGTTAGACAGTGTATAGAGTGGGAAAGGTTTGCTCAATCAGTGGCTCTCACTGGAATGCAGAGCTGCCATCAGCACAGCAGTCTTATTAAATGTCATATGCCAGTATAATGTGACCTAGTGGTAGCATATACAGTGTAGACCTTTGGGGGACTCCGCTGCATAATATGGAAAAACATACAAAATATGATTTAAACGACTGCAGAGCTGTCGTAGATATACCAACCCAGTGCTACAGCCTCACTATGAAACTGTAATGATCCACTATATTAAATGCTACACTTGGGTCACATAGTACAAGAACAGAACATTCATCAGTATTGCTGCAACACAGTGAGCTATGATATCACCCTAACAAGCACAGTCTCAGGACTGTCCAAACCCTGACTGAGATGTTGTTCTGACTGCATGTTTCAGAAGGCTGAAGACAGTTATAATAGATAAGATAAGATAAGATAAGATAAGATAAGCTTTCTTAGTCCCACACGTGGGAAATTTGTTTTGTCACAGCAGGAAGTGGACAGTGCAAAAGTTATATAGCAAAAATTAGAATACAATAAGAATAATAGACTGTACACAACTGTACAGAAGAGAATAGAATAAAATAAAATACAATATACAGTAGAATAAAATAGAATAAAATATACAATAGGATAAAAATAGAATACAAATTCTATATACAACTGAGTAAAAATACAACTGAGGTCACTTTTATAGCATGTGGACTGTAATCGTAGCAGTCAAGGATGAAAACATCACTGAGAAGTTATGGGAAAATATTATCAATAAAACAAGCAAGAGTTAGAATTTTTTATTTGATTTGATTCATTTTATTCTTTAAAAAAGTTTAGAAACTTTAATCTTAACGTGATCATCAAAGCTTTCATCTCTTGGTGATGTATATGATGATGATTCATCTTCATCCATCCAGTTCCAGTCTGCAGGATTGTCTTTTAAGAATGTGAATGTCTTTATTGATCCAGGCCACCAACAAGCACCACATTTCTTCTTTACCTTAAAAGCTGCAGGAATCTAGAGTGGACATGCAAAGAAGGTTAAAATGATTCTCTAGTCTTTCCTGTCTGAGATAGAAGGAACATTTCTGAAAATGTTTCTCATTGAGAACGCTCCTGCTTGTTTACTTGGAAACATGATATCAAAGAAAATACCTAATTGTTCTGATACAAATAAATACATTTAATATGAACTCATTAACACTGAAGAATGTCCACAGTTATGTGTAAGCCCAGTAACATGCTTTATAAAATCATGTTAATTTATTATACCGAGGTGTCAACATTAAGATTAAAATCCCCAGCTGCTCAATCACGTTGGCAGCTGCTAAAATAAAACCAATTCTGTCACAGCAGCACTTTGAGACAGTGATCCAGGCCTTTGTTAGCACTCAGCTGGACTGCTGGACTTTATAAAGGGGTCAGTGCTTCATAGGTTACTCGTCTACAGAGGAGGCAAAATGCTGCAGCTCGTCTTGTAACTGGAACTCGAAAGTTTGAGCACATTTCTCCTATTTCAGCTCCACGTCACTGGCTGCCCATTCCTTTTAGGATTCATTTTAAAATTCATTTATTTGCTTTTAAAGCTCTCCATGGCCTCGCCCCATGTTATCTCTCTGAGCTGCTACAGCCTCATACACCCGCTCTGTCAGGTCAGCTGATCAGCTGCTCCTGCATGTACCCAGGACTGGGCGTAAACTTAGAGGAGATCCTGCTTTTGCTGTAGCAGCTGCCAAACTGTGGAACGAGCTGCCTTTAGAGATCAGACGGCTTCTTCTCTGCCTGTTTTTAAATCACTCCTGAAAACCCAGCTCTTCACCCTGACCTTTGACACCACGTGAGATGTTGGTGTTTAGTTTAGTTTAGTTGATTCTATGTTGGTCTGTTTTAATTTTAATTCATTATGTGTTTTATTTATTTATTTATTTTTTATTTTATTCTATTGTCTTATTTACTGTACCACACTTTCATGCTGTGCTGGCTATTTTAAAGCTCTTCATAAATAAAGCACTTTATAAAGTGCTTGGATTACTTAAAAGAAACAAAGAAGGTAAGAAAACAACAAACAGATGGTGTCAGTAAGAGCGGTCTCTCTGCTGTGACACCAGCAATGCTTTTGTTTTGCCAACATGCAGAGATAGATTATTGTCCTTGCACCAAAGTGCCAGCTGTTGCACCTCCTCTCTGTAAGCAGCAGCATCATCATCGTCCCAGCGCTCTGGTGTCATCTGCAAACTCGATAATGTAGTTTTTGTTGGAGCTGGAGGTGCATTTGTGGGTCAGCAGCGTGAAGAGTAGCGGTCTCAGCACACGTGCCTGCAGGGTGGGAGGGGGCCGTGCTCAGTGTGATGGTGTTGGATTCCAACCTGTGCTCTCTGGGGTCTATCAGTGAGGTCCAGGATCCAGTTGCAGTGGAGCAGGGCAGGCTTGCTGATCAGCTGTTGGTGAATGATGGTGTTGAATGCTGAGCTGAAATCAGTGAACAGCATTCTTACGTGGGCGTTACGTTGATCCAGGTGTGACAGGGCCAGGTGGAGTGCCAGTGAGATCGCATCGTCTGTTGATTTGCTTTGACTTCATGATGATTGGAGTAAGTATTAGTGGGCGGCAGCCTTTGAGCTCCGAGGCTGCAGCTGTCTGTGACACAGCAGCTTGGCTCAGGGCAGCGGTTCTTAAAGAGTTCTGACAGGCAAGTTATCGTGAGGATTGGGAGGAGTTAAAATGGAAAAAATGGAACGCCACAAGGAAGCATAGTTAGCCCGTTATTGTTTTCACTGCTGATAAATGATGTGTTTAATTACATAGAGGGTGGAACGGGGTTTTCACTTTCTTCAGACGATGGGGCGATGTGGGCAAGAGGACGACGGTTAGACTTTTTGGTAAAGAAAGTACAGGCGGCAATCACAGCTCATATAAATGGGGGTTTAAACTCTCAGCTGATAAGACTAAATAATGTTTTTACGAGAAAAAGAGTTGGTGTTGACATCAGGGTCAGATTATATGGACAAGCATTACAAAGGGTAAAACAATTTAAGTTTTTGGGGTTGTGGTTTGATGAAAGGGTGACATGGACTGTACATATTCAGAAAATAATAGACGGATGCAAGAAAGTGTTAAATATAATGAGGTGCTTAGTGGGAACTGACTGTGGGGCTGATAGGAAATCTTTAAAAGCTTTATATACTGGGTTGATTAGGTCAGTATTGGATTATGGGTGTGTAGTATATAATTCTGCTGCCAGAACAAGTCTTCGTAAGTTGGATAGTATCCAATATCAGGCGCTAAGACTCTGCACAGGTGCATTCAAAACAACATCTGCAGCAGCTGTACAGGTAGAAATGGGGGAAATGCCATTACAAACAAGAAGAGAGCAACTGACACTGACTTACTGGGCAAGTTTACAAGGACGTGGTCAAGATCATCCGACAAAAACTGTTTTCCAACCGTGCTGGGAAAAAGAGAAAACACAATTGAAGAGCTTTGGGTCTCTTAAATTCACATACAGTGCAGGAATATATTAATCAGTATTATAGTCAAAATCTACACAGATGCATCAAAGAATACAGCCAACCAAAGCGGGATAGCATTTATACTTCCTGAGTTTAATATCAAGGTGGGGAAAAGGATCAGTGACGATTTATCAGTGTGCACAGGAGAAATGGTTTCATTATTGTTAGCAGTCCAGTGGATTGAAGAAACAAAACCACTAAGATCTGTGATATGTTCAGACTCGAGCTCTTCACTGGCCAGTCTGCAAGACAGTCACTCAGACTGCAGACTGACATTCTGATAGAGATCCAGCAAACATTGTTCAGACTTGTTATGATGGGGCTTATGGTCACATTCTTATAGATACCAGCGCATCATGGAGTTAAAGGAAATGAAACAGACTGGACAGCAAAAGTCGCAACGAGGAGACCGATGGTAGATATTAGTGTGAGTAGGACGGAGCTCAAGAGTAGAATACGATACAAAATGAAGGAAAGGTGGCAGAAGCAATGGGAGGAGGAGAGGAAAGGGCGATGGTTTTATAAAATCCAAAGGAAAGTGGGGGAAATGAGAAGTACAGGCCGAAACAGGAGAGAGGAGACGATTATATCTCGACTGAGATTCGGACACACTGGTTTAAATAGCACATTGTTTTTAACAGATAAACACTGTACAGGGGAGTGTGGCTGCAGCAGGGAACAGGAAACAATAGAACATGTTTCCTTGAATTGTCAGAGGTTTGATATTGAAAGGAGACAACTGCTCAAAAAGCTGGACGATATGGACGTGAAGTTGGACTTGATTGATTTGTTTCGCACGACCTCTGTAAGTGAAAGTTATCGGGCTGTATTTTGGTTTTTAAGGCAGACCCATTTGTTCGAGAGAATTTGAATTTTTTTTTTTGTCATTTCGGTCCACACCATCACGCCCTGCCGCAGCTCTGCCGTCAAAAACAGGCTCCCTGCAGCCACTAACAGTGAGTAGTATTAAACTCTCACTAAATTATATATTTTTCATCTCTGCTCACCAGTTTCTGGATCTTTTGTTTTTATAAGACTAAGACTGAACTTTATTTTTCCATGTTTGGCGATGTTCACATTCTGTTTAACTTGTTGCTTTTTTGAAGAAGTGCTGCAGACGAATGAAGCAGTCGAGTGACAAAAGTTAGTTGCTTGAAATGAAAGTTGTTTGTTTAAAACAAAAATTACTGACGGATTCAGTGAATCCTTCGGGGGGATAATATTTCTGCCATGTGAGGAATGATGTAAAAAGACTGAGAACCACTGGTTCAGGGAGATGTTGAAGACGTCTGCTCGGACGTCAGTCAGCTGACGATGAGGCGGCCTACATGGATGAAGTGAAGAATCTGGCATCATGGTGCCAGGACAACCACCTCCAGCTGAACGTCAGCAAGACCAAGGAGCTGGTGGTGGACTTCAGAAGGGGTCAGCACAGAGACTACAAGCCCATCATCATCAATGGAGCTCCAGTGGAGAGGGTGCAGTCCTTCAAGTATCTTGGTGTCCACATCTCCTCAGACCTGACATGGGCTGCCCACATTCAGGTCCAGACCAAAAAGGCTAGGCAGCGCCTGTATCACCTACGACAACTGAGGAAGTTCAGGGTCTCTCCAAAGATCCTCAGGATTTTCTATACAGGCGCTGTGGAGAGCATCCTCACACAGAACATGACATCGTGGTTTGGGAACAGCTGTGTGAAGGACCAAAAAGCTCTCCAGAGAGTGATCCGTACAGCAGAACGCTGCTGCAGGATTGCTCTCCCCCCGCTTCAGGACACCTACACCAGGAGATGCCGGACTAGAGCAGCGCAGATACTGAAGGACCCGTCCCATCCTGGCAACAAACTGTTCCAACTTCTGCAATCTGGTAGAAGGTTCCGCATCTTCTGGGCAAGGACAGAGAGACTCAAGAGGAGCTTCTATCCCCAAGCCATCCGTGCCCTAAACACACACACCCGCCCTCTCACATCATCTATAATTGACTGAGACAGGACTCTTCCAGACACTAAACCAAGGCACAATGTACATTTCAATTCCTTTAATTTTAAATATGTTTATATTGTCTATCCTGTAAAATAGTCAGATGTCTATTCATATTAATGTACAGAATTCACCTGCTTGCTGCTACTACTGCACATTCACCCAGTGTATATACTATATGTATGTATATATATATATATAATGTTCTTCCTCTACACCCCCCCCCCCAATTTTTGCACATGTCGAGGAGCGTGTCAGGCTACATTTCACTGTGTGTTATACTTGTATAACTATGCATGTGACAAATAAAGAACCTTGAACCTTGAACCTTGATCAGCACAGGCTGTGAGGACAGTATATTGTCTGGTGCAGCAGCTTGTGGGGTGACTTTAGCAAGACTCCTTCTCACATCGTGGACAGGGACAGCACTCGTTTGTCTGGCGAGGGGTGGTTTTCTGTGCTGGCTCCTTGTTTTGAGTCTCAAACCTGGCGTAGAATGAATTAAGTGCTTCTGGCAGAGAGGCGGGGCCTTGTAATGATGGCTTGGATGTCTTGCCACATTCGCTGAGAATCTCTTGAGCAGGCGAAGTAATCACTGACTTTCTTTGAGCACTCAGGCTTTGTTAGCTTGATGCCCCAGCACAGATCGGGTCTTGTCAGTCTGAGCGCTGCCTCGTCGTTGGCCTTGAAGGCACCAACCCGTGCTTTCAGTAGTTCTTGAACGCCTGCAGTAAAGCATGGCTTCTGGTTAGTGCATGTTGTGACAGTTTTGATGATGGTGGCATCTCCAATGCATATGTCACTGTCTCAGCATACTCATTTATGTCTATGTGATGTTCAGTGGTCGCCGCTTCTCTGAAGACGCTCAAAACTGTAACTACACTGCACTCTCCAGATTTTATTTTACATTTCTGTTATAAGACCAAACTTAGCCAAGGTGGACAGAAGTCACAATTAGAGCAGGTCGATATGGCCAAAAATATTTATCACGATATAGATTTGAAAATTTGCGATAACGATATAACTGACGATATAATTGATGTGAGACAAAATGCAACTCCACAACTTTGCTAGCGTTTACAGCATCCTGCCATGCGACTGTATTTGTCTCTAACCCTCAGGAACCTTCACATTAACTTTTATCGAGTGGAAAAGTGTTAGCTTAAATCCTGCAGCTTCACTGTTTATGTTATGCTAACATAGCTGTGTCGCTAGCGATCACGTAGCACATCATTATATAGCAGCTAGCCCAACTTCAGTAACTTTACAAACATCTCTGCTGTTTAGTTTCCTGTCTTCATTTATGTTGGAAGTGACAGCAGAGCTGTACATTTGATTTTTTTCAGAAATCTCTCAGTCAGAACATGCTATATCATGTTTAGGTAACTAGCGAAACTAGCGAGCTAACTTCCGTTAACCACCTGCTAACTTCTAACTCCGTTAAATGTAATAAATTCTGTTTTCATGGATGCCTGGATGCTAAACTTCATAGTTACACCTGGTAAAGCAGCAACGCTGATCGTTTTATTAAAGATGAAAGAATTTAGACAGTTTTTAACTCTCAGTGACGCTGCAGTGTTCGTTTGACTTTGGGACTGACGGACAAACACCAAACCACTTCCACATCACTGAAGTGGCTCCATTTTTACAAACCTATTCTGGTTCATCCGTTTCACTCAACGATCCGCTTTCTCCATTCTCATTCTCTGTTGCCGCCATGCTTTTTCGGCCATGTGCGTATGAAAACAAAGGCACTGCACATGCGGGTTTTACCCATATTCTAACGCGATATTTCATTTTCTTATCGTTGCCTAACATTGTACCGGTATTACCGTGAACGGTATGATATGGCCCAGTCACAATGGAATTGTAGGTTGGAAATTTTCAATTTCAGTTCAGCTGGGTTTTTTTTTATTTAGCAACAACAGCCGAACACTTAATAAACTGGATGAGGCAGCAGATTTTCTAGGTTTGCACAAACTAGTCTGTTAATTATTAAGACTGGAATATCAAAAATGGGCAACTGGCAGATTTATGACCTGATGTGTGAAAATGCTCTAACTCTTGATTGAACTGTACAATATACACAAAATGTTTTGTTTACAGAGATAATGAACAACGTCATCAAGAAGGCAAGAGAAAAAGGAAAATGGAAGGTAATTGTCATTAACATCATTATTCATACGAAGTTGGATATCTGTGATTCAAAGATAAACAAAGACATTCATTAAGTATCAGATATAGTAGTTTCCTTTGCTATGTGTGATTTTATTATAGGTTTTGGTGGTGGACAAGCTGAGCATGAGGATGGTGTCCTCCTGCTGTAAGATGACAGACATCATGTCTGAGGGAATCACTAGTAAGTACTACCAACCCAGCCACACCCAGCTCACTTGTATGGAAGCCCGTTTCCGCCACAAAAAAAAAAAAAAAAAGGATCCATAACTCAAAATTTCGAGTTATTTTCTCGAAATTCTGAGTTATTTTCTCAAAATTCCAATTTATTAACTCAAGATTTTGAGAAAAGTAACTCGAAATTTCGAGTTAGCGCTGCCAATCAGTAATCTACGTGAATGACGTCATTTCCTCGTTACCCAGAAGCTGAAGCCTCAGCTACAAATGCTACAGCTAAGCTACCGGTATTACATCCAGTCGTGAATGCACAGATTGCTGAGTGTTTTCAGCCTGGCTTCACAAATGATGAAATCCCTGTGTTATTAGCTGAATCACATGGTGTTGCTATCAGCAAACGTACTCGCGAAAGCGCCAATTTGTTGGGATCCGTTTTTGAGTGTGCGTTCCTCTGCGCCATATGCTTCCGGGTAACAAGAAAGCGACCTCATTCACGTATATTTTTGATTGGCAGAGCTAACTCGAAATTTTGAGAAAAGTAACTCGAAATTTTGAGTTATGGATACTAGCTGTTTTATTTTTATTTAGTGACGGAAACGGGCTTCCATACACTTGACCTGTAGCTGTGTAGTTAGTTTAATCTGTTTTAAATAAATCAAATTTAACTCTAATTTCTAATTAAGTTAAATGTATCCAACAGTGTTTACAGTGTGAAAATATTTCTATATTTATTTATTTTTTTGCAAGGTAATTGAAATATTAGAAAAGGATAAGATCAGCTGTGCGGTTCCTCGGTCGTTGATCCAGTGTTTAGTTTATTTTCCTCTGTTCTCAGTTTAAAGTTTCTTATTGATTTCCAGTGTTCTTGTAATTATGTTGTGAATTACATGCTGGAGTTCAATGTTCGTAGTTGTGATCTAGTCCCAGAGTTTGACTTCATGTTTATTTTTCTTATAGCAGTCTGTTGAATACCGGCTGTTTAGTCTTCCCTACGTATCCCATGCCCGGTGTACGTGTCTTACTTTCCAATCCATCAGTCATGTGCCAGTTTTACTTCCCCCTTTGTGTTTCGTTAGATTCTGTTCACCTGTTCATTGTCCTCATGTGTGTATTTAAGCCTTCTGTTTTCTTCAGTTCCTTGTTGCATTCTACCAACAGGTGTGTTCCAGTATTGTTTTTTACTTTTGCAAGTTCCAATAAAAAAAGCTGTCTTTTATGAGTTCACTATTTTGAATAAAAATGTCAGATTAAAGACAGGCTTTGGTATCCGTTCCCACCAGAACATTGCTGACTAAATAGTACTTTAACTGTGAGAAACATGGCACCAGGTAGTGACGGTGTGATGAAATCCCTTGAATGTGTCGACTTTTTCCAGCCAATTGCTTTGCCAAAAGGCAGATCACACGAAGCTCCGTCCAACAGCTCATTTGGGAGTACTGCTGCGATGATGCATGTGGGCTACATACCAAACGTAATGATTAGGGATGTTACTGGCCATTAATTTCTTAGTTGACTAACTGTGGAAAAAATTCCACTAACAACTAGTCTAAAATTAAGAAAAACTCAGATCCATCCATCCATTCGCTTATCCTTTTCAGGGTCGCGGGGGGCGCTGGAGCCTATCCCAGCTGTCATAGGGCGAAAGGCGGGGTACACCCTGGACAGGTCGCCAGTCTGTCGCAGGGCTAACACACAGGGACAGACAACCATTCACACTCACATTCACACCTAGTGACAATTTGGATTAATCAATTAACCTATCCCCACAAGCTGCATGTCTTTGGACGGTGGGAGGAAGCCGGAGTACCCGGAGGGAACCCACGCAAACACAGGGAGAACATGCAAACTCCACACAGAAAGACCCCGGCCTGATGGAGGAATTGAACTCAGGACCTTCTTGCTGTGCGGCAACAGTGCTAACCACCGTGCCACCGTGCCACCCAAAAAAAACAACTCAGATATTAAGTTAAATTTAAGAACCATCCATTTAATGGAAAACGTCAAAACTAATATCAGAGGTGTTTTGGAGAAAGCTAATTTCCGCCACATGTAGAAGCTTCGTCAGTTCTAATGTCGAGTGGTGGAGAGTCCCAGATTTAAGTCCTGGGGGAGTGTCCCCAAGAGGGGATCCTTTAATCACACGAGTCAGCAGTGTTGGGCAAGTTACTTTGAAAAAGTAATTAATTATAGTTACTAGTTACTTCTTCAAAAAAAGTAACTGAGTTAGTAACCGAGTTACAAGATTCTAAAAGTAATTAATTACTTGAAAAGTAACTATTTCGTTACTTAAAAAAAACCCAAAACGTTTAACCCTTTTGATGTTTCCTCCACATTTCAACTTTAAAAAGTATTTATTTGCCTTGTTTGGTATCATCCTTTTCAGCACAACCTCACGTGTCTGAATTTACAGTTATGTTTTCATTTTGACATATTGTATTAACACAATTGATCTAAAATCAGACAAAACACATAAAATCCGAGTAGAAAAAGTTATATTTTTACTGTAACAACCACAAACATGTTTAATGAATCATGTTTCATAACTTTAAATGCAAAAATAAATTGACAATTTTAAAATTATATGTACAACATCACAGCCTGATACCTGCAGGTCTGACAGCAGCAGGTGCATCACTCCTGTTTCTATCTGGAGACAGCAGTCACCTCATTGTTCTGACACACAACACAAAACTATCCACAACACTACACACTAACTACACAAGACAACACGTCACTCCTAAATCTTCCCCCTCTTCCTAAACAACCAAATGTCATGTTGCCATGTCATTTTTTGATTTGTGATTATATATCGTTGTTGGGATGATAAGTGTCTTATATTGGGATATGAGACTTTAACCAGCCTGATGAACGCACTGACCTTGCTCTTTATCCACTTCAGTTGTCGAAGATATAACAAAGCGGCGTGAACCTCTGCCCAGCATGGAGGCCATCTACCTGATCACACCCTCAGACGAGGTAAATAAAGCAGTTCCTCTACAGCAGGGGCGTCCAGCTGCAGTCCTTGAGAGCTGCTGTCCTGCAGCTTTTAGACGCATCCTTGCTCCGACACACCTGAATCAAATGGGTGGCTTGTTACCAGGCCTTTGTCAAACTTGATAACCATTGATTCAGCTGGTTGGAGCAGCGATGCATCTAAAAGCTGCAGGACGGCAGCTCTCGAGGACTGGAGCTGGACACCTCTGCTCTACAGCCTCATTATGTGATTTTCTTCATTGCAAATGTTTGTCCATCAAATTAGAAACGACACTTTCCTTTGATTTGAATCCTTTACTACAATACATTTAGTTTGATGTTTGCTTTCAGTGATATGTAACTCACTCAACAATGTAGCAATGAATTATTAGTCTGTTCGTCTTTGCTCTTTCAGTCTGTCGAGGGTGTGATTGAGGACTTCAGAGACCCTCGGACTCCGAGGTACAAAGCCGCCCACGTCTTCTTCACTGACAGTGAGTAGACCAAAATCACACCCACAACATACACGATTTAGTTTTATTTATATAATTCCAAGTCATAACACATGTGGTCTCAGGACACTTTATATAACGAGGTTAAGACCATATCAGGATCACTACTCTCTTTAACTCGAAGCACGTTTACTGTATTTAAAAATCTTCACAGGTGTCTTTGGTTTCTGTATTTTTTCATCTGTCAGTATAGTTTCACAGCTGTTACTGGCTGGATGATGCTGTTTTGTCTTTCTTTTTTCCATTGGGAGATAAATACAACTGAATAAATGTAACTGAAAGTAAAATATCCTAAAATTTTAAGTTTTACAAAATGTAAAATAATTAGCAGCTTTTAATAGTGCAAAATAGGCTCTTTGAGGAGTCACTATGACTAATAAATACCACTGCTAGTCCAAAATAGTAGATCATACAATACTGAAAACACATTTTAATAAAGTCCAACACGCCACACTGCAGCGGTGCTTTGTAGACAAGTGGGCAAAGTTACAGTCATTTAACTCGTGCAAATCCACGTGAATTTAGTACGCCTACATTTGCTTTTCAAAAAAGGAATTTAATTTGAAAAAAACAGGAAAAGAGTCTTTATCCAAACTTGGTCAGAGGGGTTACAGTCAGAGTGAGACGACAACAACAGGGCCCCTGAACACATCCTGGTCCCCAAACAGCTACAGATGCTCCACATATTTCCAATCATGCATGTCTCTATCACAGTATTTCACTGTGTTAAATGACTTTGGTTGTGCTTTTGGCTTTTTTTCGATTCCTTTGGAGTGTTTTAGGTTTTGTGCATGTGTAATGTCTGCCCAGCTTCCACAGCAGCATGTTGTTTTTTCTCGCCTGTGAAAGCTGAATGAATAAAAGACCTCCACAGCAGTGCAGGCTTTTCTTCCCTTTATCTGCTTCAGTGCTATGTTACAAAGTGAGTTATGTTTTTAAAGGCAGACACATTCTGCAAATTTCATGACAGTTTGCACACACAGACACAGGTCTGGTGGAAATGTTTTATTAAACTCAGACATGGTCATTGCAACATGGCTCCATAACAACACCTAATTAATGAAGTAGGTCTTTAGCATCGTTTATGGTGAATGACGCATAAACTTAAATTGACAACTTTATGGGGCTGATTTGACCATTTCCAGGCATTAGACCGTTCCAAACTCCTCCTCTGGATTTTATTGGAATCATTGTTTGGAACTTAAGAGCTGGTCAGTCTGAACTACTGACCATTTCCATTAAATCTGTCTGTGGTGTCAAGCAAATTTTAATAATTTGCCATGGACCAAACGTGGCTGTTATAAGTCTTTGAGACTCAACACATCCACTGGTAATGTTTCATATTAGTCATAGCACCAGTTAGTGAGAACGGGGAGCAGGCGGGTCCCAGTTCTGACTGAACAGAGCCATCTACAATGTGGTCATGAAAGCCTTAAAAGGTTAAGTGTTTCTTTTTATTGCCACTTTATTAAGGACGTGACCCTGACAGCAGGGTGAACTTTGTTTACTGTAACTCAAAGACACGCGAGCTCCAAATGTCACATGTTTGACAGAAGTCAAAGTATTCAGTCGTCTGAACGTGAGAGACATCTCTTTCCTAATCCATATTAATATGACGTGTTTTATCTTTGGCTGTATTTTGTTTTAATAATTTCTATATTTGTATTCCTCTGTTTGACTTTGATAAGCTGCCCATTACTACTGTAAATATGGACAGAAAAACTACACGTGCTTAATTATACTTTTATCTAAGACTGATTTAATGCGGCTGAAGTTATTTACAATTTTCACTCAAAAAAACCCCAAAATCACTCCTTTGTTCAAATGTGTATTTTGGACAGAAAAGGAAACAGAATCCAGAACCATAAACACCATGTTGAGCCAAGCAGATAAAATAAATGAAACATTTAATTCTTACTCTGTAAAACCTACAGTTTCTCTAAGTAAACCAATATGTTTGTCTTTGCTTGCAGCAATCCCAGACTCTTTGTTTGGACTCTTGACCAAATCCCGCGCTTCTAAAGCGATGAAGGCCTTGACTGAGATCCACATAGCCTTCCTGCCCTATGAGTCTCAGGTAAGATCCTGGCCACCATCAGTCATGACTGATGGGTAACAATATTCTTATTGAGTGTTTTGAGATCTTTGTGTTTGTATAATTTGAATACAGATGAATGAATAGTCAGTAAAATCTCAGCTGTCTTTCCACGATTTATTGAACGGAGCTACAAGTTGACTTTTCATGTTGCAAGAAAGTGAGAAGAAAACTGATTGTGCTGAAACCATGTAACACATTTATGACCAGATTTAAGAACGTTGCATTATTAATGAGTAGAAGGAGACGAATCAGCTTTGCACAAGGTTCACAAGGTACCAGTTTGATTTCAGGATTATATAAGACCACCAGTAACCACCCAGACTCAGGCCTGCATTAAACTGGGAACTGCTGTAACACTGAAACACTGTGCACATGGGAGGTGTTGAGGATGTATCCTGTAGTGTTGCCTCTGTATACCACTTTACAATATTAAATATTCAATCAAATAGTCAGCCCAGTTATTGTCCAGTTATTTCTGAGCCTGTGAAAACTGAGCACTATGTAAAGAAATGGCTTTAATTACTTAATGCTGAAATTCAGTTCGATTAAAGCTGAATCCCTGCACTTCAATCGAGTATTGCTGCGTCTAAAATCCAGTGTTGTGGTGCAGATGGGAAACTATACAACTGTGTGTCGTCTTTGTACTGTTTTCTGTCGTCAGGTCTTCTCCCTGGATAAAGTGGATGCTTTCCAGGACTTCTACAGTCCCTTCAAGGCTGACGTGAAGAATAACATGTTGGAGCGTTGTGCTGAACAGATTGCCACCCTCTGTGCCACGCTGAAAGAGTATCCAGGAGTTCGATACAGAGGGTGAGCTCCTTTTGATTTTTTTAAAGACTGAATTGGCTTTCTATTTAAAAAGTGGTGATCTCTGATCCTGTGGGTCTGCCCCAGTAGGTCTGCAGGGTTTGGATGGAGCCAACGGGGATTCGCCCAGTACTAACTGCCTCTCTCCTCTGGGTGTCTACCATGTCTCCTCTGATTAAAAATCAGGAGCCCTGAACAGGCTCAGTGCTGGTGGAATACAACTGGAGAATGTCAACAGTGCAGACTTTGAATGTAGCAGACTGTAGCTTTAGCAGCAGCAAAGCACTTATACTTATCAGCCTGCTACAAGCCTATGCTGACTTTGTTCTGATCTTTGTGAGGAAAATGCTTGGAGAGGACAAGCACAACCAGATCTAAAGATTCACTTATCTAGCAGCATTCCTTGGAAATTCAATCCCCCAGGAATACAGTGGAAATCCAACATGGCACAAATGAGCAGAGAAAAATCGAGTAAAACCATCAAAACCAATTTGCAGCGTCACAGTTTGTGGTTGATCCCTCTGGTGTGGTCTGTGCTTCACATTCCAGCTTCTTATTTCCAATCTCCTGACCTGACTTATATTGTAGAAAAGAATGGGAAGAACGACTTATCTCCTCTGCACAGCACTTTTGACCTTCTGAACATTACATCATTCGAGATGACCTTAGTCCCTCTGTGACACCCGTTCACCGTTGTTGACACATAATGACCTGATGTCCTGATATCCAGCAGCTCCTCAGCATCCTCTCTCTGACTTTTCAACAAACATGATTTGAAACAAAGTTTAAAATCTAAACTTTAATATCACTTCATTTCATTTTCTGTCTTTGTATGATGCACTTTACAAGATTTTTCTGTGTATGTGTGTGTGTGTGTCATAATATGCTCCATACTGCTCCCATCACACACACACACACACACACACACACACACACACACACACACACACACACGTTTAAGTCTAGATCATGTCTACGCACACACTCATTTCTATTCTAACACATTAATCACACTTGTACTTTGATTGCATCTCTGATCAAGAATGAAGATGTTTCATTATTAGCAAAAGCACATTTAGACTTTTAACATAACAGGCTGGATGTTAAGGCCTTTTCCCCTCAGACATGATCGGAGGTGAACCATCAGACTTCAGTCTCTGCTTTCTGGACAGGGTGGTGTGCACATCTTTCTCAAAGCAAACTCTACCAGAAGACAAAGAGGCCTGAGGGCTTTGTGTTGTTCTGAGGTTTAGCAGTTTAGCAGAAGACACTGTTCTCTTCTGGACATAGGTCTAATTTTGTTCCTGGAAAATGCTGGAGATACTCTTGCAGTTTGGATGTATGCGGCACAAATGTTCTCGTAGTCCACTTGCTTGATCCAAGTGCTGACTCAGCTTGCATCGTCCCGTCCTGCTATCATGTACCAGGCTGTCTGCAGGCCGCCTGTGATAGACTCCTGTCTCTATCTGGATCTGTTCTTGTGCTGCCTTGATCAGAGCTTCTGTGTTGTCCTTTAGGCTGGCGTCTTTCCGTTGCTTGTAAAGCCACGTGATGCTGTAATTTTGGGTGGAACCCTCCATGCATTGTGGAGAAAGTGACATCAATATCCTCCTGTTGTCAGCCTATTATTTCAGTTGAGTATCTGCTGACTGGGATATGTGTTGATATTCCTGTCAAGGATATCCTTATTCCATCCCACTGAACTGTCCTACCTCCTGGAGGAATCACACTGTGGGTTTTTGTGTATTTCTTGTGGTTCCTGTCTGAGATGCCCGGCCCCCTCCTCTATCTTGCTTTTAACAGCTTGAATTTGGATGACCGTCTTCTTCTTGCCAACACTGTTTTATTAGAATCTGATTTCTGGATGATTTCTCTTATTTCTAAATAAGCCAAATGTTTTCTTCCTGGCTGTCGCTTCCATGCTGTTTGATTTTTAAAATGTGCATGAACTAATACCTGGATAAATGAATACCTGTGTGTGTTTGGATTAGGGACTACAAAGACTGTGCAGTTCTGGCTCAGATGCTTCAGGAGAAGTTGGATGGCTACAAAGCTGATGACCCCACCTTGGGAGAGGTAATGAAGTGAAATGACTAGATAATGAATGGAAGAACCAGATTATGGTAAACATGTGGACATTTCTGAAACAAGAGAAAAACAGAGGAAATTACACACAATGTAATAAATCGTACCCAGCTCTAATCTGCCATAACATCCAGGTTGCTTTTATCGATCATTAGTTCTTTTACAAGCTGCATTAAAAACTGTACAGCTGTTACACGTGTTAATTAGAGTTAAGTAAGAAAAGAATAAACTCACATAGTAAATAGATTTTCACTCAGCTGTAGTTTTAGTTTTCAGTGTTGGGGGAGATCAGCTGGACTGCTCCCATGATTAAGCATCGACTACGTCACTGTTGAGTGGGTAACCATCCACAGAGGATGAAACAGACGTTATGGTCTGTCTGTGGGCTCCATTGTTCTTGGGGCGATAACTAAGCTGCTTCGGTTCTTCCAAAGGTTAAACTGATTGCTGTTGGAACAAAGACGTGTGTTACATGTTAAAGCAGTGTTTTCTATATGCTCTGGTGCCTCCAGGGTCCCGACAAGTCTCGCACTCAGCTGCTCATTCTGGACCGAGGCTTTGACCCCGTGTCACCTCTCCTGCATGAGCTCACACTGCAAGCCATGGCCTACGACTTACTGGGAGTCGAGGATGATGTTTACAGGTAGAGATGCTACTAAAGGAGGTCTGACACCTGCCACATGCATTTTTTTAATGTTATGACTGAAGGTTTGGGTCACACAAATAGAAATAATAGCGACAATGTGAAAATCAAGCAGTCTGTTAACACGTGTCTGTTAACACGTGTCTGTGAGGTTTGAGACCAGCGGGATGGGAGAAACCAGGATGAAGGAGGTAGTGCTGGACGAGGATGACGATCTGTGGCTGAGTCTGAGACATAAGCACATCGCTGAGGTGTCGACGTAAGTGGCTTTCACCTCCTGCTCACAAATGCAGTCAAACAAAGCTGTCACTAACGTGCTTGCTCAGGATACTGAGAACTTTTTCTTTTACGTGTCCTCTTTGTGTCTCACTATGCACAGAGCTGTGACTCGCTCACTAAAGGAATTCTCTGCCAGCAAAAAGATGAACACTGGAGAAAAGGTAAAGGCCACGGCGTGTCTCTGTGTTCGGCTTTCTGGATCCTCTGTTCGTCCTTCACATAGTTACAGTGAAAACAACATGACCATACATTTGTTCACTCATCTCAGTCACTTCCTACCACCAATCACTAAATTCTCAAAGATTCTCAGACAGTTCATATAATAATAATAATAATAACAACAATAATGGATTGGATTTATATAGCGCTTTTCAAGGCACCCAAAGCGCTTTACAATGCCACTATTCATTCACTCTCACATTCACACACTGGTGGAGGCAGCTACGGTTGTAGCCACAGCTGCCCTGGGGCAGACTGACAGAAGCGAGGCTGCCATATCGCGCCATCGGCCCCTCTGGCCGACACCAGTAGGCAAGTAGGGTAAAGTGTCTTGCCCAACGACACAACGACCAGGACAGAGAGCCCAGGGATCGAACCGGCGACCTTCCGGTTACAGATACGCTTCCCAACCCCCTGAGCCACGGTCGCCCCGTATGTCGAGTTATCGAGCAAGTCATCAAAAGTCAGCATTATTAATGACTAATAACCTTTCATTCACACTAGTGAGTCTGTTGTCTTTGTAGATGAAAGGTATTTGTTCTGTGTGTCTCTGTAAGAAGCACAGCACACTAAGAAGCCTCTGTTAATGTGCACAAAATCTTCATTTTTTATCCATAATTGGAAACTTTTGTTCTTTGAAATCAGCATTAAAGCCACTTTTGGTTTATTCTGCCTCCTCTCAGTCCTGCAGCTAATGCCTGCCGCTTCAAATAGGATTTTCAGTTACTGGAAAAATATTCACAAACATATATCGATGTGTACGCAATAAACTGAGCTGTAAACTTGTACTTTACTCGCAACTATTTGTAACGCTAAGTTATTTAAGGACTAGTTTATGGCAATGGATGAATTTACTGACTGACGCGCAGAAGAAATAGTTCTTTATGGAGCCTAGATGGTGTGAATGATGAGACCAAAAACTGCAATGTCTTGTACCAAAAATATATTGAATAAATAGGGGAAAGGGGAACAAAAATAATTAACACAACACACAACGTAAATGTCCACAATTAAATAAATCAATGCTGTGATTTTTCTGTGCAAGAGTCCTTTTGCTAAGAGTCCTTTTTTTTTGGTCCTTTTCTTTTTAAAGTTCACTTTTAAGGTATTCCTCCTTAGGGTCCAGCTTCATACAATGGGGAAATATGTCCGTAATCCAAAGACGGCTAAGTGGGGGAAAACAATGGATGGTCCTACCGGCTCGCCACTTCAATATGAAGAAGATCAATTCAAAGGGGGGGGGGGAAAAAACCTGACCTGTAGGTCAGAAAAATGTCTATTAGCACATCAAGTTCAATTCAGTTTACCGGTAAACAAATATATTCTTCTGCAAGTCTAGGTAACAATGCAAATCATAAATCATCATCAATCAATGTACAACAGTTAAATCATTAATCATCTTGGCTACGTAGCTTAATCTATACAGTCCAGTAGCGTTCGCTACAAACAATACAAAAACAACAATAAAGGAAAACAACTGTCTAACAGACAGCATAGCCGAATTCAAGGCAACACATAACAATAATCATTCAATCGCACTTTGTTTCAAAGTAAGCCCATAAAAATGCTTAAGTAAACAAAAGTGTTCAAAAACAGCAGTTTATGAACCGGAGTTCTGCTCGCGGTGGGAACGCTGCCGCACAAAGTCATTTTTTAATCGTGAAAACGATCGGCTGGTTACTGACAACCAAAGGTTGAAAGATATTAAGGACACTTACTGCTGAGTTTAAAGTTTAAAGATGAATTGAGGAGAGAAAACGCTTTGTTTTCCAATACCGCTCTAAATGCCATAAGCTCACAGCCACAGCAGGAGTCGAACCCGGAAGTATCCCTCCACAGCCGGTTTTCAGAGTTGCCGCGACGTGAAAGGAGCCAATCAGAAGAGGGACCTCAAATCAGCTGACGTGGGTCATGTGACAGGCAGTAGTTGATATGGGTTACATATTACTCTACTAAGGAGTATTAGACACATTCAGAAAAAAAAGTTATGGTTTATTTTGCAAATAAACTCCAAATTTTGTAGATCAAACTTGAAATAATATTTATATTAAGTCAATGTGGAGATAAAAGGAGTTGTTATTGCAATTCGGCTCCAATGGCTGCCTTGTGTAAGTTAGTTGGTGAAATTGTGCTTCTACTACTACTAAACACGAGTGTGGTGTAAAGTAGGGTTGTGTGGTATAAGGATGTTGCAGAAACATGCATTCAATCAGAAGGCAGTGGGTGTAGTCATGGCGATGGCTAAGATGCATGTTACATCAAAAGACACAATGAGACAGGTGATCGAGCTGTCTCACTGACCCAACAACACGAGGCATGTGCAGAGTGTGTAGCTGCACTGGGAGTTGACTTAAAATGACAAGTTCAACTTTATCCTCAAACTGTTTCAACATTACTGTCAAAATGAACAATGTTTCCTGATCCATTGTGGATTTACACCTGCTTGATTGCAACCTCTCTACTGACAAATTCATGAATTTGCGTGCTTTGGCTTTTGCAACACTTCTTGCGCAGATACCTGAAACCCGTCATTCCTCATTAGGTCCAGCAGCAAAAATGAGGGTGAACAAGCATTTTGGCTGTCAGTAATAATGTTAGCTAACTAGCTCTCCAGCATAAATAACACTGATCAGTATGGTGCTGTGACATTAGTGTCACATCAGTGTGTTCTCGTGCAGTTTGGCTCGTTGTTAGCAGCAAAAGAGGACAGTCAGCTGAGCCCTCGCTCTCAACCACAGGACTCAGGGGCATCAGGACATTCCACTTTAAATGACGCAAAACTAGTCTTCCTCAGTACGTTCTTGCTTCATGCACCCATGGTGCCAGTGCGCTCTTCCAGCCGGCATGTAGGCTTTATCAAAAAAGAAAACAAAAATGATATTGACCCACAAGCTCCAGATTACCAGTCCAGCCCTGTTGTTACCAACAGCCAAGATGATCGTTCACTCTCAGTTGTGCTTATGTAGCAAGGACTGAGGGATTTCCAGTGTCTGCATTGATTCCAGTAAGAATAATGGCAGGGACTAGAAAGAGACTGTATGTTTCTCCCATATTAGCTCCTCTTCATCGGCTCCCTGTCAAATCCAGAATCAAACTTCAGATCCTTCTCATCACATGAAAGCTACCACGCCCCACCTTATCTTGGTGACCTTATAGCACTGCGTCACCTTCACGTGATGCACTGGTGGCCTCCCCTCCCGTGGCCTGGTTCTGGTGGAGGTTTTTCCTCACTGTTGCCCAAATGCTTGCTCAGAGGGGGTCATGTGATTGTTGCGGTTTTCTCTGTTTGCTTTGCATTGTTGTGGGCTCTTTATCTTACAGTATAAATCACCTTGAGGTGCTTGATTTGGTCCTATAAAAATACAATTGAATAGCCTGTCTTGCCTGTAGTGGGATATTGCCTGTTTTGGCTGATACTACTGTACAAATCTTTGGTGTTTCAATCACTGGCTGCCTTAAAAAAATGTTTTTTCTCTTTTTAAATATACAGAATTCTACCGACGACTCCTTTAAACATCTGCTCAGCCTACAGGACAAACAAAACCTCAAAAACTCATCAAACTGAAGTTCTTCAAAATTATTCTATTAATATAACATTACAGTAAATATGATAAAATTATATATTAATATTACAATCAATTAAATATTGATATTTGGGATATGAAAGGCTTTGTACTCCTTTATGGAAGACATTTAAATGAAGGTGCAGATAATAAGTCATATAAGTGAATAAAAACATGATCCTGGTCCTTATGAGGGTAAAAAGCAGATAAATGTATTCAAAACATTGTTCAGTCAGTGGAGAATAAAACAGTAAAAGCATTTGGTTTATTGTTTTAGTTGTGTAGCATCATTTGTAGCTGATGTTGTTGTTGAAAGAATCTTTCATACCCAGTGAGCCAATGAATGAAGACATTTTATTCACTGCAGGTGTCTCATTGTCTTTCAGACCACCATGAAGGAACTCTCGCAGATGCTGAAGAAGATGCCTCAGTATCAGAAAGAGCTCAGCAAGGTAGGAGCTAAAGTCACAACAGACAACAGCGTTCATGGAATACTGAATCTGCGTATATGTTTACCTCATTATTCAAAATTGTGGTCACATTTAATGTGAAATCATGATGTTGTAGAATTATACTGCAGACATGACAGAAACCAAAAGAAAACATTAGCAGCAGCTTCTTCTGCTATGAAGTACATACATACATACAACGTGCTGCTTTCCCCTCAGCATAAGCATAAATTATTATAAAGTTTTTGTCTTTTTATTCTCAGTCCATATGAGAATATTTTGTTTAATGTGTTGAATTTGTTTATAGCTGTGAACTATATTGATGTAGAGATGTGTGGATAATCCACAACACATTTGGTTCTGACACTTCATGACAAACAGCACGAGGAAACAAGCTCATTTAGAAGCGTTATGTAGAAAATATTAAGATTATTATTAAAATTTAATAAAGTTTAGATCTGATGGTGGTCACTTTGTCAGCCTGACTGGCAGCGTCTCTCTCTCTCTCTCTCTCTCCTGCTCAGTATTCAACCCACCTCCACCTGGCTGAGGACTGTATGAACCGCTACCAGGGCACCGTGGACAAACTTTGCCGTGTGGAACAGGTAAATCATCAAAACTCTGTTGGATCTGTCAACACTGAGGGAACAGGCCTCAGGGTCTTGTTTCAGTGTGACCGCTGGGAGCATTTAGAGTGCCGTGACAAAATATTTGTCCCCTTCCTCATTTCTTTGCATATTTCTCACACTTAAATGTATGACATCATCAAACAAATTCTAATGTTAGCCAAAATGTTAGCTAAAAAGAAAGTGTGGTTTGTCGCTATTATTGGACATGAAGGTTGAAAAAAAGGGTTTTCAGCTTTAACAGCTCTGTGACACTCGAGTATTCTTTCTTCTGAAACTTTGAGGCGATCTTTCGCCCATCGTCTCTCTGGGCATTGCCAAGTAAGCCAGGAGTTTAAACCAGATATTCTCCACTTAACCATCCAAGGTGGCAGGGGAACAACATGAGAACAGAACAGCAAGGCTGGAGTAATATGGGAGAAGTATGCAACGCATCTTCATTAATCCTGGGAAATCAGTATCAGTTGAATGATTGAGGTAAAAACATTATGACAAGATCAGAACTAATAAATAGGCTGATATTTAACACAAATGACTCTCGTTCATTTATTCTCCACGAATTGAAATCCACTTCTTTTTACACAAAATCACAATCACTTAGTTTAAAAGAGGAAAAGAGAAAAACAAATGAAATGGAACAAATTAAAAAAGAGGATTTCTGCATTTCCTAAAGCTGCACAATGTTAAGCAGAATTAATGTTCAGTGTGAAGGTCATCACTGTCACTCTCCAACATTTGCATGCTGTTCAATGCAAATACAACAAAACAGCACAAACATGTTCTCTGAAGGTTGTTCCAGCTGCCATGTTGTACGTTGTCCCATCCAGCACTGGGTAGTGATGTGCGAATCATGAACGAATCGTTCAATGCTCGAGAATCACTTTACTGACTCGTGAATCACGATTCACAAACCCAACTGACTCACTGACTCATCCCTGTGGCTGTTAGCAAACTAATTCCATTAGTACAAATATATCTAGCTTATAATTAAAATTGTGGGGGGGAAAAAACAGCCAGTTTCTTAACAGAAACATTTCTGCTCTGAACTGGAAGAAAAAACCCTGAGCAGAAGCTCACATCAAGACAATTGCTCCTCAGTTCACAGTAGCATCGCTCTGCTAACATGCTAGCAGCACATTTGAGCTACTCACCCCCTCCCTCCTGGCTCACAGCTTCTTCTTCTTCTTGGTTGGCAACCAATGTTAAGGAGCATTACCGCCCCCTGGCACACAGCTCAGTGGACATTTAGATGAGAAAAAAGGAAAATACTTAAATAATAAAATAAAATAAATGTTCTCTTTAGAAATCTTAATTTTATTTGCTCTTTTTTGCTCTATAAAAATAGTTGTTTTTCTTCTTCAATCACTCATCTTAGCTGTAGGATTTACATGAAAAGAGAAACAAATTAAGTTTGAGTGAAAATGTACATTTGTTGCACTCTCTGGTCACCTGACTCAGTGACTCAAAAAACCCGATTCACTTTGGTGAGTGACTCATTCAAACTCGATTCAGTAAAAAGAATCGAATTTACCATCACTAGTACTGGGCACCTCGTCATGTTGTTGGACACTCTCTCTGCTAATGTCCTCTTTCTCCACATGTATTACTGTTCGTATACATGCTCTGTAGAACAGGTGTGCCCCTTGATCTCTTTTGGGTCCGTATATAACAAATAACAAACCGTGGGTAACACAGGAAGTCAAAGCTGTCCTCAACATGAAGAAGAAGACTTTCAGGAGCAAAGTGAAGGAGGAGATGAAGGCAGCACAGCGGGAGGTGAAACGCTGCCTGAGGGAAGCAAAGGACACCTACAGGAGGAAGGTGGAGCAGAAGTTGGAGAGGAACAATATGAGGGAGGTCTGGAATGGTGTGAAAACCATCACAGGCCACAACACCAAGAAAAGCACAGTGGGGGGGACTGTGGAGAAGGCAAACGAACTCAACAACTTCTTCAACAGGTTTGACCAGCCCACAACCCCCCCACCCTCACCTTCACTACAGAGTCCTCTCCCCACTCTCCTACCTCCCTCGCTTCCCCCCCTTCCTGACACCATGACACCCCCCTCCTCCAATCCCTCTCTCAGCAGCAAGACATCTCCCCCCCTCCCCTCCTCCCAAACACCTCCCAGTGTCACAGTGGATCAGGTCAGGAGGCAACTGAGGAAGCTTCGCCCCAGAAAGGCAGCAGGCCCAGACAAGGTGTGTCCTAGGATGCTAAAGGCGTGTGCTGCTGAACTTGGGGAGCCGCTACAACGAGTCTTCAACCTCAGTCTGCGACTGGGGAGAGTGCCCGCCCTATGGAAGACATCCTGCATCGTCCCGGTCCCTAAAAAGAACCGGCCCAATGAGCTGAATGACTTCCGACCGGTGGCACTGACGTCACATCTTATGAAGACTCTAGAGCGGCTCTTCCTCAACCTCCTCCGACCACAGGTACAACATGCCCAGGACCCACTACAGTTTGCATACAAGGCGGGTGTCGGAGTGGAGGATGCCATCCTGTACCTCCTACACAGAGCCCACTCACACCTGGATGGGGGAAAAGGCACGGTCAGGATCCTGTTTCTTGACTTTTCCAGTGCCTTTAATACCATCCGGCCCTGTATGCTTCAAGAAAAACTGAACAGGATGGAGGTGGACCCCTGCCTGGTGGCTTGGATCTCCGACTACCTCACCGACAGACCACAGTACGTCAGGCTGAAGGACATCACGTCTGACACTGTGGTCAGCAGCACAGGAGCACCACAGGGAACTGTGCTGTCCCCTCTTCTCTTCACCCTGTACACCTCTGACTTCTGCTACAACTCTGAATTATGCCACATTCAGAAGTTTGCAGATGACACAGCCATCATGGGGTGTATCTGGGATGATCAGGAAGAGGATACAGAAGTCTGGTGAGGAACTTTGTCGCATGGAGTCACACAAACCACCTGCAACTCAACACCTCAAAGACTAAGGAACTGGTTGTGGACTTCGGGAGGTCTAGAGCAGGTCCACTGCCGGTTCAGATAGAGGGGGAGGAGGTGGAGGTGGTCAACAAGTACAAGTACCTCGGGCTGTGGGTGGACAATAAACTGGACTGGTCATGCAACACAGAGCACCTGTATAAAAAAGCCCAAAGCCGACTGTACTTCCTCAGGAGGCTGAGGTCTTTTAACATCTGCAGGAAGCTCCTGAGGATGTTTTACCAGTCGGTGGTTGCTGGAGTACTTTTCTATGCTGTGGTGTGCTGGGGGAGCAGCACAGCAAAGAAGGACTCATCCAGGCTGGAGAAACTGATCAGGAGGGCTAGCTCTGTGGTCGGCATGAAGCTGGACACTCTGGTGACAGTGGCAGAGAAAAGGACATTAAAGAAACTGATGGACATTATGGACAATGCTGGGCATCCTCTGCACACGGCCATAAACAATCAGAAGAGTCTGTTCAGTGACAGGTTGCTTCTCCCCAAGACAAGAACTAACAGACTTAAAAACTCCTTTGTCCCACACGCCATCAGACTGTTTAACTCCTCTCTGGAGGGGAGAGGGAGGGGAAACAGGAGGACAAAGGAGGGGGGAACAACTAAGCTGTAGTGCCTCTTCACCTCACTGTGCAATACCTTTTGTGCAATACTTTTGTAAATAGTCAACAGTGCAATAGACTCAATACTTGAAATGTGCAATTCACTTGTATTTTTATTTTTATTCCTATTTATTCTATTTATCCCCTTCGTATATTTTATTTATATTGTCTCTGTATTTATATATATGTGTGTGTGTGTGTGTGTGTGTGTGTACATATATATATATATCTATATATATATATATATATATATATATATATATATATATATATATATATATATATATATATATATATAATATTCTGTAACTCTGTAACTTCTGTCGGTGCTGTGCTTTTTTGGAAATCGAATTTCCCAGAGGAACCCACCCGAGGGATTAATAAAGTTCTATCTAATCTAATCTAATCTAATCTAATCTAATCTATATCTCGCCATGATATTTGGCGTCGATGCACATTGTGCTGGTTTGGAGGCGTTCCCCCACGTTGCTGGAGCAGGTGGGTTTGGCTGCTGTTGCTTCTGCTACTGCTTGCTGTATCTCAGCCTCCAGATCCATAGATCTTACCAATATTTGTCCAGACCTCACCTTGGTCTTGGTGGTTTCTCTGTTCTTCTCTGCTATCTGATGTTCCAGCATTTCTTATGTCAATTATTCCTTTTCTTGCAATATTGATCCAGTCTTTGACACATTTTCACTCTTTGGATCGCCTCGTCTTCCAACTGTTGTTCCAGTTGGTCAGTTTCTCTCTGTTTAACTGCTAAATGCTCCTGGACTTGCTTCAGTGTAGTTTCTTTCTGTCTTGTCTCTTTGATGAGGTGAGTTCATTAATCAGGGATGCAGAAGCAGAACCATAGGTGTGGCCTCTGCAGCAGCTGGTCCAGTTTCATTAACACTCTGGCTTTGTGTTGTGTTTTCTGATCCATCAACACATTTTTTTAGGTATTTACAAATTACTAACTATGTTGTCAGAGTATAAAAGACTTATATGTTTTCCAGAAGACACCGGATGTTACACACTTCTGTTGGGCCGCCAGACTAAAAAAACCTGGTTGCTATTTTGTTATTCTCTGAGACTAACTCTGATAAATAATCTATTAAGATATCCTGGTCGGGGTCTGGGCTGTTGGGCTTCCCTGCTGCTGCAGTACCGGGGGCGGTCTGCTCATCTCCACCCCAGAGGACAGGGAAGCATCTCCTGGGTCTGGCACAGATCGCCCCTCTGGGGGAGATGGTGCCTGGATCTGGGAGTACAGAGTATGTTTGGAGGAGTGTGAGTGTGTGTACAGTGTTCATGTCTGTGTCTCCATGTTGGCTGAGTGCTGAGTATTCCTATATGTGTGCATGTTTGTGTCTGTGTGTGTCTGTTTGTCTAAGTTTATGTGTCAGGTCAAGGGTTAGACTCCACCTCTGAGAACATCTCAGGCCCCGACAGGTGGGGGGCCTATTTTCCCCCACCACACTCCCTGCCAGTGTCTGATGCCCCCACCCACTGGTGCGTTGGTGGTTCTTGGTGTCCGAGGCTGGGTGCTCGGGTGTGTACTGGTTCACTCTTGGCGGCTGCTTGGCGGGACCTTGGCTCAGTCAGACCCCTTCCAGGGTGTGGAGGCCCCTTGGATCTCGGGTCTCTGGGCCCGGGGCTCAGTCTGCTCTGGCGCAGCCAGCTGCCAGTACAGTCTGCTGCCTTGTTACCGAGGATCCCTGTGGCTTCTGCACTGTAGCTCCTTGGTAAGCCAGATGTGCTACCAGATGCTTATGCAGTGCAGTTAGCTTCTTTAGCCAGACATGAATCATGTCAGGGCCCGGTGGTGTTCGACTCTTTATGCTTGAGATTCTTTTTTGGATGTCTGCACTGGATGGCTACTAGATGCTGGGTCTATCTGTCTCTTCTACCCTGTATAGTGACATTTTTTTTTCCATAGTATTATTGTTCTTAGTTTATGCTGCATCCATTTATTCATTCATTTCTGCCCTGTCCACTCAGTGTAACTTTTTTAACACTGTATTTTCAGGTATGTTAGCGTAATTAAAGATAAGGCCCGTTTAAACTCATTAGACTCCTCTCCTGTTTATCATTGAATCACTTTTAAAAATTTTAATTCTCTAACATTTCCTGTGACATCACTTTTAGTAGACTACAAATGAAATACAGCTTAGAATTGTGACCTTAGTCTCCTGTTACTGTGTTAACCAGTGACTGGCATTAATTGCAGCAAGAAACCACTCTAATAATGTTCTCCATTATTTTGAAGGATCTCGCGATGGGAACAGATGCAGAAGGTGAGAAGATCAAGGATCCCATGAGGCTCATTGTCCCCATTCTGCTGGATGCCAATGTCAATGTGTCCGACAAGATCCGCATCATCCTGCTCTACATCTTCCTTAAGAATGGTCAGATATCCACCGTCATCCTGTTTTTAGTTTTTATCTATCGGATCACCTGCAAATGAAAGACGGGCAGCCCACTACCAGTCTTTCAGTTTTATCCTTAGACAGTGTCCTATTGCTACAGTTTAATTTTTCATACGTGTATTCTCAGGTTTTGATTTATTTTCTTTTGTCAATTCATTCTTTTTTTCTAAACATGCATGTTCCCATGCGTGTGAATTGCATGTTTGGACCGGGTATTTGTACTGCATGCATTTGTGTGTCTCACTGTGTGTGTCAGGTGTGACTGAGGAGAACCTGTGTAAGCTCCTGCAGCATGCTAACATCCCACCGGAGGACAGTGACATCATTTCCAACATGGCCCACATGGGTGTTCCCATTATCTCTGAGGTGAGCAAATCTGCCAACAACCTCATCAGCTCATTTAACATGACCCCCCCCCCAAAATAAATAACAAACAAATAAAAGCTAAAAGCATTTGGAAATGTTACTACTGCAGCTTCCTGCATCAAAATGTCTCAATGCTGCAAAGATAAGACCACTGAATATTAATTTATTTAGTCAAAAGAATCTGAATCTCCAATTCATCCAGCCTATCCAGTGGAACACAGAGATTTAAGATAAGATAAGATAAGATAAGATAACCTTTATTAGTCCCACACGTGGGAAATTTGTTTTGTCACAGCAGGAAGTGGACAGTGCAAAAGTTATGAGGCAAAAATTAGAATACAATAAGAATAAATACAGTACACAACTGTACAGAATAGGAATAAAATAAAATACTATATACAGTAGAATAAAATAAAATAAATATACAATAAGATAAAAATAGAATACAAATACAAATACTATATACAACTGAGTAAAAATACAACGATGACAGAAAGGATTATTGCACTTAGTATTATTGCATATGTATGGATGTGTGTGCTTGATCAGTTAAAGTCTTTATTATGGAGTCTGACAGCAGTGGGGAGGAAAGACCTGCGAAATCTCTCCGTCCCACACCGTGGGTGCCGCAGTCTCCCACTGAAGGAGCTGCTCAGTGCTGTCACAGTCTGCTGCATGGGGTGGGAGATGTTGTCCAACAGGGATGACAGCTTAGCCGCCGTTCTCCTGTCACTCACCACCTCCACTGGGTCCAGAGGGCATCCTAGAACAGAGCTGGCCTGGGTCTGCTCTTGCCCCCTTCTGGTGGGACATACCTAAAACACCTCTCCAAGGAGGCATCCTTGCCAGATCCCTGAACTACTTTGACTGCCAATCTCGGATGGCTGAATTCCTCACCCTATCGCTAACAAAGAGGCCAACAGTTTCTGACATTTGTAACTACAGTCTCATGCTTTTGGTCACTACCCAGAACTCATGATGGTAGGGACGTAACTCGACTGGTAAATCAAGAGCTTTGCTTTTATGCTCAGCTCTCTCTTTACCACGATGGACCAATGCGGTGCCCAGATCACTGCAGCTGTGTTCCCATTTGGACCCCGACTTGCAAAAGGCACTCCACGTTTTGCAGCTAAGGACCATGGCCTCAGACTTGGAGGTGCTGATTCTCCTTCCCACCACTTCACACTCGACTGCGAACTATCCAGTGAAGTCAACAAAGCCACATCATCTGCAAAAAACAGAGATGAGCTTCTGAGGCCACCAAAGTGCAACCGTCCACCACCTGGCAAAGTAATTCGATCCATAAAAAGTATGAATAAAACTGCTGGCAAAGTCCAACATGCACCAGGAATGAGTCCAACTTACTGCTGGCAATGTGGACCGAGCTCCAGGAATGGTTATGCAGGGACCGAATGGCCCATAGCAATGAGCCAGACACCCTACATTCCCAACCATCCCCCGCAGGATGAACTCTCCGGCACCCTGGCATAGTGTCTGAGTATCGTGATCCTCTGGTAGTTGAAGCTCACCGACTGGTCCCCCCTTGTTAAAAATGAAAACCACCATCTCAGTCTGCCAATCCAGTGGCACTGCTTCAGATCTCCACATGACATGTCAGAGGTGTGGGAGCCAACAATGCCCTACAACATCCAGAGCTTTCTAGGAAACCTCGTTCACCCCTTAGGCCTGGCTACCAAGGAGATGTTTAAAGAGGACATGAAACACATATAAAGGTTTATTTACATCAGAATGATGTCAGTACATAACGTTACGTCACCGGATTGGATTTGCATTAGTTTATGTTGGCTAACTAGTGACAGAACTGATAACTCAGTGGAAATCAAGGGGACTGAAAATCTGTTTAAAAGGATCACTTTTGTGCTGCCCCTGGCTGCAACAATGAGCTTTATGTTAAAACCAAGGATATGCTGTCCACTTTTTTGGCCCTTCATTGTTTGTTCGGCTGCACTCAAATGGGAAAATCCAGCTGTTTGCTCTAATGTTCGGTTTTGTAAAGGACTTTATGAATGAGGACGGTGTGGACGAGAGCCTGTTTGACTCAGTTTACAGGTGATTCACCGCAGCAACAAGCTGGAGTTAGAAACAGATTTTTCCTCATCTGGCCTAGTGCACTGAGCGACGCAATCAGCTTATGATCTTCAGCTTGATGCTTCCTTCACCTCCAGTATCCACCATGTGGTTCGGGGACAAGCATGAAGCTCCTTGCAGCTGCCTCGGCAATGAAGGTGGAGAACATGGTTCCCAGCCTCCCTTGGAAAGCTGCCAAAGTTCTGCTGGAGGTGGAAGTTGAAGATCTCTGGAACAGGGTCAGATGTTCCAGAGATCATGTTTGGGTGTGTCGGGTCTGTTCCGCATCCTTCCCCGCCACCTGATTCATCTGGTCAATTGACACCTCAGCTGCTCTCGTTATCTGAGTGTAATCATATCACATCAGGTCTGTGGCCACATTTATTGTACAAAGTCACTCAGGTTCCTTCCCCACCAGAGGCGTGGCGGTCCATGTCCCGATAGCCGACTCAGGTAGCTGAGGTTTGGATCACCAGGGCGCACATTGCACCCGACCCCTATGACACCTCCTGCAGGTGGTGGGCCTACAGGACGGTCTGCAGAATGACTTTTTTTAAATTAAGGAGAAATAGGTCAACTATGATAGCCGTTTATTAAGAGTACCTTAAAAAGTATGAACATTTTAAAGAATAGTAATGTTTTTGGGCTGAACAAAAGTCATTTTTTGGTGCTCATGTGTCAACAGTAAAAACACTTTAGTTGAAAAGAGCATTTGTTCACAGGGCACCACCAAGAAAACCAAGAAGCCTGATCGCAAGGAACGGATCAGTGAGCAAACCTACCAGCTCTCCAGGTGGACCCCTTTTGTCAAGGATCTCATGGAGGTACTTTCCATCTGCTGTTGCTTTGTGTCAGTATTTAGGAAACAAATGTGTTAAACAGTATTTTGGGTTACAATTGGTACAGTTACAAATTGTTGCTACTTGCATGTCTTCCCACAGGATGCAATTGAAGACAAACTTGATCCCAAGCAATACCCGTATATTTCCCAGCGACAAGCATCTGCCAAAGCCAGTGCTCCATCAAGGTGTGTAGCTAAATACACATTTCAGGTGATACAAAATAAGAAGCTGATTGCCACTATCGTTGTTTCAAAGGGTCTACGTATACATGTGTAAAACTCTCAGGACTTTGGCATAAATGTTTGTCTGTTACTCATCATACAGTGCTCGCTATGGTAACTGGCACAAGAACAGGGGCCCCACAGAGGTGAAGACAGGGCCCCGGATAATCGTCTTCATCATTGGAGGCATGACATACAGTGAGATGCGCTGCGTGTATGAGGTCACCCAGGCCAATGGCAAGTGGGAGGCTTTGATTGGTGAGTTGATTTGACTGAGAATACTTATAGGAGAATTGGGTCATCTGTTAAGGGGCAATGCACATGTTTTATACAGGCGAATTGGTTTGCTCAACACAGAGAGTACTACTCATCTTTAGCATCCCTATAACTGAACTTAGAACGAGGTGATTTTGAAATTCATGCCACAGCTGCATCTTCTAGAAATCTTAGATTAGTTTGAATCGCACTAATCTCCACCTCAAGGTCAGAGGTCAAGTTTTCTCAGAATCTTGTGAATGTTAAGAAGTAATTTAGGATTTTGAAATCCGTACCATACTATGAGGCTGACAGCTAGCACTGGACAAAATACACTTTAAAGTATTTTTAAAACTCTTGCGACTCATTTTTATCAAAAGCGCTCTGATCCGATCCAGGCTCTGCTGTGTCCTCTGAATCTGAAACATCACCTGGTTGTTTGGTGTAGAAACACTGACCTCTGTGGACACTCGAGCATTTGTGACTTTTCAGTAAAACCTTTGCAGAGTATTTGTTTGTGTCTCACGTTATTAACAAGCTTTCATCCAGCACTTGCTGAGCTTTGAGAATTTTGTTTCCTGTAGGCGCCACCCACATCCTCACCCCGCCAAAATATTTAAAGGAACTACAGCACCCAGACTTCTTGGACCCCAATGCCTCACCAGAGGGCGCCGAGGAGCCTCCTGTACAATAAAAGAACATCTGGAAGTAAATACTGAATGTCATTTTGTTCTTTGTGTACCTCTGTGTTTGCTGCTGTAGCCCTGTCCCCCACATCATTTGATGCCCGTGGTTTTCACAAACAGTCAGAATCTGTGTTTGTCAGTGTTTTAATAAATCGTCCTGCAGGTGAACTCGACTGTCACAGAGATCCTCCCTGTTCCTGCTGGATTTCTACCATCCCTTGTGTTTGACAGCTGTCTGAGGCAGGACTGTGTTCTGGTTGTAAAATGGCACGGGTTACCTGCAACATACCATGTAATCTTTGAAACCTGCATTTTGTTCTAGCGATAACGTAACATTGTTGAAAAACATTTTAAATTCATAGCACCTGTCAGTTACAACAAAGTGATCTTCTAGATAACACATACAAGGACCCAACACCTCCAGTAACACTGTGAGGAATCCTGTAGTGTGCATATTAGACAAATATGTAGGGCTGCTCTCTTCATTTGACTTCTTTTTATTTTATTCTGATCATTTTGCATCCTCACCTCTATAAAAACCATAGATTACAGTATTACATGATGCTGAATTATCCTTTCGTTCTTGATCGAGTAATGAAAACTTTACGGTGCATCCAGAAACTATTCAGTCCTTCACTTGTTCCACATTTCGTAATGTTATGACCTTATTCTAAAATGGATTCAATTCATTTTCACCTCAAAATTTTACACACAATCCTATAACGACGAAGGACAGTGGTTTGCTTGAAATGTTTGCAAATGTATTAAAAAATAAACAAAAATATAACATCTAATTAAGTATTTACAGCCTTTATCATGACACACAGAACTGGGCTCAGGTGCATCTGGTTTCCTCCAGACTCCTGTCAGATGTTTCTACAGCTTGTTTGGAGTCTACCTGTGGTAAACTCAGTTGACTGGACACCACCAACACTGGTCTGTATAAGATCCCACAGTTGAGAGTGCAGAGCACAAACCACACCATGAAGTTCAAGGAGTTCATGTAGACCTCCAAGACTGGATTGTATCGAGGCGCAGATCTGGGGAAGCGTACGGAAACGTTTCTGCAGCTTTGGAGATCCCAGTGAGCACAGCAGCCTCAATAATCCATAAATAGAAGAAGTTTGAAACACCTGGACTCTTCGTAGAGCTGGACACCCAGCCAGTCGGTGTAGAAGGGCCTTTGTCAGAGTGATCATCAGTTCTCAGTCACCTCCCAGCCTGAGCTCCAGCATTGCCCTGTGGAGAGAGGAGAACCTTTTAGAAGGACAACCATTTCTGCAGCACTCCATTAATCAGGCTTTTATGATAGTGTCCAGTTGGAAGCCACTCTTCAGGAAAATGGCCCGACAGCGCTCCTAGAGCTCGCAAAAAGGCAACCAAAGACTAAGACCACAGGAAACAAAATTATCTGATCTGATGAAACAAAGATTGAACTCTCTGGCCTGAATGCTAATACCATTACTATAGTGCAGCATGGTGGGGCCCACATTATGCTGTGGAGATCTTTTTGCCAGCAGGAACTGGGAGACTGGTCGTGGTCAAGGGAGAGATGAATGCAGGAATGTACAGAGACATTCTGATGGTAGCCTTCTGCAGAGATTGGGGTGAAGTGACAAATAACATTTGTGTTTGAATGGTCTTCAGTGTCCCAGAGCACAAACTTGAATCTGACGATCCTCCTCCAATCCGATGAAAGTGAAAAGGTTCTGCAAAAAAGTTTGTAGCATCAAGCTCATAGACTTTAGGTTGTAATTGTTTCAAGCAAACCTCTTTTACTTTGTTAATATGGGGTGAGGCATTATTTTAAGGTGAGAAATGAAGTTAATACATTTACATTTCCCCCATGAGTACTTTTATCACTACACATTTTACACTTTTAAATTTATATAAATACACACTGCATATCCTTCCAAGGCAGGTGATTATACTGTGTATCACGTGTTCTCTGAATCCACCATTATACAGGATTATATCAGCTCGGTAGTCCTATGAAAGCTACAGCAGCCACATAACAAAGTCTAAAAGTACAAAAAGTACCTCAATCATAGCAGGCTGTGTAAGTAGTTACACTCACTGGACATGTTATTAGGTGCACCTTGTCAGTTAGATGCTTTGTTAGATAAAAAACCTTTAATGTTAGACTCTTGTAAATATGAAAATAAAAAGCCATCACGTAGAATTGTCTGCACACTGCACCACCTATACAAAACAAAACAGGAAGTTAACGTCCTCTGAGGAAGTAATTACATAGACAACAACTCTAATGAGAAGATGATGACGTCTGGTGGTTAACAGAACAAATGCAATCAGTGCAATCAGTGTTTAAATATTTAATCAGCTTGGTGTCACCATTTATCCTGCAACATGTAATAAACTGAAACAAAAAAGCAGCTGAAGCAAAAACTGACAAAGTAATTCACACACTTGTTGCCATGGTGAAGTGCAGCAGGTTTACAAGAACACTTTACAAACTGCAGAATTTCAAAAATAACTTTTATTTTATGTGCTCTGTAACATATTTATATTCACAGCTATTACTTTTGAACAGGCGGATATGCTAAATCAATATTTCCAATTCATCATATTTTAGCCTTGGCCTACCCAGAAGACATCCTTTAACCATTAAAAGCAGAGAGGATGTCTCTGCTTTAGAGGTTGATAGATCAATCAGAGTTTTGTTTGATAAGATAAGATACCTTTATTAGTCCCACGAGTGGGAAATTTCATGTTTGTGAGGAGATTTTAGATGAAATTCTGAATTTAACAATGAGCCACTGAAGAAAAAGAAAAAGTTCTTTCTTTTCATTGAAGACTTGAGCAAACAGACTGGTCATACAGCATCTTGTGTCTTTCAGGGTCAACTGAAACCTTTACCCCTTCTCACCTTGTAAAAACCCTCAAAGACTTGGAGAAAGAAGAACAGAGCACTGCCTGTAGTACTCCATAAACTCTTACTCTAGATTCCCCACCCACTCACATGTCAGAGCCAAACTTTGTGTTGTGTACAAATCAGTTGTTAAAACTCCAAACATGGAAACTGCTAATCACGCTGGAGTCTTTGTTGTTGTTAACTCTGTATTGTGGGATTCTATTTATTCATCTAAACAATAACAGCTCTATGAGATTCGGCATTATTGGAGCAAAATCTGGCACTTCTCATCTAAAGTAGTGCTTTTCATGTAGTGGTTGCCATGGCATACTGTAAAAATCATTAGCTTTATAATAACGTCTGACCTGGAAGCCGCCAACATAAATGTAGCTGTAGCTCCATCATTTACTAGATAAGTAGATGTGATAGTGATTGTTTGTTGTACACTGAGTATCATTTTTCCTTTTATTTGACCATAATGCTTGGTTTTTATTTTATAGTGGTTCTGTATGACTAGTTATCAGCTGTTGTTTGAAAAGAGATCGCAGTGTTATCACACATTTGTACTTTTTTGTCCTCATCAATAAACAGTACTTGCTACAGGTGGTGTGTTCAACTAATAAAGCGACTTCCATTAATCTCTCCTCTCTCTGTGAGTTTCAGAGGTTAAAAGACAGAACATGAACAGTATATGTTCATATATGTATATGTATATGTACATATATGAACATATACTGTTCATATATGTACATATACAGTACTGTGCAAACGTTTTAGGCAGTTGTGAAACATCCTGTAAACAAAGAACGCTTTCAGAAATATAAATGATTGTTTATTGGTCCTAAATGTATTGTGCAGCAGGACAACGACCCCAAACACACAGCAAAAATCATTAAGAACTCTCTTCAGTGAAAATAAGAATAAGAAGTACTGGAAGTGATGGTCCGGCCCCCACAGAGCCCTGATCTCAACATCATGGAGTGTGTCTGGGATTACATGAAGACCCAGAAGGATGTGAGGAAGATCTGTGCTTAGTTCTCCGAGATGTTTGGAACAACCAGCCGAGCTCCTTCAAAAACTGTGCACGTGCACCTAGAAGAAGACAAAGGGTGGTCACACCACATGTTGATATGATTTAGATTTCTGTTTGTTCATTTTGTTGATGGATGAAAATAAATGATCAACAATTTTATTTTGAAAGCATTCTCTGTTCACAGTAATTTTTCACACATGCATAAAAGTTTTGCACAGTAGTGTAAATACACAGTGCTTAATACATTTATTAGACCCCCACCCAGTGTGAGGTGTATGCCACAGCTGCCACAGTACTGGTAATCACCAAAGTTTTAAGCTTCTGTAATGGTTGATCCAGCAAAGTGCACAGACAATTCTAATGTGATAATGAAATTATGATTGTTATATTGTACTTTTGTAAAATTCAGAAAACAATAGTAAAGCACATTATAGTTTTTTCATCAAAATACCAAATGCTGCTAAACGGTTAATTTCTGATATAAATTGTATGAAACATTGTTTTTTGTTGAGTCCTCAAATGCTTGTTTTTCCTTGTTTTTATAAGAGGTGGTCTAATAAATATGTTAAGCACTGTAGTTATTCTGTTACATAGCAGAATACATGCAAATGTTGGTCACTTGACAAATCGAGAGGTGTGAAGAAGGACTGAACCTGTCACATACATTATGGTCTTCAAGTTTGGTGTTGACCATAAGGACCAAATGCTTTGGCAATGTGACACTTTGATACTAATATTTGAAAATCTACCTTGAAAATATTTATTTTTTGCAATAGCAAACTCTTATTTATTCCTTATTTTTTTATTTCCACACAGAAACATGATATTATTTACACTACCAGACAAAGTGTGGACACGCCTGAGGTGCTTCAGTGCTTTTTCTTTATTTTTACCACTTTCTAGTTTGTATATACACACTGAAGATATGTGGAATTATATAGCAAAGAAAAAACTGTCATGTTGGTGCACAGCTGACAGCGTATTTAACAACTCATATTATGGCAAGAAGCAATCAGCAAAATAAAGAGACAGTCAATCGTTAAGAACTGAAGGTCAGTCCCTTTGCACTGTTTGAGTTTTGCATCTACAAAGGCGAAGAGGTGTGTTGACACCATGGACACTTTATCAGTGACGATTATTTCAGCACTTAGAAGTTCTGATCTGACTTCTCGCTCATTGCCAAGTCCCTGAATGGGAGCTTTGAAGCTTCCAGGCAGCTTGAGAAGAGAATGTTAAATGCTGCAGTTCAGCAGTTTACAGCACTGTGGGGGTTGATATGTCCGCTTCCTGTGCCTGTCTCAGGACTTTGCTCAGCATCTTAGATGCTTCTGTTTTCAGCATTTCAGCAGCTGGAAATGTGCAAACAAACATGGGAGTTGACAACCAGCTGATCATGGCTGCATGATCTCACTGCATCTTGACTTCATACCAGTTTCTCAGCCTCATGTTTAACATGCGTCAGGTTTTTCCTGGGCTTTGGTTTCTTTAAATGAACAGTCATGCTTGAAGTTGCCAAGTGTATTTCAGCCACAAACTGTGCAAAGAATAGAAAATGTGTGTCTTTCACACAACAGCTACAAATACAGAAAAGTCTTGATTTAAAACCCCACTGGGTAATCAGGCTCTTTTCATCCAGTGTGTTTTGGCCAGTGGTAAACTGCACAGGCTTCCAGCTGTTTAGAAGAAGCAAATTGGATTGTTTCTTTCTGCCAGAGCAGCAGAGTCGATATTTTCACTAAAACATCTCTTCAGTCTCATTGGAGGGCGGCAAAAAGGACTCAAACCCACGATTAGACATTTCATCTTGGTCTCTGTCTGAATCCACCATTGGTAGCATAACATTTAACAGTGTGGTGTCTGTGTTTCATCCTTACATTCCTATGATATGAAGTACTGGCTTCTATTTTATTTTATAAACATCATTGTTGCATCTTGTTTTCATTTTTCTCCTGTAGCTTTTGTGTACTTTTGGTCTTCTGTTGCTGCTTGTGACAAAACTTTGAAATGTCGGTTTTCTGAATCTGACAGCATGTCTGTGTACGTGCCAACGGGAGATCTGCGCTTTGTGCTGACATGTTTTTGTAGAATCTGTCGTTTACCTCCTCTTTAACCGTTTCCTGTGGTTTGGTTTGTGCTGTGGTTCATGCATTATTATTATTAATAATCATTAATTATAATAATTGTTATTATTATTATTATTATTAATGTCAGCAAATTAAAATGAACGAAAGGGCTGTTGTCAGCGTTTGCAGCCCTTCAGGGTGCCATTGGCCCAAAAGTCAGCCCTTCTGTGATTGGTTGGTTGCAGCTAATATAGTTACATTAGTTTATGTTAGCTAACTAGGGACAGAATCAATAACTCAGAGGAACACACTAAAGTCACACTCAGTCTCAACCAGTGACTATCTTTTATACCAGTGGTCCCCAAACTTTTTTTGCTAGGCCCCCTTTGTTTTACAACATTACAACAAGTGTTTGAACTAAAAATCACGAATGTGGGATCCTGTTTGTCCGTGAGTTAAACAGCCCAGCGCTGCTCACAGAGAAAACCAATCCTGCAGGGAGACCTACCTCGGCACTTGTGCAGGTGAAGCCAAAGGGAAGATTTGCTTCACCATATTTTCTAGTCTTTGGTGTGGAAGGAAGTTGGTTTGGAAACATATTCAGCGATGCTTCATCTCCTGCTTTGCGTTTGTGTGAGAGCCCCGTCAAAAACATGTCCGTTATGCTAGCAGTGTCTAAGCGTTCTTTTTTTTTCTTTTCATACCGCGCCCCCCCCCCCCCCCCCCCCCCCCCCCCCCCCCCCTGCAATGGCTCTGCGCTCCCCCTAACGGGCGGGCCCCACACTTTGGGAACCTCTGTTTTATACAGTCATTGGTCTGAATCTGCTGAATTTGAATTCACCAATCAGGAGCAGCTTGTGTCTACTCAGATTAAGCTGTTTGGTTTCTCCCACCAAAACACAGAAGAATTTGCTGCTGAGATACCAAGAAACAAATGGTTGCCACGCACAGGTCCCACTGTCAACTTTCTCCACTTCTTCTGGCACAAGGATAGTGACGTCAGTGGCATTTTTGGCTGTCTCCTGCCGTGCAGCCTCCAGCCTACGATGAGCCATCAGAGAAGCAGAACAGAGGCATGGTGTTGATACAGTTAACTTTGTGGAAGGCATGTATACGTGGATGATGGTTTAGTGTCTGTACCATCTAAAGATGATGCAGCTGACCACTTGCAGTGAACAAAGAACTCACTTGCTGATTCAAACATCTGTCTACACAGCTTTGTGTTGAATAGACAGTCAGTTACAGAAGAGTTTTCTCTGGAGGACAGCTTCAGTGACCAAGGATCTAGATTTCAAAACAGAAGCAACACTAAGCCGTACCAGATCAGATTATTAAGACTCTCTTTCGTCTCCTATTTCCAGTGCCACCACTAACAGTCCTCTCCCTCTGTTTCAGAAAACCACGCTTGAACCTCACGCACCACACCTAAGTGTGTAGCTCCACACTTGAGTATCCCATCAACCTTATCCCCCGTGACTCTTATTGTGTTCTGTAATAAAGTCTTGTTGAATTTAAGAACAGGCTTGCAGGCCTACCATTGACAGTGCGAACTTGAATGAATGCACCCAGATCTAGATCCAGCCCGAGCAGCCATCTCAAAACAGGATTCTGTTCTGGGCGCCCATGAACAGTCTATTCAGTTTCTAATGATGCGATGGTCGAGAGAAAATTCTCACTTCATAACAAAGCCTTCAACCCGTTTCTGTCCCTAATGCCATTCCTTCCGCACCATTGTCCCTCCCGTCTTGATCCCCCTCAGTTATCCAATTCCACAGAGTCGCTATGGGCTTTTCTTTTTTGTTTTTTTCTCCACGCTCATTTCCCAGCAATGACGCAAAATTATCTTACCTGGTGGGCAAGTTGAGGGGGAGGGCATTGACGTGGGCCAAAGCTTATTTATCCACTCAGTTGGTTCTCAGTCACACCAGAACCCATGCTGATTGGCCGCTCCTGGCTCACTCGTGAGACACGTGAACATTTTCACGCATTTGAGTGATTTTATTGTGGGTCCTCCGGCCATTTCCTGGCTAATTGTCCCAAATGTCTGCTGTTGTGATGATTGTGATGTGATGGCTGCTCTTAGACCCACTAGGCACTAAGCATTGAAGTGTGCTGCCCCTCCCTTCCTTCCCTCCCCATCTCCAGCTGCCTCTCTCTTCCCGCTCCACCACAACCACCCACACATGCAGGACCTTGGAGTAGGGGTATGTCACCAGGGTGCAGGGGAGGCATCCCCCCCCCCCCCCCCCTCTGTCCCCTTCTGGCTGCCTCTGCCTCAATTTTATCCCACAACTTAGACATTCACATTACTCACACTCTCATTACACATACATATAGGATCTTGGGGGTGGGCACAATCACGGAGTCCAAATCACCATCAGGGTGTACACCTCACCCCTGGCGTCGTTGCCCACCTCTCAATTTTAAATACACGTAGACATTGAGGGCTAGCAGGAGGGACCATGCGCTTACCTGCTGCTCTCTGGCAGGTAGCTCCATGCCCTCCTGGGTTTTAAATGCACCTTAGAACACACATGCATCAACACTACAATGAGCGGGTGGAGGGAGGTTTGGAGTCTTCTCTCACCCCCGTTCTCTGCGACCTGCTGGAGCAGGGGGGCTAGGAGGAGTTGGCCGTCCGACTGCGGTCTGGAGTGTGGAGCCTTCCTGCTGCTGCGGAGTCGGGGCGGTCTGCCTCCCCCCACCGCAGGGAAAAGGGTAACACCACCTGGGTCTGGGTGCAGTTCCCCCTCCAGGGGCAAGGGTACCTAGACCCGGTTTGTAGAGTACGCTTGGGGAGTGTGATCGTGTGTACAACGTCTCTTTATGTCTGTCTCCACGTTGGTTGAGTGTGGAGTGAGTGCATATGAGAGCATGAGGGTGGGAATGGATGTTTGTATCTGTGTGTGCCTGTATGTCTGTGTCTATATGTCAGGTTGGGTGTCAGGCGCCACCTCTCTGGGGACATCTCAGGCCCTCCAAGGTTTGGAGGCCTATCTCCCCCCACCACCACTTCCCCTGCCAGTGGCAGACCCCCTCAGACATCGGTGCGTTGGTGGTTCTTTGTGTCCGGGGGTGGGCGTCCAGGTACACACCGGCTCACTCCTTGGCGGCCGCTTGTCGGGGCCTGGAGCCTGGGGCTCGCTCGGGCCACTTCGGAGGTGGGGTGCCCCCGGCCTCTCGGCCTGGGGCTCGGTCACTCAGGCACGGCTGGCTGCCGGCAGAGCTCACGGGCGCGTCACTGCAACTCCCCCTGGCTTCTGCTCCGCGGCTGCTGAGTGAGCCCTCATCTGGGACTCTCCTCAGCTCTTTCTGGGACAGTGGCGCGGCTGCCCCTCTGTTGGTCTTCCTTGGTCTCTTGTGTTCTGGGGGCCTCTGGATGTCTGGAGTTTTGATCTCCTCCATACCTGCTTCATGCCCTGGAGGACGGGGCTGTGGCCCCCCCACACCCTCTAGCAGATCATTACATGAAGGAACCTTTTAAAAAAACAAGCGCGTCCATGCTCACAGGTGTACACACGGGTGATCACACCCACAAACTACACCCTTTTTGGCTCCTACCTCAAAGCACACTGTGTTCTGTTGATCTTATGTGCTGCACAATAATGTTTAATATTTAGTATTTACTGTCATATTCCCATATATCATTGTGATGCTGTTTATTCTATTACTCTTGTTCTCTTCTGCTTGTTTTCTTTTTTCTTTCTCAGCAGGTGATCCAGGTGATCGATATATGCACTTTTTATTTCTTTTTTTTTCTCTGCCCGTTCTGTTGGTTTTTGTCTTTTGCCCTTCTCCCCCGTCCCTCTTCTCAGCTGTTTCTCTTTCCCCCCAGTCAAGTCTGTCCCGTATTCAGTAAGTGAAAATAAAATAAACAATAAAAGGTGAATCAAATGGACCATTACGGCAAGGCTGGGATGGTCAGTTTGGTAAAGTAAATCCGTTGGGCATCTTTCTTTGCCTTTAGACAACAATTCTGATGCAAAAGAGCCAAACGGGACAGGCAAAAAAAAAAAAAAAAAAAAAAAGAAGTGCGTCATTAGCTGCTAGCTAACTGGGTAAGGGCGTCATGGGTCTGTGGGTCTGTCCACTGTTTTAGAGAACGTTTTAAAGTAAGTAAGTAAGTAAAGTGACTCACTGATGTGAAGGAAAACAGACAAACAGAGACACCACCTACAATCAGGGAGAGCGTGACAGAGCAGAGGGAAACGTAGCTGACACTAATCAGAAAACTGAACATAACACACATGAAATAGACTATCAGAATAAAACAGGAAGTACAAACACAGAGACCAAGACCAAGATACATGGGCTTGACACAGGAGCTGGGGAGAACACAGACAGACATGGGTACATGACTGGGAAGGCTGGAAGATGCAGAGATGTGACTATGGAAGACTGAGGTCAAGAGACACCAAGTAGAACATAAACCAGGACCATGACAGCTTTTAATCTGTTACCTTAATTTTATTAAGTAAATAGGGTGTATGTTTTATTACAGTGCTTATTTATTAAGTCTTCAAGATAATTTAAGAGTATTTCAATCATTTTCACAAAGAATACTGCGAGATCCCTTATAGACAAAAACAAGTGAATTGTTTTAAATAGTTATTGATGGTGTAACAGCTGTGATTGGACAAGGGCAAGAAAACTTAGAAGGGATGTTAGCAGTTACATCAGCCACAAAGTAATTACATAATTGTGTATATAAGTCCTTTATCCTTTCATCACTTACTCCATATACACCTTTATAAATATATGTGAAGTCTTTTCAGACAACATATACATATATATATGTATATGTTGTCTGAATAGTTTGCGCTCATGATTAAAAACAAGCAAACAAAAACACGATTTTTATACGTTATTCAAATTGCACAGTATTCTAATCAACACTTCATTGATAAATCCAGACATTCAAACCCTACACTCGCAGCAGATCTTATCACTATACTACTGTGATGGGATTATAAGATTACAAAAATACAATAAAGCCATAATAAATAGCACTGGCCAAGACCACCATGTCTTATGGAATTAATAAACACTTTAAATAGAACATAGCAAAGTCCCAGATCTGACTGAGTCCTCTACTTTTTTCTACAACAGAGGTTTACAACCACTGCTCCAAAACTATACCAACTACGGTGTATTGTTAGTGTCAGCTAAATTTATAAAAACTGGAAGTTCCTGTTGAATCATCAATCAATTGGTTGAATCATTTTTGTAACTGAGAGACTATAAAAGGTAAGAATGTAACCAATATGAAAGCTTTCCTATTTGAGTGCTGTCTGAATGCCACTACTGTATAGGCCATTTATCCTCTTTTCTCACCTTTGGCAATAACAATAATAATAATAATAATAATAATAATAATAATGATATGGACATTTTCATGTCAAGCACTCCTCTTCCCCTAAGGTCAAGTAACAATAGGAAACAGCAGATCTTTTACAGGAAAATCAGCCACAATCACCTTTTTCTACAAAGGTTGAACACTGTGTAAAATGTCTTTAAAAACAGTATAAAGTCAATATACTTGAACTGAGACACAGTTTGCTCTCAGTTCATTTTGGTTTCAACACACACACACACACACACACACACACACACACACACACACACACACACACACACACACACACACACACACACACACACACACACACACACTTCATGACATCTGTGACGGCAGCAAAACCAAACCAAGCCAAGAGAACAACTGGGATATGTGGTGCTTGTTTGAAGAATCTACGAGTTACCTTTTCTTAACTCTTTCCGATTTAATTTTTTATTAGCTCAGGACATAACAAAGTCATTTTGTGTCTGGCAAGTTTTAAAATTAGGTCATGATTTTGCAAAGATGTGCAAATCTCAAAAACCCATATTTTTCAATCTTTAAAACAACGGTTTTCCATCAGGACCAGACCAGATCTGAAGGCATCCATTAAGCATGTACCAAAGTGAAAGCGAAACCTTTCATGTTTCACAACTGCTTCTTGTCTGTTTGCTTCCATTGTTCACATTACTACCATTTTCTAGCTGAGACTGGCTGTTGTTGCTGAAAGCTGCTCTTGCCTTAGATCCCATTTTTAAAATAAAGTGTTTCTTGATTTCACAGGTGTGTAAGTGTCTCCTTAACAAACACTGGAACCTGTCAAGCTGAGAAGGCTTTTTCTGGTTGTTTGTGCATGCACATTGTGGATAAACCTCCGGTCTTTGATGGTAGACTGATGGGAGATGAGTGTGCAAGACAAGCTGCCACTGACCTTTTGTTATGGAAGGGCGTACATGTTTCAGCAACACAATGCTAAGTGGCACACTGTGTCTATTAAAACAGCAAGGCTTTATAATAAAAGACGTCTGTGTATCGGCTGCCTGAACAGGTTTTCTCTCCCAAAAGTCCAACAACTAGTTTCCTACGTTCCCAGACATTTATGGACTCAATCATTTTGGTACAATTCTCATAGCAGAAAAATCACTCATATTGCAGTTTTCTCTGCAACTCACAGACTCAACAAAAGACAGCAACAATCGAAAGCTTCACCATATATGTCAAAACATGAGTCAGTCAGTCCCTTCAACTGATGAATGATTGAAAACCTTTCACAACCATTTTAAGACTAAGACATTGAAATGATTTTTACTTTTTCAGAAGCATCACTCTTTTCTGTAGCTATTTCATTATACAATCATTCAATATTTCATAGTATTTATCAATGATAAGAACAGGGATGATTTTATCTTTTATAAATATTAATCAACTTTGTTAGTATCCCCAGTAAAGCCAAAGCACTTTATTTCAACAGTTTTGCAATAAATCCATGTAAACTCTAATTAGGAGTGATGCAGTTCACTGTTGATGATGACGTCCAGTGATTTTATATCATTTTTAGATGATTTTCAGCAACAGCTGTATGGGCAAACTGTGAGTTCCTCCATTCAGTAAGTAGTTGGTTAAACTGCTTTCTGTATAAACATGAATATCATAATCATATATGGTGATTCATGTCAGACTCGCACTGATATCTACAGTATGTGTTTGGACATGGTTTCATGGTGAGGATGGCACAAACATATACAGCTGGGTGAAAAAAAAGAGTTAAAGGTGGAGTAGGATTATAATAATATAATAAAGTGTTATTATAATATTTATTAGAATTAAACTGTTTTAGTTTTTCATGTAATATGTACAAGATAGTATTCCATTTGTATTTGTGTGGAGCTATTAAATACTGTAAAACTAGTGTCACTAAAAAAGAAAAAACACTTATTACTTATTAGTCTGCTTGAGTTGCTTGGTCATCTTTAATTGTAAATTGGCTTTTATCACTAAATCCTGCCAGTTGTGATCACGTGGTACTCATTATGTTTATTACTGGAAATCTTAGAAGCAATTAAAATGGACCAAAATGGACTGAAGCATTTTTCTAGTCTGACTGACAGCTCAGTAAGCTTTCACTCACTAAACAACAGCTCGCTATATAGGAATCAGTTCATTCACCATTTACCATAATGCAAAGTACAGAAATGCATGATTGGTTGACATACAGTGCACAGAACCCCAACCTCAACCCCATCAAACACTGTTGGGGTGAACTAGAATGGAGATTGTGACACAGGTCCTCTCTTCCACCATCAGTGGCTGATCTCAGAATTGCTATTCTAGACGAATGGGCAAAACTTCACACAGACACGTGAAAAACCTTGCAGAGAGGTTTCCCAGAAAAGTGGAAGCTGTGGAAGCTCAAAGGACAGACCGACTCCATATCAATGCCTATAACTGTGGAATGAGATGTATTAAAAGCTACTGAAGATAAAGTGTATAGGTGGCCCAACATTTTAGTCCATATAATGGATCTTCTAATTAAGCAATTAATCTGACCTAACTGTATGCTTGTATTGAAGTTCTACATGCTAAGTTGGTAAGTGCAATAATACTGTTGCTCTTTGCCATAAGAGACTGTAAACAGTTCTGTTTCTCTGGATTCTCTAAACAATGAAAAGCATACAAAGACCAGGTTCACTCACTTTGGCATGATTGGCTGTTGTCAGTATTACTTGCTGTAGCATCAATTAGTGCTAATAGCTCTTCTAGTGAAACAAATAAAATGAAAAAAACTAAACAACTGCAAATAGCACAGGTATTTATAACAATTGTTATCATACTACCTACTTTAAATTGTGCAAATTTCTGTAGAGTGCAATCAACAAGTACCTGATACATCAGTCCAATAATCCTTTCCCTGAAAATAAAATATGAGCCTTGATTATAGGACAACACCATATGGAGTTTAGCATCATTCACGTAAAACAGTGTTTTCTTAAACCAAGCTGCATAAAGTGCAAAGTTCCAATACTAGAGCCCTGGCTCAACTACCAGGAAGTCAATGTGTCCCTTTTCTTTTGTCTTGAAGGCTTCAGCGATGATCCTGGCAGCATCTTTGTGTTCCCGGCCTTGCAAGGGGATGCCATCAACCTCCAGAATGACCTGGCCAGTTTTCAGCTGGCCGCAGTTATGAGCCGAGCCTCCTTTCTGTCAGCGGGAACATGAGAGAAGAATAGAAAGACAATAATGTTAGCAGGATTAAGGCGCTCATGGACAGAACAGTTTGTTGTTCTTGAAGTTACAGTACAGTCCAAGGCAACTATAGCTTGAAACACACTTGGACTGAATTTAAGATATAAATAAAAGTTTATGATTAGTTCAATAAGGCAGATGTGTAATCACACATCTGCCTGCTTCCCTCGTGTCTGGTGACTAATTCATGCGTCACGCTTTCCCATGCTTTCAAACTCGTTGCTGACATCACTGGTCCAGTCAAATCATCTTTCAGCCTTCTTCAGCCTCCACTCTGCGCACTTTAAATCTCACTGTTCATCTGTTCGTCTGCCTTGAAGATGTCTCTCCCATATAACTCAGGCTCCATTCAAGCCTCCATCTTGATCTCCACCACCTGCATCTAGACGCCAGGGTTTCCTGCGCTCATTCCTATCACTGCTGGAATTCCATTCTGCTGTGACGGGACATTACTTGCCAGTGAAAAGTTTGTTTATAAGATTGGGGAAACCTGCAGTCAGCTGAGACTGAAGAAGTCACCTGGGTGAGTGATGAAACGTGACTATGGTGAACCATGTCGGGGCTTGGTGCTGTCCAGCTCTTCACTCTTCATCTGGGATGTCTGCCACTGTGATGATTACTGGGCCCTGTTCAGCGAGGTTGCTGTGGTCTGTTCTTAGATCCACTAGTCACTCAGCATTGCTGTTATGGGTTGCGTCCTTCTCCCAGCACAACGAAAATAAACTCCACCTAAACTTGGTTCATATCTGACCCAGATAGACTGCAGGTCATAACTTCTTACCTGAAGTTCAGTTCACCTGACACTCGGACCGGCGGCCGCCTCGCGTCTCTCCTCCTTCTGCCTCCCCTTCCCTCATCCACCCACTGGCCTCTGTGGAAGCTCCGCTACAGCCACCACCAAACAACTGACTTATTTTTACACACCGGCCAGATCCTGACCAATCCACCACCTTTTATTGTTTATACCACTACAAAGAAAAAACCCAAACCCCCCAAAACAAAAAAAATCATCGGCCCATAAAAACAAAAAATCACATCGCAAATGCCCGGTGGGCCGATTGCCAGTCCAGCTTTGGTTGTACCATCAGTTAACCCTTCACATGTCAGCTGTGGCACACATGTCCAGGGTTGCCAACCCCTGGTCTCCAGCCTTGGTGGTGCTGTTCTCATATTGTTACCTGCCACTGAGAGTACACCTTGGCTGCTTCTGTGAAGAACGGCTGGTTTATTCTGCAGCCTTCTATTTTTCTGGTGTATGTCTTCAAGCGGCTGGCCAAGGCTGTGAGACTTTGCTTTGCAGTTTCCAAGGCCTCAGTTATGGACAGCTTGCTGCACTTCTTGGGCACCTCCTTTGTTGCACCTTTCAGCAGCTCCGATAGTTGGCTACCCCCCGTTCTACCTTGATCCTGGCCTCTAGTCTCCTTCTGCATGCAGGGTACTGCTCCTTGTTCAACTTGTAGCTAAGCTTCTCACTGATTGCTGCTGCCATGCTGTAGATCAGCTTGTTAGTCTCAGTAATGGTGGTGGTAGATATCTTCCATAGTGCTGCATTCACATCATCTACTAGATCTTCTGAGGGGACATAGCAATACCGAATGACAGCAACATCAGGAAGAAGGAACACAAGAAGCTTGAAAAGCATCAAGGGCTCAGAGAAGATAAGAGGGTGGAGGTAACAGTGGTCCCAGTGGTAATCGGAGCACTCAGTGCAGTGACTCCCAAGCTAGATGAGGGGCTCCAGCAGATCCCAGGAACAACATCTGAAATTCACACTTGAAGGATGGATCACCCACAAGGGCGAGAGAGGATTTTCTTTTTATGTTTTACTGTTTTTTGCAGTTTCAGTACATTTTGTTGCTTGGAAGACTTTAAACAGTGACTTACTTGAAACCTTCTAACGCTTTCTTACCTGAATGGAGACTATGCGAGGCAAAGGTTGGCGTGTACTTCCTCCACCCTCTATTGCGATGCCCAAGGTGTTTGAATTTTTCAACACTCGCACCAGCACAGCAGTAGGCACTGGTACAGGTGAAGGAGACTGCTGGGAAACAAAGCAAGGAGAGCTAAGAAAAATATATTTGTGAGCAAGAAGTAGCATCTTACTGCATGCAATTTAGCCACTAGCTTGTAGGTGAACATCTGAAAATCTCAATATAGTAAACAACATTTCATTTTCTTCAGGTGATGGAGCCTTATTTACACATCAATGCGTCTGAGTCTAATGTTACTGTGTTCCCTTTGTTTTCCCTCGCGTGTTCTAGCCTAATGCTAATAACAAGATTTCCTTTGAATTCAATAAAGCTTTTAAGAGTTTTGTTTAGGTGCCCACAAAGTAACTTCAGGTCTTAAGATCACAATCATAGACAGCTGTATAAACAATCACCAAGGAGATTACTTTAATCTCCCTCTGCTTTTGTTGGTAAGAACTTGTGGTTTTACTTTGCAAACTTGACCGATTAAAATAGAAATTAAAGCAACAAAAGAGGTGATCCAGTGAATTCTGAAATCACAAACTAAAACTGGGTTTACACCAGCACTAATTTGCTTGTTTTGAACACATTAAAAAATATGCTACTGAAAGATTGCTTAGTAATGAAAACCCTCACTTGTCTGCCAATCCCTGGAGAAAGTGCATGAAATCCTGGCTGTTCCAGATGGGTCCGGTGAGTTTTGCTAGGTCGTGGGCTGCCATCTTTACTGAAGCCTCCTGCCTCTGCTATATCCACCCCGCTGTCCTCACTCAGAGTCTGGCCGCTGTCTGACAACTGTGACAGGGTGGCCCCTGGGGGGAGGAGTTAGCTAGCATACACTGAATTTAATTCAAATTTAATTATATAGAAAAAAAGCGCTTTGGCGACAGTGGGAAAGAAAAACTCCACAGGAAGAAACCTCCACCAGCACCAAGCTCGGGGAGGGGTGGCCATCTGCCACAATTGTTGGGGTGAGGACAAAGACACACCGTGGAAGAGAGCCAGACATTAATAGTAACTAATGTTTATATGCAGAGAGGTTTCTAAACACACAGTGAGTGAAAAGGGTGACTGAAGAAGAAACACTCACTGCATCATGGGAATCTCCCAGTAACCTACACCAGTTCCAGCAGAACTAATGGAGCATTGAGGATCATCGGATCCAACCTAAACTCTGTGCTTTATCAAACAGGAATGTCTTAAGCCTAATTGTCATGGTCCCTGTGTCCCCGGCTGGCTCAAACAGGCTACAGGTATTTGTTGTTGTTTTTCCCCCTCGCTCTCTCTAGCGATTGCTCACTTGTGGCTCATGATTCCCGCCTCTCCTGGCCAGCATTCAAGACGGTGGCTCGGTGTTTCTCGTCACTGGAACGTTAAGCAACTATCCTAGTGTTGCCCGGCTGTAAAATTATCTCCAGTGTTTCCTTCGTGGCTTTCCTAGTGTTGATTCTCTCATCTGTCTCCATGACTAGATTCCCTGGTTTGTTTGTGTTTCCCATCCCTGGACTACCTGCGCGTGAGTGTGTGTGAATTACAAGTGTGGCGGGGCAGAAGAGGAGTGTGTGTGGAATTTCCCTCACCATTGCTCTGCCTCCCATTCTACTTTTAAATACTCTAGGAACAACAAGTAGGCCTGCAGCGTGAGAGCGAAGTGCTCTAATAGGGTGATATGGTACTACAAGGTCATTAAGATAAGATGGGGCCTGATTGTTTAAGACCTTGCAGCCAGGGAGGCAGAAGAACATCAAGAAGGCCCTGAGTAAATGTGGTTATCCCAGCTGGACTTTTGTCAAAGCTGGGAAGGCACCTACAGAAAGCTCCAGCCGATCCAGGAGAGAAGGACAACCGCTGCCTAAGTGAAAACCTGTAGTGATCCCGTACGTGTCAGGAGTATCAGAGCAGTTGAGACGCATTTTTTCTAAACACCGGGTCTCTGTGACCTTTAAACCCCAAAACACGCTGCGCCAAAAACTGGTCCACCCCAAGGATCGGGTCCCCCGACACAAACAGAGTAACATAGTGTGCGCTGGTAAGTGCAGGAGGATTGGCAGGATTTATACATCGGGGAAACCAAACAACCTCTGGCTAAGAGGACGGCACAACACAGAAGAGCTACCTCGTCAGGCCAGGACTCTGCAGTCTATGCACACCTACAGGCCAGTGGACACTCTTTCAATGATGAGGATGTAACATCCTGGACAGGGGGGAGCGCTGGTTTGAGGGCGGAGTCAAGGAGGCCATTTACGTGAAAAGGGAAAGACCATCTCTGAATGGAGGAGGGGCCTAAAGGTACATCTGTCACCATCTTACAATGCTGTGATTGCAGCCATTCCCCAACTCTCTGTGAATGGGACTCATGGCCATTGATCAGAGGTACATTGTGCAAATGTACTGTTTATAAGGTTGTGTAAACCTGCAGTCAGCTGAGACTGAAGAAGTCACTTGGATGATGATGAAATGTTTCTCCCACTGAACATGTCCAGATGAACAGAACCAACTTTTGGGGATTTCCTCCCCTGGATGATTGAGCACGCATCAAGATATAAGCAGGGCAACCGCCTACATGTTTCTAGTCACAAAACATGTGTTGTTCTGGTTATTACTAATACATTTTACAAGTTGAGTGCTTCTCTGTACTGAGAAACAACACAAACACACAGAGACACAGACTGTGTACCTACTTAACTCCAAGTTACCCCCAATGGATCCATCAGAGAATGTTGGTTAAAAGTGCTTGGGCATAGACAAAAGCTTTTAAACAAAAGTGTGTCTGAATGGGTGAATGAGACAAGCTTTAAGAACATTTGTGTGCTCAAATACAGCAGAAAAGTATTACATACACACCATTTACCTCTTTGCTGTGGTCTGGCATCTGCTGATAGCCGGTTCATTTCTGTTACAATGACTTTCTGTGTGAGAGCAGGTGAGCAGCGTTGGTCAGCGCTAAAGGATGGAGCAGCAAGCGTGATGAGAGAGGGGCACGGGGACGGACATGGTGAGGGATGATGAGATGGTTGAGGGGATGGCAGGGGAGTTGCTGCTTTTGAAGAGGATGCAGACATTGACAAGACGGAAGACTTTTCATAGGAGCTGGATCTAGAAGAAAACTTGATAGATGCCTCTGGTTTAGCAGAGCTGGGCAAGTCCCGGTAATGCAGGAAACCTGGGCAGGTGTGGTGACCTGAAATGGGCTGGCTATGATGGTGGACATGGTAATCAAAATGGGGATTATTGTGGTGTTCAGAATCAGAGAGCTGGAAGGAATTCTGGCAGGTGTGTTGAAGGGAATTAAGGGAAGTGTAGTGGGTGGGACCAGGGCATGCATGGTGGGGGGAGGCTGGTTTTGGCTGGTGTTGGCTGGTGGGAAGGGATTTGATAGGCTTGTGGGGACAGTCCTGGAGTAAATGGGTGGGACCAGTGACGAGCAGGCAAGAAATGGGCTGCACCACTTTGGCTGAAGGCTTGCAATTGAACTCTTTCTCCGGGAATGGTCTTCTTTGGGCCTGGACAGAAGCAGCTCTGAAGGGTGGAAGAGGTTCACTTGAAGCCTGCGTTTCATCCTGTCATTCAGAAAAAGGCAGTGACATACAAAAATCCAACATGAATAGTGAATGTTGCCTCTTTAATCATTATCTTTAAGATTTTAGATCTTGTATATTTAGAAACACAGCTTGTCACGGACTAATGACTTTTTCAGAAAAATAAAATGAGAACATCTGTAGCCATCACATGGTGCATGTTGAGTACAGAGAGTCAGAACAAGGTTAGATTAACGTAAAGACAGAAAAACATGTATTTAAGAACTGTTAATTATGTAAAGGCGGATAAACTGTTAGATATTTGTACAAGCAAATGCAGTGATGTGAAAAAGTTCTTGATTTCCTGTTTTTTTTTGTATGTTTGTCACACTTAAATGCTCCAGATCATCAAACAAATTTAAACAGTAGACAAACATAACACAAGTAAACACAAATTGCAGTTTCTAAATGAAGGTGTTTATTATAAAGGGGAAAATATCCAAACCTATGTAGTGAAATCTAAACTAAAAAAAGGAACAACTGATTTCCACCTAAACCTAATAACTGCAACAACCTTAGCGGCAACGACTGCAATCAAGCGTTCGCAATAACTGATATTGGATCTTTTACAGTCCTATGGAGGAATCTTGGTACACTCATCTTTGCAGAATTTTTGTAATACAGCCACACCTGAATCTGATTGAGATGTTGTGTCATGACCTTAAAAATGCAGGTCAGGTCTTTGACTGGCCACTCCAAAGTATTTATTTTGTTTTTCTTAAGCCATTCATAGGTGGACTTGCTGGTGTGTTTTGGGTTATAGTCCTGCTGCAGAGCCCAAGTGCGCTGCAGCTTAAGGTCATAAACAGATGGCTGGAGATTTTCCTTTAGGATATTTTGGTAGGCAGCAGAATTCATGGTTCCATTTACCACAGCAAGTCTTCCTGGGGCATCAAAACAGACACAGACCATCACACTACACTTTATATATGTAACGTTAAAGTATGAAATCTTCACATTAAAGGATGTATTTGAAATGCAGGCATACACAAAACTGTCCACCAGCATGAGTTAACCATTCATCCATCCATCCATCCATCCATCCATCCATCCATCCATCCATCCATCAATCGTCTTCCAATTATCCAGGGTCAGGTCGCGGGGGCAGCAGCATAAGCAGAGAAGCCCAAACCTCCCTCTCCCCAGCCACCTCCATCGTAACTGGGGGAACAAAGATGTTTCTAGGCCACCCAAGATATAGAAGCTCTCCAGCATGTCCTGGGTCCTCAGGGGCTCTTCCTGGTGGGACATGCCTGGTACACCTCACCAGGATGTGCCCAGGAGACAATCCTAATCAATTGGCCAAACCATCTCAGCTGGATTCTTTCGATGTCTAGGAGTAGTGGTTCTAACTCTGAACCTGCCAGACGGATGAGTTCCTCACCCTAAGGGAGAGGCCAGCCACACTTTGGAGAAAGCTAATTTCCATTGCCTATATATGCAGTCTTGCTCTTTCAGTCACTACCCAGAGCTAGTGACCATCAGTGAGGGAAGGGATGTAGAGTGACCAGTAAATTGAGAGCTTTGGTTTTACGCTCAGCTCTCTTTTCACCACAATAGAGCGATAGAGCGTCTGCATTACTGCAACTGCAGCACCAATCCGTTTGTTGATCTCCTGAAGCACTTCCCACAGTATACTCCAAGCGACACAGTCAAATGCCTTCTCTGGGTCCATAGATCACATCTAACTGACTGCACGAACTCCAATGCAACCTCATATATCCTTGAGAGGATAAAAAGCTGGTCCAGTCTTCTGGGACCAGGACAAAAACTGTTGTTCCTCCTGCATCCAAGGTTCAACTAACAGACTGACTCTACTTTTCAGCACCCTGACATAGACTTTCCCGGGGAGGCTGACAAACTATAGTAGGAGCCTGCCTCCAGTCCTTCTTGGGAACCACCACCCCTGTCTGCCAAGTCAGAGGTACTGGCCCTGATGTCCACACAACTTTGTAGAGGCATATCAAATAAGACAGCCCTACAATATCCAGACTCTTCACCTTTCATTGGGAACCTACCCACCCCAGGGGTCCTGCTACCAAGAAATTATTTGACTGCTTCAGGGTGGTTTAATCCCTGGCTGCTCCAGCCTACATGCCAAATATCCTTGCACAAGAGTTTAGTAACAGAACAGCTTAGGTTCAGATCAGGCAGGCCTTTCCTCCCAATCACACCGTTTCAGGTCTCACTGTAGGCACAGCAGGACAACAGCATTTCCAGGGCGAGCACCCTCGAGTACCCCACCCAGGGACTCTAAGAAGGCCAGGTACTCTGAGCTGTTGTTTGTTGTGTAAGCGCAGATGACAGTCAGGACCTGTTCTCTGATCCGAAGGGTCTGGGGCACCTCTCAACCTCACGCACCTGCTCAGGCTCCTTCCCCACCAGAGAGGTGATGTTCCATGTCCTAATTGCCAGCCTTGGTAGCCAGGGATCTGTCCACCAGGGCCTCTGCCCTTGGCCACCACCCGGCCCACACTGCACCCAACCCCTACGGCGCATCCTGCGGGTGGTGGGCCTATTGGAAAGGTGGCCCATGTCCCTTATTTGGGCCACACCAGGCCAGGACCCATTGGCTAAGGCCCTGCCAGCAGGTGCTCTTCCTTGGGCACCCTCCCCAGGCCTGGCTCCAGGGGGGTACCCAGGTAATTCTATCTCGGGCAGAGTGAACTGTTCCCTTGATTGTGTGCACATAAGGGTCTAGTGAATCACCCTTTGTGTGGTTCCTCATCCAAGACCAATTTGCCATGGGAGAGACCCTACCGAGGGGCAAAAGCCCCCTATCGACATAGCCCGGGGGATTCCTGGGACACACAAACCCCTTCACCATGATAAGGTAGCGATTACTTCACTTCACTTCAAGACAAATCAAAAGATTAAAGGCATTACACCACACAATGTACTTAAAATAAATAAATAAAGGACCAACCATAGCAGGGATGGTTTGCTCTGCATCATGGATCACAGGGGCTATATGGCTACAGTGGCCCTGAGACTGCCACACTTCTAGGCCTCCACGCCAGGACTGGTGAGACTCCCTTCCATGTTGCAACACCAGTCTATCATACACGTCCAGATCCTGTGGCGCCACCAGTCTCCTCATCTCAGACAACATGGACAACTGGCAGAAAGAAGAAGACAAAACAAAAAAAATAAGATATGATTATAGTACAGTGAAGAAAGGATTATACAGACATGGAGTCAGGTGATGTGTAGCGATGTACCTTTGCATGTGTATTGAAAAGCTCAAACAGAGCCATGGTCAGAGACTCTACTCCTATATGTCCTTCTTGGTACTCCTGCAGGTAGTAGGCCATGGTTTGCCTCTCTGGATCTGTCAGCAACATGTAGGCCTGCTGTTCCAGTGACACCTGAGCACTGGGTGGGCCCACACCTCTGTATCCTGCTGGCTGGATGGAGCAATAGTTTGACAAGTGAAAAATGATGGAATCAAATATAGGAGAGATGAAACATGTTGTCATTGTGTCTAATACTACAAGGACTGTGACATGCAATGGAAATTCTTCATATACTGCTGAGTTATAAGAAATACTGTTTTCAGAGTGTCATCACCTTATTTGTCTTATTAGAAAAGAACAGAACAGACTGCGCAGGAAGCCAAGGTCATAACTCAGGCTCACTGAGAGAGAGAAAGAATGTGGATGTTTAGGTTTTAGGACGGGGGGGGGCTGAAGCTATAAGAATGTGAGGAACGCTCAGACACTTCGAGATCAGGCGGACACCCTCCCGCGCTCCCGGATGGTTATTGCGCAAAAGTGTTGTATGGAATAATGAGAATTGTATGGAATAAAATGATTGTGGATTTATACACCGAGTGTTGTCCTTCCTTCAGC